>NW_027671903.1:1200000-1800000 GCF_964165515.1 Mesoplodon bidens
AACATTGTAATCATACTTGCTGTAATAAAAAATAAAAAATTAAATTAAAAATACGAACAAGAAGTAGGGAGACAAACTTGAGGGGCTTTCTCCTGGCACATTCCATTCTAAATTCCAATCTAGAACACGACTTCCATTGAGGCTCTGTTGCCCTAGTAACCAGATTTGGTAAGGGAGAACTGCTGCCACCTTGTGGCCGTTTCACACAACAGCAGCTTTAATCCCAGCGCTAATGGTCAGTTGATATTCAAAATCTTTGCAGGCCTGTAAATGACACCTGCCCTGAAAACAAATCCTGGGGTCACATATCGACCAAAAAATTCAAAGGACGTCCATATTTCAAAACGACCGTTTCAAAAGGCATATTTTATGCACATTAGTGTTCTGCTTCTTTGTCTTTCTTTCTTTTTTGGTTAAAAAGACGGGAATGGAAAAAGGCATCCCTCAGAATGGGCGAAAATAGTTGCAAACCAATCAATGGACAAAGGTTTAATCTCCAATATATATAAACAGCTCATGCACCTTAATGTTAAAAAAACAAAAAACCCAATACAAAAATGGGCAGAAGATCTAAAGAGACGTTTCTTCAAAGAAGACACAGAGAGGGCCAAGACGCACATGAAAAGCTGCTCAAGAGCACTAATTATTAGAGAAATGCAAATCAAAAGTACAATGAGGTATCCCCTCACACCTGTTAGAATCGGCATCATCAGAAAATCTACAAACAACAAATTCTGGGGAGGGTGTGGACAAAAGGAACCCTCTTCCACTATTGGTGGGAATGTAAATTGATACAGTCACTATGGAGAACAGTATGGAGTTTCCTTAAAAACACTAGAAATAGAATTACCATCTGATCCAGCAATCCCACTTCTGGGCATATACCCAGAGAAAACCATAAATCAAAAAGGCACATTCACCACGATGTTCATTGCAGCACTATTTACAATAGCCAGGTAATGGAAGCAACCTAAATGCCCACAGACAGATGAATGGATAAAGATGGGGTACATATATAAAATGGAATATTACTCGGCCATAAAAAGGAATGAAACTGGGTCATTTGTAGAGACATCGATGGATCTAGAGACTGTCATACAGAATGAAGTAAGTCAGAAAGAGGAAAACAAATATTGTATATTAATGCATATATGTGGAACCTAAAAAAATGATACAGATGAACTGGTTTGCAGGGAAGAAATAGAGACGCAGAGGTAGAGAAGAAACGTATGGACACCAAGTGTGGGAAGCCATGGGGTGGTGGTGGTGGGATGAGTTGGGAGATTGGGATTGACCTGTATACATGTATATGCATAAAATACATAAGTGATAATAACCTGCTGTATAAAAAAGTAAATAAAATTAAATTTAAAAATTAAAAAAAATAAAACTTAAAACTAAAACAGAAAAAAGTTCTTCCCTTCACACAGATGTATTTATAGAAATGAATTATTTCCATGCTTATATCTATAAATACATAAAAGAGGAATAAAATCTAAGTTGAACCATAAACGAAAAAATACCTGAACCCACCAGTTATACAGAGGAAAAGCCTATCAGGGCACTTGCTCCAGCGGTAAACAATTCTGAAATTGGTCAGAGGTGTGGAATCATCACCCATCCAGCCAGCAACCCACCCCCCACGCAAGGAGCGTCCTCATTGCAAAGCTGGGAGACCGTGCCGAGGCATCTCTGAATAAAGGTGAGCTGAGCCCCAGTCCAGCTGCTGCTGAACTGTTCCCACCCTTCCCAGGTAAAACACCTGAATATGTACAAGGGCTTGAAAGCCTAGAGGAAGGGCCGCGGAGCCACACCAGCGACAGCACGCAGGCCAACATGGTGACTGCAGGTCAGCCAAGGTTGTCCTGGCCCCGTGCGCTCTTCCGGAAGCTTTCCATTATCCTGCCTGAGATACCCCTCCTGTCCCGGTCCCCACTGATTTTTCCTTCCTCACCTCTGTCCGGAGAGAAATTCCAGCGGAAGGTATGGGTGACACATCCTCTTCTTTACAGGTGGCAGCCTGGCAACTCCTGCAGAAAGGCCAGCAGAACCCCACTCACACCAGGCCACCAACAAAGCTGGGGCCCCTATTTCCCTCCCACCAGCTCAGCCCCGAGACTGCTGACGGGGCAGAGAATATGGAGTCAGGCACAGCTTCAGGGGCTATTGCCGCCTGGAGCGCTGTTTATATTGACCTCAACCAGGCACACCTGGGGAGGGCCGGCCGGCAGGGTAAGGCTGCCCAGGTCAGCTAATCCACAACCCTCAGGGAATCACATTGTTGAAAATGGACCTCGCTAAGGCAGAATAGAAGCCAAGGAAAATAAGGACACAATGCCATTTGCAGCACCGTAGATGAGTCTAGAGGTAATCACGTGACTTGTAGTAAGTCAGAAAGTGAAAGACACATATCATATCATATCACTTAGAGGTGTTACCTAAAATAGATAGCAGGGCAGTTATTTCCACTGAGAAGTGCAATCACAGGTTCATTAAACAAGCTTATGGTTCACCAATGGAAAGGTGTGAGGATTGGTTTCATTACGATATCGGGGTTAACAGACCTATACAAACAGAGGTGACATATATAATCACCAAAGACCTATGGAATACCAAGAGAAGACTACTCAACATTCTGTCATAACGTACATGGGTAAAGGATCCCAGGAAGAACAGACATCTGTATATGTGTAAAAGAACCACATCTTCGACACCTACAATAAGCCAAACATTGTAATCATACTTGCTGTAATAAAAAATAAAAAATTAAATTAAAAATACGAACAAGAAGTAGGGAGACAAACTTGAGGGGCTTTCTCCTGGCACATTCCATTCTAAATTCCAATCTAGAACACGACTTCCATTGAGGCTCTGTTGCCCTAGTAACCAGATTTGGTAAGGGATAACTGCTGCCACCTTGTGGCCGTTTCACACAACAGCAGCTTTAATCCCAGCGCTAATGGTCAGTTGATATTCAAAATCTTTGCAGGCCTGTAAATGACACCTGCCCTGAAAACAAATCCTGGGGTCACATATCGACCAAAAAATTCAAAGGACGTCCATATTTCAAAACGACCGTTTCAAAAGGCATATTTTATGCACATTAGTGTTCTGCTTCTTTGTCTTTCTTTCTTTTTTGGTTAAAAAGACGGGAATGGAAAAAGGCATCCCTCAGAATGGGCGAAAATAGTTGCAAACCAATCAATGGACAAAGGTTTAATCTCCAATATATATAAACAGCTCATGCACCTTAATGTTAAAAAAACAAAAAACCCAATACAAAAATGGGCAGAAGATCTAAAGAGACGTTTCTTCAAAGAAGACACAGAGAGGGCCAAGACGCACATGAAAAGCTGCTCAAGAGCACTAATTATTAGAGAAATGCAAATCAAAAGTACAATGAGGTATCCCCTCACACCTGTTAGAATCGGCATCATCAGAAAATCTACAAACAACAAATTCTGGGGAGGGTGTGGACAAAAGGAACCCTCTTCCACTATTGGTGGGAATGTAAATTGATACAGTCACTATGGAGAACAGTATGGAGTTTCCTTAAAAACACTAGAAATAGAATTACCATCTGATCCAGCAATCCCACTTCTGGGCATATACCCAGAGAAAACCATAAATCAAAAAGGCACATTCACCACGATGTTCATTGCAGCACTATTTACAATAGCCAGGTAATGGAAGCAACCTAAATGCCCACAGACAGATGAATGGATAAAGATGGGGTACATATATAAAATGGAATATTACTCGGCCATAAAAAGGAATGAAACTGGGTCATTTGTAGAGACATCGATGGATCTAGAGACTGTCATACAGAATGAAGTAAGTCAGAAAGAGGAAAACAAATATTGTATATTAATGCATATATGTGGAACCTAAAAAAATGATACAGATGAACTGGTTTGCAGGGAAGAAATAGAGACGCAGAGGTAGAGAAGAAACGTATGGACACCAAGTGTGGGAAGCCATGGGGTGGTGGTGGTGGGATGAGTTGGGAGATTGGGATTGACCTGTATACATGTATATGCATAAAATACATAAGTGATAATAACCTGCTGTATAAAAAAGTAAATAAAATTAAATTTAAAAATTAAAAAAAATAAAACTTAAAACTAAAACAGAAAAAAGTTCTTCCCTTCACACAGATGTATTTATACAAATGAATTATTTCCATGCTTATATCTATAAATACATAAAAGAGGAATAAAATCTAAGTTGAACCATAAACGAAAAAATACCTGAACCCACCAGTTATACAGAGGAAAACCCTATCAGGGCACTTGCTCCAGCGGTAAACAATTCTGAAATTGGTCAGAGGTGTGGAATCATCACCCATCCAGCCAGCAACCCACCCCCCACGCAAGGAGCGTCCTCATTGCAAAGCTGGGAGACCGTGCCGAGGCATCTCTGAATAAAGGTGAGCTGAGCCCCAGTCCAGCTGCTGCTGAACTGTTCCCACCCTTCCCAGGTAAAACACCTGAATATGTACAAGGGCTTGAAAGCCTAGAGGAAGGGCCGCGGAGCCACACCAGCGACAGCACGCAGGCCAACATGGTGACTGCAGGTCAGCCAAGGTTGTCCTGGCCCCGTGCGCTCTTCCGGAAGCTTTCCATTATCCTGCCTGAGATACCCCTCCTGTCCCGGTCCCCACTGATTTTTCCTTCCTCACCTCTGTCCGGAGAGAAATTCCAGCGGAAGGTATGGGTGACACATCCTCTTCTTTACAGGTGGCAGCCTGGCAACTCCTGCAGAAAGGCCAGCAGAACCCCACTCACACCAGGCCACCAACAAAGCTGGGGCCCCTATTTCCCTCCCACCAGCTCAGCCCCGAGACTGCTGACGGGGCAGAGAATATGGAGTCAGGCACAGCTTCAGGGGCTATTGCCGCCTGGAGCGCTGTTTATATTGACCTCAACCAGGCACACCTGGGGAGGGCCGGCCGGCAGGGTAAGGCTGCCCAGGTCAGCTAATCCACAACCCTCAGGGAATCACATTGTTGAAAATGGACCTCGCTAAGGCAGAATAGAAGCCAAGGAAAATAAGGACACAATGCCATTTGCAGCACCGTAGATGAGTCTAGAGGTAATCACGTGACTTGTAGTAAGTCAGAAAGTGAAAGACACATATCATATCATATCACTTAGAGGTGTTACCTAAAATAGATAGCAGGGCAGTTATTTCCACTGAGAAGTGCAATCACAGGTTCATTAAACAAGCTTATGGTTCACCAATGGAAAGGTGTGAGGATTGGTTTCATTACGATATCGGGGTTAACAGACCTATACAAACAGAGGTGACATATATAATCACCAAAGACCTATGGAATACCAAGAGAAGACTACTCAACATTCTGTCATAACGTACATGGGTAAAGGATCCCAGGAAGAACAGACATCTGTATATGTGTAAAAGAACCACATCTTCGACACCTACAATAAGCCAAACATTGTAATCATACTTGCTGTAATAAAAAATAAAAAATTAAATTAAAAATACGAACAAGAAGTAGGGAGACAAACTTGAGGGGCTTTCTCCTGGCACATTCCATTCTAAATTCCAATCTAGAACACGACTTCCATTGAGGCTCTGTTGCCCTAGTAACCAGATTTGGTAAGGGAGAACTGCTGCCACCTTGTGGCCGTTTCACACAACAGCAGCTTTAATCCCAGCGCTAATGGTCAGTTGATATTCAAAATCTTTGCAGGCCTGTAAATGACACCTGCCCTGAAAACAAATCCTGGGGTCACATATCGACCAAAAAATTCAAAGGACGTCCATATTTCAAAACGACCGTTTCAAAAGGCATATTTTATGCACATTAGTGTTCTGCTTCTTTGTCTTTCTTTCTTTTTTGGTTAAAAAGACGGGAATGGAAAAAGGCATCCCTCAGAATGGGCGAAAATAGTTGCAAACCAATCAATGGACAAAGGTTTAATCTCCAATATATATAAACAGCTCATGCACCTTAATGTTAAAAAAACAAAAAACCCAATACAAAAATGGGCAGAAGATCTAAAGAGACGTTTCTTCAAAGAAGACACAGAGAGGGCCAAGACGCACATGAAAAGCTGCTCAAGAGCACTAATTATTAGAGAAATGCAAATCAAAAGTACAATGAGGTATCCCCTCACACCTGTTAGAATCGGCATCATCAGAAAATCTACAAACAACAAATTCTGGGGAGGGTGTGGACAAAAGGAACCCTCTTCCACTATTGGTGGGAATGTAAATTGATACAGTCACTATGGAGAACAGTATGGAGTTTCCTTAAAAACACTAGAAATAGAATTACCATCTGATCCAGCAATCCCACTTCTGGGCATATACCCAGAGAAAACCATAAATCAAAAAGGCACATTCACCACGATGTTCATTGCAGCACTATTTACAATAGCCAGGTAATGGAAGCAACCTAAATGCCCACAGACAGATGAATGGATAAAGATGGGGTACATATATAAAATGGAATATTACTCGGCCATAAAAAGGAATGAAACTGGGTCATTTGTAGAGACATCGATGGATCTAGAGACTGTCATACAGAATGAAGTAAGTCAGAAAGAGGAAAACAAATATTGTATATTAATGCATATATGTGGAACCTAAAAAAATGATACAGATGAACTGGTTTGCAGGGAAGAAATAGAGACGCAGAGGTAGAGAAGAAACGTATGGACACCAAGTGTGGGAAGCCATGGGGTGGTGGTGGTGGGATGAGTTGGGAGATTGGGATTGACCTGTATACATGTATATGCATAAAATACATAAGTGATAATAACCTGCTGTATAAAAAAGTAAATAAAATTAAATTTAAAAATTAAAAAAAATAAAACTTAAAACTAAAACAGAAAAAAGTTCTTCCCTTCACACAGATGTATTTATAGAAATGAATTATTTCCATGCTTATATCTATAAATACATAAAAGAGGAATAAAATCTAAGTTGAACCATAAACGAAAAAATACCTGAACCCACCAGTTATACAGAGGAAAACCCTATCAGGGCACTTGCTCCAGCGGTAAACAATTCTGAAATTGGTCAGAGGTGTGGAATCATCACCCATCCAGCCAGCAACCCACCCCCCACGCAAGGAGCGTCCTCATTGCAAAGCTGGGAGACCGTGCCGAGGCATCTCTGAATAAAGGTGAGCTGAGCCCCAGTCCAGCTGCTGCTGAACTGTTCCCACCCTTCCCAGGTAAAACACCTGAATATGTACAAGGGCTTGAAAGCCTAGAGGAAGGGCCGCGGAGCCACACCAGCGACAGCACGCAGGCCAACATGGTGACTGCAGGTCAGCCAAGGTTGTCCTGGCCCCGTGCGCTCTTCCGGAAGCTTTCCATTATCCTGCCTGAGATACCCCTCCTGTCCCGGTCCCCACTGATTTTTCCTTCCTCACCTCTGTCCGGAGAGAAATTCCAGCGGAAGGTATGGGTGACACATCCTCTTCTTTACAGGTGGCAGCCTGGCAACTCCTGCAGAAAGGCCAGCAGAACCCCACTCACACCAGGCCACCAACAAAGCTGGGGCCCCTATTTCCCTCCCACCAGCTCAGCCCCGAGACTGCTGACGGGGCAGAGAATATGGAGTCAGGCACAGCTTCAGGGGCTATTGCCGCCTGGAGCGCTGTTTATATTGACCTCAACCAGGCACACCTGGGGAGGGCCGGCCGGCAGGGTAAGGCTGCCCAGGTCAGCTAATCCACAACCCTCAGGGAATCACATTGTTGAAAATGGACCTCGCTAAGGCAGAATAGAAGCCAAGGAAAATAAGGACACAATGCCATTTGCAGCACCGTAGATGAGTCTAGAGGTAATCACGTGACTTGTAGTAAGTCAGAAAGTGAAAGACACATATCATATCATATCACTTAGAGGTGTTACCTAAAATAGATAGCAGGGCAGTTATTTCCACTGAGAAGTGCAATCACAGGTTCATTAAACAAGCTTATGGTTCACCAATGGAAAGGTGTGAGGATTGGTTTCATTACGATATCGGGGTTAACAGACCTATACAAACAGAGGTGACATATATAATCACCAAAGACCTATGGAATACCAAGAGAAGACTACTCAACATTCTGTCATAACGTACATGGGTAAAGGATCCCAGGAAGAACAGACATCTGTATATGTGTAAAAGAACCACATCTTCGACACCTACAATAAGCCAAACATTGTAATCATACTTGCTGTAATAAAAAATAAAAAATTAAATTAAAAATACGAACAAGAAGTAGGGAGACAAACTTGAGGGGCTTTCTCCTGGCACATTCCATTCTAAATTCCAATCTAGAACACGACTTCCATTGAGGCTCTGTTGCCCTAGTAACCAGATTTGGTAAGGGAGAACTGCTGCCACCTTGTGGCCGTTTCACACAACAGCAGCTTTAATCCCAGCGCTAATGGTCAGTTGATATTCAAAATCTTTGCAGGCCTGTAAATGACACCTGCCCTGAAAACAAATCCTGGGGTCACATATCGACCAAAAAATTCAAAGGACGTCCATATTTCAAAACGACCGTTTCAAAAGGCATATTTTATGCACATTAGTGTTCTGCTTCTTTGTCTTTCTTTCTTTTTTGGTTAAAAAGACGGGAATGGAAAAAGGCATCCCTCAGAATGGGCGAAAATAGTTGCAAACGAATCAATGGACAAAGGTTTAATCTCCAATATATATAAACAGCTCATGCACCTTAATGTTAAAAAAACAAAAAACCCAATACAAAAATGGGCAGAAGATCTAAAGAGACGTTTCTTCAAAGAAGACACAGAGAGGGCCAAGACGCACATGAAAAGCTGCTCAAGAGCACTAATTATTAGAGAAATGCAAATCAAAAGTACAATGAGGTATCCCCTCACACCTGTTAGAATCGGCATCATCAGAAAATCTACAAACAACAAATTCTGGGGAGGGTGTGGACAAAAGGAACCCTCTTCCACTATTGGTGGGAATGTAAATTGATACAGTCACTATGGAGAACAGTATGGAGTTTCCTTAAAAACACTAGAAATAGAATTACCATCTGATCCAGCAATCCCACTTCTGGGCATATACCCAGAGAAAACCATAAATCAAAAAGGCACATTCACCACGGTGTTCATTGCAGCACTATTTACAATAGCCAGGTAATGGAAGCAACCTAAATGCCCACAGACAGATGAATGGATAAAGATGGGGTACATATATAAAATGGAATATTACTCGGCCATAAAAAGGAATGAAACTGGGTCATTTGTAGAGACATCGATGGATCTAGAGACTGTCATACAGAATGAAGTAAGTCAGAAAGAGGAAAACAAATATTGTATATTAATGCATATATGTGGAACCTAAAAAAATGATACAGATGAACTGGTTTGCAGGGAAGAAATAGAGACGCAGAGGTAGAGAAGAAACGTATGGACACCAAGTGTGGGAAGCCATGGGGTGGTGGTGGTGGGATGAGTTGGGAGATTGGGATTGACCTGTATACATGTATATGCATAAAATACATAAGTGATAATAACCTGCTGTATAAAAAAGTAAATAAAATTAAATTTAAAAATTAAAAAAAATAAAACTTAAAACTAAAACAGAAAAAAGTTCTTCCCTTCACACAGATGTATTTATAGAAATGAATTATTTCCATGCTTATATCTATAAATACATAAAAGAGGAATAAAATCTAAGTTGAACCATAAACGAAAAAATACCTGAACCCACCAGTTATACAGAGGAAAAGCCTATCAGGGCACTTGCTCCAGCGGTAAACAATTCTGAAATTGGTCAGAGGTGTGGAATCATCACCCATCCAGCCAGCAACCCACCCCCCACGCAAGGAGCGTCCTCATTGCAAAGCTGGGAGACCGTGCCGAGGCATCTCTGAATAAAGGTGAGCTGAGCCCCAGTCCAGCTGCTGCTGAACTGTTCCCACCCTTCCCAGGTAAAACACCTGAATATGTACAAGGGCTTGAAAGCCTAGAGGAAGGGCCGCGGAGCCACACCAGCGACAGCACGCAGGCCAACATGGTGACTGCAGGTCAGCCAAGGTTGTCCTGGCCCCGTGCGCTCTTCCGGAAGCTTTCCATTATCCTGCCTGAGATACCCCTCCTGTCCCGGTCCCCACTGATTTTTCCTTCCTCACCTCTGTCCGGAGAGAAATTCCAGCGGAAGGTATGGGTGACACATCCTCTTCTTTACAGGTGGCAGCCTGGCAACTCCTGCAGAAAGGCCAGCAGAACCCCACTCACACCAGGCCACCAACAAAGCTGGGGCCCCTATTTCCCTCCCACCAGCTCAGCCCCGAGACTGCTGACGGGGCAGAGAATATGGAGTCAGGCACAGCTTCAGGGGCTATTGCCGCCTGGAGCGCTGTTTATATTGACCTCAACCAGGCACACCTGGGGAGGGCCGGCCGGCAGGGTAAGGCTGCCCAGGTCAGCTAATCCACAACCCTCAGGGAATCACATTGTTGAAAATGGACCTCGCTAAGGCAGAATAGAAGCCAAGGAAAATAAGGACACAATGCCATTTGCAGCACCGTAGATGAGTCTAGAGGTAATCACGTGACTTGTAGTAAGTCAGAAAGTGAAAGACACATATCATATCATATCACTTAGAGGTGTTACCTAAAATAGATAGCAGGGCAGTTATTTCCACTGAGAAGTGCAATCACAGGTTCATTAAACAAGCTTATGGTTCACCAATGGAAAGGTGTGAGGATTGGTTTCATTACGATATCGGGGTTAACAGACCTATACAAACAGAGGTGACATATATAATCACCAAAGACCTATGGAATACCAAGAGAAGACTACTCAACATTCTGTCATAACGTACATGGGTAAAGGATCCCAGGAAGAACAGACATCTGTATATGTGTAAAAGAACCACATCTTCGACACCTACAATAAGCCAAACATTGTAATCATACTTGCTGTAATAAAAAATAAAAAATTAAATTAAAAATACGAACAAGAAGTAGGGAGACAAACTTGAGGGGCTTTCTCCTGGCACATTCCATTCTAAATTCCAATCTAGAACACGACTTCCATTGAGGCTCTGTTGCCCTAGTAACCAGATTTGGTAAGGGATAACTGCTGCCACCTTGTGGCCGTTTCACACAACAGCAGCTTTAATCCCAGCGCTAATGGTCAGTTGATATTCAAAATCTTTGCAGGCCTGTAAATGACACCTGCCCTGAAAACAAATCCTGGGGTCACATATCGACCAAAAAATTCAAAGGACGTCCATATTTCAAAACGACCGTTTCAAAAGGCATATTTTATGCACATTAGTGTTCTGCTTCTTTGTCTTTCTTTCTTTTTTGGTTAAAAAGACGGGAATGGAAAAAGGCATCCCTCAGAATGGGCGAAAATAGTTGCAAACCAATCAATGGACAAAGGTTTAATCTCCAATATATATAAACAGCTCATGCACCTTAATGTTAAAAAAACAAAAAACCCAATACAAAAATGGGCAGAAGATCTAAAGAGACGTTTCTTCAAAGAAGACACAGAGAGGGCCAAGACGCACATGAAAAGCTGCTCAAGAGCACTAATTATTAGAGAAATGCAAATCAAAAGTACAATGAGGTATCCCCTCACACCTGTTAGAATCGGCATCATCAGAAAATCTACAAACAACAAATTCTGGGGAGGGTGTGGACAAAAGGAACCCTCTTCCACTATTGGTGGGAATGTAAATTGATACAGTCACTATGGAGAACAGTATGGAGTTTCCTTAAAAACACTAGAAATAGAATTACCATCTGATCCAGCAATCCCACTTCTGGGCATATACCCAGAGAAAACCATAAATCAAAAAGGCACATTCACCACGGTGTTCATTGCAGCACTATTTACAATAGCCAGGTAATGGAAGCAACCTAAATGCCCACAGACAGATGAATGGATAAAGATGGGGTACATATATAAAATGGAATATTACTCGGCCATAAAAAGGAATGAAACTGGGTCATTTGTAGAGACATCGATGGATCTAGAGACTGTCATACAGAATGAAGTAAGTCAGAAAGAGGAAAACAAATATTGTATATTAATGCATATATGTGGAACCTAAAAAAATGATACAGATGAACTGGTTTGCAGGGAAGAAATAGAGACGCAGAGGTAGAGAAGAAACGTATGGACACCAAGTGTGGGAAGCCATGGGGTGGTGGTGGTGGGATGAGTTGGGAGATTGGGATTGACCTGTATACATGTATATGCATAAAATACATAAGTGATAATAACCTGCTGTATAAAAAAGTAAATAAAATTAAATTTAAAAATTAAAAAAAATAAAACTTAAAACTAAAACAGAAAAAAGTTCTTCCCTTCACACAGATGTATTTATAGAAATGAATTATTTCCATGCTTATATCTATAAATACATAAAAGAGGAATAAAATCTAAGTTGAACCATAAACGAAAAAATACCTGAACCCACCAGTTATACAGAGGAAAAGCCTATCAGGGCACTTGCTCCAGCGGTAAACAATTCTGAAATTGGTCAGAGGTGTGGAATCATCACCCATCCAGCCAGCAACCCACCCCCCACGCAAGGAGCGTCCTCATTGCAAAGCTGGGAGACCGTGCCGAGGCATCTCTGAATAAAGGTGAGCTGAGCCCCAGTCCAGCTGCTGCTGAACTGTTCCCACCCTTCCCAGGTAAAACACCTGAATATGTACAAGGGCTTGAAAGCCTAGAGGAAGGGCCGCGGAGCCACACCAGCGACAGCACGCAGGCCAACATGGTGACTGCAGGTCAGCCAAGGTTGTCCTGGCCCCGTGCGCTCTTCCGGAAGCTTTCCATTATCCTGCCTGAGATACCCCTCCTGTCCCGGTCCCCACTGATTTTTCCTTCCTCACCTCTGTCCGGAGAGAAATTCCAGCGGAAGGTATGGGTGACACATCCTCTTCTTTACAGGTGGCAGCCTGGCAACTCCTGCAGAAAGGCCAGCAGAACCCCACTCACACCAGGCCACCAACAAAGCTGGGGCCCCTATTTCCCTCCCACCAGCTCAGCCCCGAGACTGCTGACGGGGCAGAGAATATGGAGTCAGGCACAGCTTCAGGGGCTATTGCCGCCTGGAGCGCTGTTTATATTGACCTCAACCAGGCACACCTGGGGAGGGCCGGCCGGCAGGGTAAGGCTGCCCAGGTCAGCTAATCCACAACCCTCAGGGAATCACATTGTTGAAAATGGACCTCGCTAAGGCAGAATAGAAGCCAAGGAAAATAAGGACACAATGCCATTTGCAGCACCGTAGATGAGTCTAGAGGTAATCACGTGACTTGTAGTAAGTCAGAAAGTGAAAGACACATATCATATCATATCACTTAGAGGTGTTACCTAAAATAGATAGCAGGGCAGTTATTTCCACTGAGAAGTGCAATCACAGGTTCATTAAACAAGCTTATGGTTCACCAATGGAAAGGTGTGAGGATTGGTTTCATTACGATATCGGGGTTAACAGACCTATACAAACAGAGGTGACATATATAATCACCAAAGACCTATGGAATACCAAGAGAAGACTACTCAACATTCTGTCATAACGTACATGGGTAAAGGATCCCAGGAAGAACAGACATCTGTATATGTGTAAAAGAACCACATCTTCGACACCTACAATAAGCCAAACATTGTAATCATACTTGCTGTAATAAAAAATAAAAAATTAAATTAAAAATACGAACAAGAAGTAGGGAGACAAACTTGAGGGGCTTTCTCCTGGCACATTCCATTCTAAATTCCAATCTAGAACACGACTTCCATTGAGGCTCTGTTGCCCTAGTAACCAGATTTGGTAAGGGATAACTGCTGCCACCTTGTGGCCGTTTCACACAACAGCAGCTTTAATCCCAGCGCTAATGGTCAGTTGATATTCAAAATCTTTGCAGGCCTGTAAATGACACCTGCCCTGAAAACAAATCCTGGGGTCACATATCGACCAAAAAATTCAAAGGACGTCCATATTTCAAAACGACCGTTTCAAAAGGCATATTTTATGCACATTAGTGTTCTGCTTCTTTGTCTTTCTTTCTTTTTTGGTTAAAAAGACGGGAATGGAAAAAGGCATCCCTCAGAATGGGCGAAAATAGTTGCAAACGAATCAATGGACAAAGGTTTAATCTCCAATATATATAAACAGCTCATGCACCTTAATGTTAAAAAAACAAAAAACCCAATACAAAAATGGGCAGAAGATCTAAAGAGACGTTTCTTCAAAGAAGACACAGAGAGGGCCAAGACGCACATGAAAAGCTGCTCAAGAGCACTAATTATTAGAGAAATGCAAATCAAAAGTACAATGAGGTATCCCCTCACACCTGTTAGAATCGGCATCATCAGAAAATCTACAAACAACAAATTCTGGGGAGGGTGTGGACAAAAGGAACCCTCTTCCACTATTGGTGGGAATGTAAATTGATACAGTCACTATGGAGAACAGTATGGAGTTTCCTTAAAAACACTAGAAATAGAATTACCATCTGATCCAGCAATCCCACTTCTGGGCATATACCCAGAGAAAACCATAAATCAAAAAGGCACATTCACCACGATGTTCATTGCAGCACTATTTACAATAGCCAGGTAATGGAAGCAACCTAAATGCCCACAGACAGATGAATGGATAAAGATGGGGTACATATATAAAATGGAATATTACTCGGCCATAAAAAGGAATGAAACTGGGTCATTTGTAGAGACATCGATGGATCTAGAGACTGTCATACAGAATGAAGTAAGTCAGAAAGAGGAAAACAAATATTGTATATTAATGCATATATGTGGAACCTAAAAAAATGATACAGATGAACTGGTTTGCAGGGAAGAAATAGAGACGCAGAGGTAGAGAAGAAACGTATGGACACCAAGTGTGGGAAGCCATGGGGTGGTGGTGGTGGGATGAGTTGGGAGATTGGGATTGACCTGTATACATGTATATGCATAAAATACATAAGTGATAATAACCTGCTGTATAAAAAAGTAAATAAAATTAAATTTAAAAATTAAAAAAAATAAAACTTAAAACTAAAACAGAAAAAAGTTCTTCCCTTCACACAGATGTATTTATAGAAATGAATTATTTCCATGCTTATATCTATAAATACATAAAAGAGGAATAAAATCTAAGTTGAACCATAAACGAAAAAATACCTGAACCCACCAGTTATACAGAGGAAAAGCCTATCAGGGCACTTGCTCCAGCGGTAAACAATTCTGAAATTGGTCAGAGGTGTGGAATCATCACCCATCCAGCCAGCAACCCACCCCCCACGCAAGGAGCGTCCTCATTGCAAAGCTGGGAGACCGTGCCGAGGCATCTCTGAATAAAGGTGAGCTGAGCCCCAGTCCAGCTGCTGCTGAACTGTTCCCACCCTTCCCAGGTAAAACACCTGAATATGTACAAGGGCTTGAAAGCCTAGAGGAAGGGCCGCGGAGCCACACCAGCGACAGCACGCAGGCCAACATGGTGACTGCAGGTCAGCCAAGGTTGTCCTGGCCCCGTGCGCTCTTCCGGAAGCTTTCCATTATCCTGCCTGAGATACCCCTCCTGTCCCGGTCCCCACTGATTTTTCCTTCCTCACCTCTGTCCGGAGAGAAATTCCAGCGGAAGGTATGGGTGACACATCCTCTTCTTTACAGGTGGCAGCCTGGCAACTCCTGCAGAAAGGCCAGCAGAACCCCACTCACACCAGGCCACCAACAAAGCTGGGGCCCCTATTTCCCTCCCACCAGCTCAGCCCCGAGACTGCTGACGGGGCAGAGAATATGGAGTCAGGCACAGCTTCAGGGGCTATTGCCGCCTGGAGCGCTGTTTATATTGACCTCAACCAGGCACACCTGGGGAGGGCCGGCCGGCAGGGTAAGGCTGCCCAGGTCAGCTAATCCACAACCCTCAGGGAATCACATTGTTGAAAATGGACCTCGCTAAGGCAGAATAGAAGCCAAGGAAAATAAGGACACAATGCCATTTGCAGCACCGTAGATGAGTCTAGAGGTAATCACGTGACTTGTAGTAAGTCAGAAAGTGAAAGACACATATCATATCATATCACTTAGAGGTGTTACCTAAAATAGATAGCAGGGCAGTTATTTCCACTGAGAAGTGCAATCACAGGTTCATTAAACAAGCTTATGGTTCACCAATGGAAAGGTGTGAGGATTGGTTTCATTACGATATCGGGGTTAACAGACCTATACAAACAGAGGTGACATATATAATCACCAAAGACCTATGGAATACCAAGAGAAGACTACTCAACATTCTGTCATAACGTACATGGGTAAAGGATCCCAGGAAGAACAGACATCTGTATATGTGTAAAAGAACCACATCTTCGACACCTACAATAAGCCAAACATTGTAATCATACTTGCTGTAATAAAAAATAAAAAATTAAATTAAAAATACGAACAAGAAGTAGGGAGACAAACTTGAGGGGCTTTCTCCTGGCACATTCCATTCTAAATTCCAATCTAGAACACGACTTCCATTGAGGCTCTGTTGCCCTAGTAACCAGATTTGGTAAGGGAGAACTGCTGCCACCTTGTGGCCGTTTCACACAACAGCAGCTTTAATCCCAGCGCTAATGGTCAGTTGATATTCAAAATCTTTGCAGGCCTGTAAATGACACCTGCCCTGAAAACAAATCCTGGGGTCACATATCGACCAAAAAATTCAAAGGACGTCCATATTTCAAAACGACCGTTTCAAAAGGCATATTTTATGCACATTAGTGTTCTGCTTCTTTGTCTTTCTTTCTTTTTTGGTTAAAAAGACGGGAATGGAAAAAGGCATCCCTCAGAATGGGTGAAAATAGTTGCAAACGAATCAATGGACAAAGGTTTAATCTCCAATATATATAAACAGCTCATGCACCTTAATGTTAAAAAAACAAACAACCCAATACAAAAATGGGCAGAAGATCTAAAGAGACGTTTCTTCAAAGAAGACACAGAGAGGGCCAAGACGCACATGAAAAGCTGCTCAAGAGCACTAATTATTAGAGAAATGCAAATCAAAAGTACAATGAGGTATCCCCTCACACCTGTTAGAATCGGCATCATCAGAAAATCTACAAACAACAAATTCTGGGGAGGGTGTGGACAAAAGGAACCCTCTTCCACTATTGGTGGGAATGTAAATTGATACAGTCACTATGGAGAACAGTATGGAGTTTCCTTAAAAACACTAGAAATAGAATTACCATCTGATCCAGCAATCCCACTTCTGGGCATATACCCAGAGAAAACCATAAATCAAAAAGGCACATTCACCACGGTGTTCATTGCAGCACTATTTACAATAGCCAGGTAATGGAAGCAACCTAAATGCCCACAGACAGATGAATGGATAAAGATGGGGTACATATATAAAATGGAATATTACTCGGCCATAAAAAGGAATGAAACTGGGTCATTTGTAGAGACATCGATGGATCTAGAGACTGTCATACAGAATGAAGTAAGTCAGAAAGAGGAAAACAAATATTGTATATTAATGCATATATGTGGAACCTAAAAAAATGATACAGATGAACTGGTTTGCAGGGAAGAAATAGAGACGCAGAGGTAGAGAAGAAACGTATGGACACCAAGTGTGGGAAGCCATGGGGTGGTGGTGGTGGGATGAGTTGGGAGATTGGGATTGACCTGTATACATGTATATGCATAAAATACATAAGTGATAATAACCTGCTGTATAAAAAAGTAAATAAAATTAAATTTAAAAATTAAAAAAAATAAAACTTAAAACTAAAACAGAAAAAAGTTCTTCCCTTCACACAGATGTATTTATAGAAATGAATTATTTCCATGCTTATATCTATAAATACATAAAAGAGGAATAAAATCTAAGTTGAACCATAAACGAAAAAATACCTGAACCCACCAGTTATACAGAGGAAAAGCCTATCAGGGCACTTGCTCCAGCGGTAAACAATTCTGAAATTGGTCAGAGGTGTGGAATCATCACCCATCCAGCCAGCAACCCACCCCCCACGCAAGGAGCGTCCTCATTGCAAAGCTGGGAGACCGTGCCGAGGCATCTCTGAATAAAGGTGAGCTGAGCCCCAGTCCAGCTGCTGCTGAACTGTTCCCACCCTTCCCAGGTAAAACACCTGAATATGTACAAGGGCTTGAAAGCCTAGAGGAAGGGCCGCGGAGCCACACCAGCGACAGCACGCAGGCCAACATGGTGACTGCAGGTCAGCCAAGGTTGTCCTGGCCCCGTGCGCTCTTCCGGAAGCTTTCCATTATCCTGCCTGAGATACCCCTCCTGTCCCGGTCCCCACTGATTTTTCCTTCCTCACCTCTGTCCGGAGAGAAATTCCAGCGGAAGGTATGGGTGACACATCCTCTTCTTTACAGGTGGCAGCCTGGCAACTCCTGCAGAAAGGCCAGCAGAACCCCACTCACACCAGGCCACCAACAAAGCTGGGGCCCCTATTTCCCTCCCACCAGCTCAGCCCCGAGACTGCTGACGGGGCAGAGAATATGGAGTCAGGCACAGCTTCAGGGGCTATTGCCGCCTGGAGCGCTGTTTATATTGACCTCAACCAGGCACACCTGGGGAGGGCCGGCCGGCAGGGTAAGGCTGCCCAGGTCAGCTAATCCACAACCCTCAGGGAATCACATTGTTGAA
Organism: Mesoplodon bidens; assembly: GCF_964165515.1. Taxonomy (NCBI): domain Eukaryota; kingdom Metazoa; phylum Chordata; class Mammalia; order Artiodactyla; family Ziphiidae; genus Mesoplodon; species Mesoplodon bidens. The sequence continues at coordinate 1,218,649 of NW_027671903.1, forward strand.
AATGGACCTCGCTAAGGCAGAATAGAAGCCAAGGAAAATAAGGACACAATGCCATTTGCAGCACCGTAGATGAGTCTAGAGGTAATCACGTGACTTGTAGTAAGTCAGAAAGTGAAAGACACATATCATATCATATCACTTAGAGGTGTTACCTAAAATAGATAGCAGGGCAGTTATTTCCACTGAGAAGTGCAATCACAGGTTCATTAAACAAGCTTATGGTTCACCAATGGAAAGGTGTGAGGATTGGTTTCATTACGATATCGGGGTTAACAGACCTATACAAACAGAGGTGACATATATAATCACCAAAGACCTATGGAATACCAAGAGAAGACTACTCAACATTCTGTCATAACGTACATGGGTAAAGGATCCCAGGAAGAACAGACATCTGTATATGTGTAAAAGAACCACATCTTCGACACCTACAATAAGCCAAACATTGTAATCATACTTGCTGTAATAAAAAATAAAAAATTAAATTAAAAATACGAACAAGAAGTAGGGAGACAAACTTGAGGGGCTTTCTCCTGGCACATTCCATTCTAAATTCCAATCTAGAACACGACTTCCATTGAGGCTCTGTTGCCCTAGTAACCAGATTTGGTAAGGGATAACTGCTGCCACCTTGTGGCCGTTTCACACAACAGCAGCTTTAATCCCAGCGCTAATGGTCAGTTGATATTCAAAATCTTTGCAGGCCTGTAAATGACACCTGCCCTGAAAACAAATCCTGGGGTCACATATCGACCAAAAAATTCAAAGGACGTCCATATTTCAAAACGACCGTTTCAAAAGGCATATTTTATGCACATTAGTGTTCTGCTTCTTTGTCTTTCTTTCTTTTTTGGTTAAAAAGACGGGAATGGAAAAAGGCATCCCTCAGAATGGGCGAAAATAGTTGCAAACGAATCAATGGACAAAGGTTTAATCTCCAATATATATAAACAGCTCATGCACCTTAATGTTAAAAAAACAAAAAACCCAATACAAAAATGGGCAGAAGATCTAAAGAGACGTTTCTTCAAAGAAGACACAGAGAGGGCCAAGACGCACATGAAAAGCTGCTCAAGAGCACTAATTATTAGAGAAATGCAAATCAAAAGTACAATGAGGTATCCCCTCACACCTGTTAGAATCGGCATCATCAGAAAATCTACAAACAACAAATTCTGGGGAGGGTGTGGACAAAAGGAACCCTCTTCCACTATTGGTGGGAATGTAAATTGATACAGTCACTATGGAGAACAGTATGGAGTTTCCTTAAAAACACTAGAAATAGAATTACCATCTGATCCAGCAATCCCACTTCTGGGCATATACCCAGAGAAAACCATAAATCAAAAAGGCACATTCACCACGGTGTTCATTGCAGCACTATTTACAATAGCCAGGTAATGGAAGCAACCTAAATGCCCACAGACAGATGAATGGATAAAGATGGGGTACATATATAAAATGGAATATTACTCGGCCATAAAAAGGAATGAAACTGGGTCATTTGTAGAGACATCGATGGATCTAGAGACTGTCATACAGAATGAAGTAAGTCAGAAAGAGGAAAACAAATATTGTATATTAATGCATATATGTGGAACCTAAAAAAATGATACAGATGAACTGGTTTGCAGGGAAGAAATAGAGACGCAGAGGTAGAGAAGAAACGTATGGACACCAAGTGTGGGAAGCCATGGGGTGGTGGTGGTGGGATGAGTTGGGAGATTGGGATTGACCTGTATACATGTATATGCATAAAATACATAAGTGATAATAACCTGCTGTATAAAAAAGTAAATAAAATTAAATTTAAAAATTAAAAAAAATAAAACTTAAAACTAAAACAGAAAAAAGTTCTTCCCTTCACACAGATGTATTTATAGAAATGAATTATTTCCATGCTTATATCTATAAATACATAAAAGAGGAATAAAATCTAAGTTGAACCATAAACGAAAAAATACCTGAACCCACCAGTTATACAGAGGAAAACCCTATCAGGGCACTTGCTCCAGCGGTAAACAATTCTGAAATTGGTCAGAGGTGTGGAATCATCACCCATCCAGCCAGCAACCCACCCCCCACGCAAGGAGCGTCCTCATTGCAAAGCTGGGAGACCGTGCCGAGGCATCTCTGAATAAAGGTGAGCTGAGCCCCAGTCCAGCTGCTGCTGAACTGTTCCCACCCTTCCCAGGTAAAACACCTGAATATGTACAAGGGCTTGAAAGCCTAGAGGAAGGGCCACGGAGCCACACCAGCGACAGCACGCAGGCCAACATGGTGACTGCAGGTCAGCCAAGGTTGTCCTGGCCCCGTGCGCTCTTCCGGAAGCTTTCCATTATCCTGCCTGAGATACCCCTCCTGTCCCGGTCCCCACTGATTTTTCCTTCCTCACCTCTGTCCGGAGAGAAATTCCAGCGGAAGGTATGGGTGACACATCCTCTTCTTTACAGGTGGCAGCCTGGCAACTCCTGCAGAAAGGCCAGCAGAACCCCACTCACACCAGGCCACCAACAAAGCTGGGGCCCCTATTTCCCTCCCACCAGCTCAGCCCCGAGACTGCTGACGGGGCAGAGAATATGGAGTCAGGCACAGCTTCAGGGGCTATTGCCGCCTGGAGCGCTGTTTATATTGACCTCAACCAGGCACACCTGGGGAGGGCCGGCCGGCAGGGTAAGGCTGCCCAGGTCAGCTAATCCACAACCCTCAGGGAATCACATTGTTGAAAATGGACCTCGCTAAGGCAGAATAGAAGCCAAGGAAAATAAGGACACAATGCCATTTGCAGCACCGTAGATGAGTCTAGAGGTAATCACGTGACTTGTAGTAAGTCAGAAAGTGAAAGACACATATCATATCATATCACTTAGAGGTGTTACCTAAAATAGATAGCAGGGCAGTTATTTCCACTGAGAAGTGCAATCACAGGTTCATTAAACAAGCTTATGGTTCACCAATGGAAAGGTGTGAGGATTGGTTTCATTACGATATCGGGGTTAACAGACCTATACAAACAGAGGTGACATATATAATCACCAAAGACCTATGGAATACCAAGAGAAGACTACTCAACATTCTGTCATAACGTACATGGGTAAAGGATCCCAGGAAGAACAGACATCTGTATATGTGTAAAAGAACCACATCTTCGACACCTACAATAAGCCAAACATTGTAATCATACTTGCTGTAATAAAAAATAAAAAATTAAATTAAAAATACGAACAAGAAGTAGGGAGACAAACTTGAGGGGCTTTCTCCTGGCACATTCCATTCTAAATTCCAATCTAGAACACGACTTCCATTGAGGCTCTGTTGCCCTAGTAACCAGATTTGGTAAGGGATAACTGCTGCCACCTTGTGGCCGTTTCACACAACAGCAGCTTTAATCCCAGCGCTAATGGTCAGTTGATATTCAAAATCTTTGCAGGCCTGTAAATGACACCTGCCCTGAAAACAAATCCTGGGGTCACATATCGACCAAAAAATTCAAAGGACGTCCATATTTCAAAACGACCGTTTCAAAAGGCATATTTTATGCACATTAGTGTTCTGCTTCTTTGTCTTTCTTTCTTTTTTGGTTAAAAAGACGGGAATGGAAAAAGGCATCCCTCAGAATGGGCGAAAATAGTTGCAAACGAATCAATGGACAAAGGTTTAATCTCCAATATATATAAACAGCTCATGCACCTTAATGTTAAAAAAACAAACAACCCAATACAAAAATGGGCAGAAGATCTAAAGAGACGTTTCTTCAAAGAAGACACAGAGAGGGCCAAGACGCACATGAAAAGCTGCTCAAGAGCACTAATTATTAGAGAAATGCAAATCAAAAGTACAATGAGGTATCCCCTCACACCTGTTAGAATCGGCATCATCAGAAAATCTACAAACAACAAATTCTGGGGAGGGTGTGGACAAAAGGAACCCTCTTCCACTATTGGTGGGAATGTAAATTGATACAGTCACTATGGAGAACAGTATGGAGTTTCCTTAAAAACACTAGAAATAGAATTACCATCTGATCCAGCAATCCCACTTCTGGGCATATACCCAGAGAAAACCATAAATCAAAAAGGCACATTCACCACGGTGTTCATTGCAGCACTATTTACAATAGCCAGGTAATGGAAGCAACCTAAATGCCCACAGACAGATGAATGGATAAAGATGGGGTACATATATAAAATGGAATATTACTCGGCCATAAAAAGGAATGAAACTGGGTCATTTGTAGAGACATCGATGGATCTAGAGACTGTCATACAGAATGAAGTAAGTCAGAAAGAGGAAAACAAATATTGTATATTAATGCATATATGTGGAACCTAAAAAAATGATACAGATGAACTGGTTTGCAGGGAAGAAATAGAGACGCAGAGGTAGAGAAGAAACGTATGGACACCAAGTGTGGGAAGCCATGGGGTGGTGGTGGTGGGATGAGTTGGGAGATTGGGATTGACCTGTATACATGTATATGCATAAAATACATAAGTGATAATAACCTGCTGTATAAAAAAGTAAATAAAATTAAATTTAAAAATTAAAAAAAATAAAACTTAAAACTAAAACAGAAAAAAGTTCTTCCCTTCACACAGATGTATTTATAGAAATGAATTATTTCCATGCTTATATCTATAAATACATAAAAGAGGAATAAAATCTAAGTTGAACCATAAACGAAAAAATACCTGAACCCACCAGTTATACAGAGGAAAAGCCTATCAGGGCACTTGCTCCAGCGGTAAACAATTCTGAAATTGGTCAGAGGTGTGGAATCATCACCCATCCAGCCAGCAACCCACCCCCCACGCAAGGAGCGTCCTCATTGCAAAGCTGGGAGACCGTGCCGAGGCATCTCTGAATAAAGGTGAGCTGAGCCCCAGTCCAGCTGCTGCTGAACTGTTCCCACCCTTCCCAGGTAAAACACCTGAATATGTACAAGGGCTTGAAAGCCTAGAGGAAGGGCCGCGGAGCCACACCAGCGACAGCACGCAGGCCAACATGGTGACTGCAGGTCAGCCAAGGTTGTCCTGGCCCCGTGCGCTCTTCCGGAAGCTTTCCATTATCCTGCCTGAGATACCCCTCCTGTCCCGGTCCCCACTGATTTTTCCTTCCTCACCTCTGTCCGGAGAGAAATTCCAGCGGAAGGTATGGGTGACACATCCTCTTCTTTACAGGTGGCAGCCTGGCAACTCCTGCAGAAAGGCCAGCAGAACCCCACTCACACCAGGCCACCAACAAAGCTGGGGCCCCTATTTCCCTCCCACCAGCTCAGCCCCGAGACTGCTGACGGGGCAGAGAATATGGAGTCAGGCACAGCTTCAGGGGCTATTGCCGCCTGGAGCGCTGTTTATATTGACCTCAACCAGGCACACCTGGGGAGGGCCGGCCGGCAGGGTAAGGCTGCCCAGGTCAGCTAATCCACAACCCTCAGGGAATCACATTGTTGAAAATGGACCTCGCTAAGGCAGAATAGAAGCCAAGGAAAATAAGGACACAATGCCATTTGCAGCACCGTAGATGAGTCTAGAGGTAATCACGTGACTTGTAGTAAGTCAGAAAGTGAAAGACACATATCATATCATATCACTTAGAGGTGTTACCTAAAATAGATAGCAGGGCAGTTATTTCCACTGAGAAGTGCAATCACAGGTTCATTAAACAAGCTTATGGTTCACCAATGGAAAGGTGTGAGGATTGGTTTCATTACGATATCGGGGTTAACAGACCTATACAAACAGAGGTGACATATATAATCACCAAAGACCTATGGAATACCAAGAGAAGACTACTCAACATTCTGTCATAACGTACATGGGTAAAGGATCCCAGGAAGAACAGACATCTGTATATGTGTAAAAGAACCACATCTTCGACACCTACAATAAGCCAAACATTGTAATCATACTTGCTGTAATAAAAAATAAAAAATTAAATTAAAAATACGAACAAGAAGTAGGGAGACAAACTTGAGGGGCTTTCTCCTGGCACATTCCATTCTAAATTCCAATCTAGAACACGACTTCCATTGAGGCTCTGTTGCCCTAGTAACCAGATTTGGTAAGGGATAACTGCTGCCACCTTGTGGCCGTTTCACACAACAGCAGCTTTAATCCCAGCGCTAATGGTCAGTTGATATTCAAAATCTTTGCAGGCCTGTAAATGACACCTGCCCTGAAAACAAATCCTGGGGTCACATATCGACCAAAAAATTCAAAGGACGTCCATATTTCAAAACGACCGTTTCAAAAGGCATATTTTATGCACATTAGTGTTCTGCTTCTTTGTCTTTCTTTCTTTTTTGGTTAAAAAGACGGGAATGGAAAAAGGCATCCCTCAGAATGGGCGAAAATAGTTGCAAACGAATCAATGGACAAAGGTTTAATCTCCAATATATATAAACAGCTCATGCACCTTAATGTTAAAAAAACAAAAAACCCAATACAAAAATGGGCAGAAGATCTAAAGAGACGTTTCTTCAAAGAAGACACAGAGAGGGCCAAGACGCACATGAAAAGCTGCTCAAGAGCACTAATTATTAGAGAAATGCAAATCAAAAGTACAATGAGGTATCCCCTCACACCTGTTAGAATCGGCATCATCAGAAAATCTACAAACAACAAATTCTGGGGAGGGTGTGGACAAAAGGAACCCTCTTCCACTATTGGTGGGAATGTAAATTGATACAGTCACTATGGAGAACAGTATGGAGTTTCCTTAAAAACACTAGAAATAGAATTACCATCTGATCCAGCAATCCCACTTCTGGGCATATACCCAGAGAAAACCATAAATCAAAAAGGCACATTCACCACGGTGTTCATTGCAGCACTATTTACAATAGCCAGGTAATGGAAGCAACCTAAATGCCCACAGACAGATGAATGGATAAAGATGGGGTACATATATAAAATGGAATATTACTCGGCCATAAAAAGGAATGAAACTGGGTCATTTGTAGAGACATCGATGGATCTAGAGACTGTCATACAGAATGAAGTAAGTCAGAAAGAGGAAAACAAATATTGTATATTAATGCATATATGTGGAACCTAAAAAAATGATACAGATGAACTGGTTTGCAGGGAAGAAATAGAGACGCAGAGGTAGAGAAGAAACGTATGGACACCAAGTGTGGGAAGCCATGGGGTGGTGGTGGTGGGATGAGTTGGGAGATTGGGATTGACCTGTATACATGTATATGCATAAAATACATAAGTGATAATAACCTGCTGTATAAAAAAGTAAATAAAATTAAATTTAAAAATTAAAAAAAATAAAACTTAAAACTAAAACAGAAAAAAGTTCTTCCCTTCACACAGATGTATTTATAGAAATGAATTATTTCCATGCTTATATCTATAAATACATAAAAGAGGAATAAAATCTAAGTTGAACCATAAACGAAAAAATACCTGAACCCACCAGTTATACAGAGGAAAACCCTATCAGGGCACTTGCTCCAGCGGTAAACAATTCTGAAATTGGTCAGAGGTGTGGAATCATCACCCATCCAGCCAGCAACCCACCCCCCACGCAAGGAGCGTCCTCATTGCAAAGCTGGGAGACCGTGCCGAGGCATCTCTGAATAAAGGTGAGCTGAGCCCCAGTCCAGCTGCTGCTGAACTGTTCCCACCCTTCCCAGGTAAAACACCTGAATATGTACAAGGGCTTGAAAGCCTAGAGGAAGGGCCACGGAGCCACACCAGCGACAGCACGCAGGCCAACATGGTGACTGCAGGTCAGCCAAGGTTGTCCTGGCCCCGTGCGCTCTTCCGGAAGCTTTCCATTATCCTGCCTGAGATACCCCTCCTGTCCCGGTCCCCACTGATTTTTCCTTCCTCACCTCTGTCCGGAGAGAAATTCCAGCGGAAGGTATGGGTGACACATCCTCTTCTTTACAGGTGGCAGCCTGGCAACTCCTGCAGAAAGGCCAGCAGAACCCCACTCACACCAGGCCACCAACAAAGCTGGGGCCCCTATTTCCCTCCCACCAGCTCAGCCCCGAGACTGCTGACGGGGCAGAGAATATGGAGTCAGGCACAGCTTCAGGGGCTATTGCCGCCTGGAGCGCTGTTTATATTGACCTCAACCAGGCACACCTGGGGAGGGCCGGCCGGCAGGGTAAGGCTGCCCAGGTCAGCTAATCCACAACCCTCAGGGAATCACATTGTTGAAAATGGACCTCGCTAAGGCAGAATAGAAGCCAAGGAAAATAAGGACACAATGCCATTTGCAGCACCGTAGATGAGTCTAGAGGTAATCACGTGACTTGTAGTAAGTCAGAAAGTGAAAGACACATATCATATCATATCACTTAGAGGTGTTACCTAAAATAGATAGCAGGGCAGTTATTTCCACTGAGAAGTGCAATCACAGGTTCATTAAACAAGCTTATGGTTCACCAATGGAAAGGTGTGAGGATTGGTTTCATTACGATATCGGGGTTAACAGACCTATACAAACAGAGGTGACATATATAATCACCAAAGACCTATGGAATACCAAGAGAAGACTACTCAACATTCTGTCATAACGTACATGGGTAAAGGATCCCAGGAAGAACAGACATCTGTATATGTGTAAAAGAACCACATCTTCGACACCTACAATAAGCCAAACATTGTAATCATACTTGCTGTAATAAAAAATAAAAAATTAAATTAAAAATACGAACAAGAAGTAGGGAGACAAACTTGAGGGGCTTTCTCCTGGCACATTCCATTCTAAATTCCAATCTAGAACACGACTTCCATTGAGGCTCTGTTGCCCTAGTAACCAGATTTGGTAAGGGATAACTGCTGCCACCTTGTGGCCGTTTCACACAACAGCAGCTTTAATCCCAGCGCTAATGGTCAGTTGATATTCAAAATCTTTGCAGGCCTGTAAATGACACCTGCCCTGAAAACAAATCCTGGGGTCACATATCGACCAAAAAATTCAAAGGACGTCCATATTTCAAAACGACCGTTTCAAAAGGCATATTTTATGCACATTAGTGTTCTGCTTCTTTGTCTTTCTTTCTTTTTTGGTTAAAAAGACGGGAATGGAAAAAGGCATCCCTCAGAATGGGCGAAAATAGTTGCAAACGAATCAATGGACAAAGGTTTAATCTCCAATATATATAAACAGCTCATGCACCTTAATGTTAAAAAAACAAAAAACCCAATACAAAAATGGGCAGAAGATCTAAAGAGACGTTTCTTCAAAGAAGACACAGAGAGGGCCAAGACGCACATGAAAAGCTGCTCAAGAGCACTAATTATTAGAGAAATGCAAATCAAAAGTACAATGAGGTATCCCCTCACACCTGTTAGAATCGGCATCATCAGAAAATCTACAAACAACAAATTCTGGGGAGGGTGTGGACAAAAGGAACCCTCTTCCACTATTGGTGGGAATGTAAATTGATACAGTCACTATGGAGAACAGTATGGAGTTTCCTTAAAAACACTAGAAATAGAATTACCATCTGATCCAGCAATCCCACTTCTGGGCATATACCCAGAGAAAACCATAAATCAAAAAGGCACATTCACCACGGTGTTCATTGCAGCACTATTTACAATAGCCAGGTAATGGAAGCAACCTAAATGCCCACAGACAGATGAATGGATAAAGATGGGGTACATATATAAAATGGAATATTACTCGGCCATAAAAAGGAATGAAACTGGGTCATTTGTAGAGACATCGATGGATCTAGAGACTGTCATACAGAATGAAGTAAGTCAGAAAGAGGAAAACAAATATTGTATATTAATGCATATATGTGGAACCTAAAAAAATGATACAGATGAACTGGTTTGCAGGGAAGAAATAGAGACGCAGAGGTAGAGAAGAAACGTATGGACACCAAGTGTGGGAAGCCATGGGGTGGTGGTGGTGGGATGAGTTGGGAGATTGGGATTGACCTGTATACATGTATATGCATAAAATACATAAGTGATAATAACCTGCTGTATAAAAAAGTAAATAAAATTAAATTTAAAAATTAAAAAAAATAAAACTTAAAACTAAAACAGAAAAAAGTTCTTCCCTTCACACAGATGTATTTATAGAAATGAATTATTTCCACGCTTATATCTATAAATACATAAAAGAGGAATAAAATCTAAGTTGAACCATAAACGAAAAAATACCTGAACCCACCAGTTATACAGAGGAAAACCCTATCAGGGCACTTGCTCCAGCGGTAAACAATTCTGAAATTGGTCAGAGGTGTGGAATCATCACCCATCCAGCCAGCAACCCACCCACCACGCAAGGAGCGTCCTCATTGCAAAGCTGGGAGACCGTGCCGAGGCATCTCTGAATAAAGGTGAGCTGAGCCCCAGTCCAGCTGCTGCTGAACTGTTCCCACCCTTCCCAGGTAAAACACCTGAATATGTACAAGGGCTTGAAAGCCTAGAGGAAGGGCCGCGGAGCCACACCAGCGACAGCACGCAGGCCAACATGGTGACTGCAGGTCAGCCAAGGTTGTCCTGGCCCCGTGCGCTCTTCCGGAAGCTTTCCATTATCCTGCCTGAGATACCCCTCCTGTCCCGGTCCCCACTGATTTTTCCTTCCTCACCTCTGTCCGGAGAGAAATTCCAGCGGAAGGTATGGGTGACACATCCTCTTCTTTACAGGTGGCAGCCTGGCAACTCCTGCAGAAAGGCCAGCAGAACCCCACTCACACCAGGCCACCAACAAAGCTGGGGCCCCTATTTCCCTCCCACCAGCTCAGCCCCGAGACTGCTGACGGGGCAGAGAATATGGAGTCAGGCACAGCTTCAGGGGCTATTGCCGCCTGGAGCGCTGTTTATATTGACCTCAACCAGGCACACCTGGGGAGGGCCGGCCGGCAGGGTAAGGCTGCCCAGGTCAGCTAATCCACAACCCTCAGGGAATCACATTGTTGAAAATGGACCTCGCTAAGGCAGAATAGAAGCCAAGGAAAATAAGGACACAATGCCATTTGCAGCACCGTAGATGAGTCTAGAGGTAATCACGTGACTTGTAGTAAGTCAGAAAGTGAAAGACACATATCATATCATATCACTTAGAGGTGTTACCTAAAATAGATAGCAGGGCAGTTATTTCCACTGAGAAGTGCAATCACAGGTTCATTAAACAAGCTTATGGTTCACCAATGGAAAGGTGTGAGGATTGGTTTCATTACGATATCGGGGTTAACAGACCTATACAAACAGAGGTGACATATATAATCACCAAAGACCTATGGAATACCAAGAGAAGACTACTCAACATTCTGTCATAACGTACATGGGTAAAGGATCCCAGGAAGAACAGACATCTGTATATGTGTAAAAGAACCACATCTTCGACACCTACAATAAGCCAAACATTGTAATCATACTTGCTGTAATAAAAAATAAAAAATTAAATTAAAAATACGAACAAGAAGTAGGGAGACAAACTTGAGGGGCTTTCTCCTGGCACATTCCATTCTAAATTCCAATCTAGAACACGACTTCCATTGAGGCTCTGTTGCCCTAGTAACCAGATTTGGTAAGGGATAACTGCTGCCACCTTGTGGCCGTTTCACACAACAGCAGCTTTAATCCCAGCGCTAATGGTCAGTTGATATTCAAAATCTTTGCAGGCCTGTAAATGACACCTGCCCTGAAAACAAATCCTGGGGTCACATATCGACCAAAAAATTCAAAGGACGTCCATATTTCAAAACGACCGTTTCAAAAGGCATATTTTATGCACATTAGTGTTCTGCTTCTTTGTCTTTCTTTCTTTTTTGGTTAAAAAGACGGGAATGGAAAAAGGCATCCCTCAGAATGGGCGAAAATAGTTGCAAACGAATCAATGGACAAAGGTTTAATCTCCAATATATATAAACAGCTCATGCACCTTAATGTTAAAAAAACAAAAAACCCAATACAAAAATGGGCAGAAGATCTAAAGAGACGTTTCTTCAAAGAAGACACAGAGAGGGCCAAGACGCACATGAAAAGCTGCTCAAGAGCACTAATTATTAGAGAAATGCAAATCAAAAGTACAATGAGGTATCCCCTCACACCTGTTAGAATCGGCATCATCAGAAAATCTACAAACAACAAATTCTGGGGAGGGTGTGGACAAAAGGAACCCTCTTCCACTATTGGTGGGAATGTAAATTGATACAGTCACTATGGAGAACAGTATGGAGTTTCCTTAAAAACACTAGAAATAGAATTACCATCTGATCCAGCAATCCCACTTCTGGGCATATACCCAGAGAAAACCATAAATCAAAAAGGCACATTCACCACGATGTTCATTGCAGCACTATTTACAATAGCCAGGTAATGGAAGCAACCTAAATGCCCACAGACAGATGAATGGATAAAGATGGGGTACATATATAAAATGGAATATTACTCGGCCATAAAAAGGAATGAAACTGGGTCATTTGTAGAGACATCGATGGATCTAGAGACTGTCATACAGAATGAAGTAAGTCAGAAAGAGGAAAACAAATATTGTATATTAATGCATATATGTGGAACCTAAAAAAATGATACAGATGAACTGGTTTGCAGGGAAGAAATAGAGACGCAGAGGTAGAGAAGAAACGTATGGACACCAAGTGTGGGAAGCCATGGGGTGGTGGTGGTGGGATGAGTTGGGAGATTGGGATTGACCTGTATACATGTATATGCATAAAATACATAAGTGATAATAACCTGCTGTATAAAAAAGTAAATAAAATTAAATTTAAAAATTAAAAAAAATAAAACTTAAAACTAAAACAGAAAAAAGTTCTTCCCTTCACACAGATGTATTTATAGAAATGAATTATTTCCACGCTTATATCTATAAATACATAAAAGAGGAATAAAATCTAAGTTGAACCATAAACGACAAAATACCTGAACCCACCAGTTATACAGAGGAAAACCCTATCAGGGCACTTGCTCCAGCGGTAAACAATTCTGAAATTGGTCAGAGGTGTGGAATCATCACCCATCCAGCCAGCAACCCACCCCCCACGCAAGGAGCGTCCTCATTGCAAAGCTGGGAGACCGTGCCGAGGCATCTCTGAATAAAGGTGAGCTGAGCCCCAGTCCAGCTGCTGCTGAACTGTTCCCACCCTTCCCAGGTAAAACACCTGAATATGTACAAGGGCTTGAAAGCCTAGAGGAAGGGCCGCGGAGCCACACCAGCGACAGCACGCAGGCCAACATGGTGACTGCAGGTCAGCCAAGGTTGTCCTGGCCCCGTGCGCTCTTCCGGAAGCTTTCCATTATCCTGCCTGAGATACCCCTCCTGTCCCGGTCCCCACTGATTTTTCCTTCCTCACCTCTGTCCGGAGAGAAATTCCAGCGGAAGGTATGGGTGACACATCCTCTTCTTTACAGGTGGCAGCCTGGCAACTCCTGCAGAAAGGCCAGCAGAACCCCACTCACACCAGGCCACCAACAAAGCTGGGGCCCCTATTTCCCTCCCACCAGCTCAGCCCCGAGACTGCTGACGGGGCAGAGAATATGGAGTCAGGCACAGCTTCAGGGGCTATTGCCGCCTGGAGCGCTGTTTATATTGACCTCAACCAGGCACACCTGGGGAGGGCCGGCCGGCAGGGTAAGGCTGCCCAGGTCAGCTAATCCACAACCCTCAGGGAATCACATTGTTGAAAATGGACCTCGCTAAGGCAGAATAGAAGCCAAGGAAAATAAGGACACAATGCCATTTGCAGCACCGTAGATGAGTCTAGAGGTAATCACGTGACTTGTAGTAAGTCAGAAAGTGAAAGACACATATCATATCATATCACTTAGAGGTGTTACCTAAAATAGATAGCAGGGCAGTTATTTCCACTGAGAAGTGCAATCACAGGTTCATTAAACAAGCTTATGGTTCACCAATGGAAAGGTGTGAGGATTGGTTTCATTACGATATCGGGGTTAACAGACCTATACAAACAGAGGTGACATATATAATCACCAAAGACCTATGGAATACCAAGAGAAGACTACTCAACATTCTGTCATAACGTACATGGGTAAAGGATCCCAGGAAGAACAGACATCTGTATATGTGTAAAAGAACCACATCTTCGACACCTACAATAAGCCAAACATTGTAATCATACTTGCTGTAATAAAAAATAAAAAATTAAATTAAAAATACGAACAAGAAGTAGGGAGACAAACTTGAGGGGCTTTCTCCTGGCACATTCCATTCTAAATTCCAATCTAGAACACGACTTCCATTGAGGCTCTGTTGCCCTAGTAACCAGATTTGGTAAGGGATAACTGCTGCCACCTTGTGGCCGTTTCACACAACAGCAGCTTTAATCCCAGCGCTAATGGTCAGTTGATATTCAAAATCTTTGCAGGCCTGTAAATGACACCTGCCCTGAAAACAAATCCTGGGGTCACATATCGACCAAAAAATTCAAAGGACGTCCATATTTCAAAACGACCGTTTCAAAAGGCATATTTTATGCACATTAGTGTTCTGCTTCTTTGTCTTTCTTTCTTTTTTGGTTAAAAAGACGGGAATGGAAAAAGGCATCCCTCAGAATGGGCGAAAATAGTTGCAAACGAATCAATGGACAAAGGTTTAATCTCCAATATATATAAACAGCTCATGCACCTTAATGTTAAAAAAACAAAAAACCCAATACAAAAATGGGCAGAAGATCTAAAGAGACGTTTCTTCAAAGAAGACACAGAGAGGGCCAAGACGCACATGAAAAGCTGCTCAAGAGCACTAATTATTAGAGAAATGCAAATCAAAAGTACAATGAGGTATCCCCTCACACCTGTTAGAATCGGCATCATCAGAAAATCTACAAACAACAAATTCTGGGGAGGGTGTGGACAAAAGGAACCCTCTTCCACTATTGGTGGGAATGTAAATTGATACAGTCACTATGGAGAACAGTATGGAGTTTCCTTAAAAACACTAGAAATAGAATTACCATCTGATCCAGCAATCCCACTTCTGGGCATATACCCAGAGAAAACCATAAATCAAAAAGGCACATTCACCACGATGTTCATTGCAGCACTATTTACAATAGCCAGGTAATGGAAGCAACCTAAATGCCCACAGACAGATGAATGGATAAAGATGGGGTACATATATAAAATGGAATATTACTCGGCCATAAAAAGGAATGAAACTGGGTCATTTGTAGAGACATCGATGGATCTAGAGACTGTCATACAGAATGAAGTAAGTCAGAAAGAGGAAAACAAATATTGTATATTAATGCATATATGTGGAACCTAAAAAAATGATACAGATGAACTGGTTTGCAGGGAAGAAATAGAGACGCAGAGGTAGAGAAGAAACGTATGGACACCAAGTGTGGGAAGCCATGGGGTGGTGGTGGTGGGATGAGTTGGGAGATTGGGATTGACCTGTATACATGTATATGCATAAAATACATAAGTGATAATAACCTGCTGTATAAAAAAGTAAATAAAATTAAATTTAAAAATTAAAAAAAATAAAACTTAAAACTAAAACAGAAAAAAGTTCTTCCCTTCACACAGATGTATTTATAGAAATGAATTATTTCCACGCTTATATCTATAAATACATAAAAGAGGAATAAAATCTAAGTTGAACCATAAACGAAAAAATACCTGAACCCACCAGTTATACAGAGGAAAACCCTATCAGGGCACTTGCTCCAGCGGTAAACAATTCTGAAATTGGTCAGAGGTGTGGAATCATCACCCATCCAGCCAGCAACCCACCCACCACGCAAGGAGCGTCCTCATTGCAAAGCTGGGAGACCGTGCCGAGGCATCTCTGAATAAAGGTGAGCTGAGCCCCAGTCCAGCTGCTGCTGAACTGTTCCCACCCTTCCCAGGTAAAACACCTGAATATGTACAAGGGCTTGAAAGCCTAGAGGAAGGGCCGCGGAGCCACACCAGCGACAGCACGCAGGCCAACATGGTGACTGCAGGTCAGCCAAGGTTGTCCTGGCCCCGTGCGCTCTTCCGGAAGCTTTCCATTATCCTGCCTGAGATACCCCTCCTGTCCCGGTCCCCACTGATTTTTCCTTCCTCACCTCTGTCCGGAGAGAAATTCCAGCGGAAGGTATGGGTGACACATCCTCTTCTTTACAGGTGGCAGCCTGGCAACTCCTGCAGAAAGGCCAGCAGAACCCCACTCACACCAGGCCACCAACAAAGCTGGGGCCCCTATTTCCCTCCCACCAGCTCAGCCCCGAGACTGCTGACGGGGCAGAGAATATGGAGTCAGGCACAGCTTCAGGGGCTATTGCCGCCTGGAGCGCTGTTTATATTGACCTCAACCAGGCACACCTGGGGAGGGCCGGCCGGCAGGGTAAGGCTGCCCAGGTCAGCTAATCCACAACCCTCAGGGAATCACATTGTTGAAAATGGACCTCGCTAAGGCAGAATAGAAGCCAAGGAAAATAAGGACACAATGCCATTTGCAGCACCGTAGATGAGTCTAGAGGTAATCACGTGACTTGTAGTAAGTCAGAAAGTGAAAGACACATATCATATCATATCACTTAGAGGTGTTACCTAAAATAGATAGCAGGGCAGTTATTTCCACTGAGAAGTGCAATCACAGGTTCATTAAACAAGCTTATGGTTCACCAATGGAAAGGTGTGAGGATTGGTTTCATTACGATATCGGGGTTAACAGACCTATACAAACAGAGGTGACATATATAATCACCAAAGACCTATGGAATACCAAGAGAAGACTACTCAACATTCTGTCATAACGTACATGGGTAAAGGATCCCAGGAAGAACAGACATCTGTATATGTGTAAAAGAACCACATCTTCGACACCTACAATAAGCCAAACATTGTAATCATACTTGCTGTAATAAAAAATAAAAAATTAAATTAAAAATACGAACAAGAAGTAGGGAGACAAACTTGAGGGGCTTTCTCCTGGCACATTCCATTCTAAATTCCAATCTAGAACACGACTTCCATTGAGGCTCTGTTGCCCTAGTAACCAGATTTGGTAAGGGATAACTGCTGCCACCTTGTGGCCGTTTCACACAACAGCAGCTTTAATCCCAGCGCTAATGGTCAGTTGATATTCAAAATCTTTGCAGGCCTGTAAATGACACCTGCCCTGAAAACAAATCCTGGGGTCACATATCGACCAAAAAATTCAAAGGACGTCCATATTTCAAAACGACCGTTTCAAAAGGCATATTTTATGCACATTAGTGTTCTGCTTCTTTGTCTTTCTTTCTTTTTTGGTTAAAAAGACGGGAATGGAAAAAGGCATCCCTCAGAATGGGCGAAAATAGTTGCAAACGAATCAATGGACAAAGGTTTAATCTCCAATATATATAAACAGCTCATGCACCTTAATGTTAAAAAAACAAAAAACCCAATACAAAAATGGGCAGAAGATCTAAAGAGACGTTTCTTCAAAGAAGACACAGAGAGGGCCAAGACGCACATGAAAAGCTGCTCAAGAGCACTAATTATTAGAGAAATGCAAATCAAAAGTACAATGAGGTATCCCCTCACACCTGTTAGAATCGGCATCATCAGAAAATCTACAAACAACAAATTCTGGGGAGGGTGTGGACAAAAGGAACCCTCTTCCACTATTGGTGGGAATGTAAATTGATACAGTCACTATGGAGAACAGTATGGAGTTTCCTTAAAAACACTAGAAATAGAATTACCATCTGATCCAGCAATCCCACTTCTGGGCATATACCCAGAGAAAACCATAAATCAAAAAGGCACATTCACCACGATGTTCATTGCAGCACTATTTACAATAGCCAGGTAATGGAAGCAACCTAAATGCCCACAGACAGATGAATGGATAAAGATGGGGTACATATATAAAATGGAATATTACTCGGCCATAAAAAGGAATGAAACTGGGTCATTTGTAGAGACATCGATGGATCTAGAGACTGTCATACAGAATGAAGTAAGTCAGAAAGAGGAAAACAAATATTGTATATTAATGCATATATGTGGAACCTAAAAAAATGATACAGATGAACTGGTTTGCAGGGAAGAAATAGAGACGCAGAGGTAGAGAAGAAACGTATGGACACCAAGTGTGGGAAGCCATGGGGTGGTGGTGGTGGGATGAGTTGGGAGATTGGGATTGACCTGTATACATGTATATGCATAAAATACATAAGTGATAATAACCTGCTGTATAAAAAAGTAAATAAAATTAAATTTAAAAATTAAAAAAAATAAAACTTAAAACTAAAACAGAAAAAAGTTCTTCCCTTCACACAGATGTATTTATAGAAATGAATTATTTCCACGCTTATATCTATAAATACATAAAAGAGGAATAAAATCTAAGTTGAACCATAAACGACAAAATACCTGAACCCACCAGTTATACAGAGGAAAACCCTATCAGGGCACTTGCTCCAGCGGTAAACAATTCTGAAATTGGTCAGAGGTGTGGAATCATCACCCATCCAGCCAGCAACCCACCCCCCACGCAAGGAGCGTCCTCATTGCAAAGCTGGGAGACCGTGCCGAGGCATCTCTGAATAAAGGTGAGCTGAGCCCCAGTCCAGCTGCTGCTGAACTGTTCCCACCCTTCCCAGGTAAAACACCTGAATATGTACAAGGGCTTGAAAGCCTAGAGGAAGGGCCGCGGAGCCACACCAGCGACAGCACGCAGGCCAACATGGTGACTGCAGGTCAGCCAAGGTTGTCCTGGCCCCGTGCGCTCTTCCGGAAGCTTTCCATTATCCTGCCTGAGATACCCCTCCTGTCCCGGTCCCCACTGATTTTTCCTTCCTCACCTCTGTCCGGAGAGAAATTCCAGCGGAAGGTATGGGTGACACATCCTCTTCTTTACAGGTGGCAGCCTGGCAACTCCTGCAGAAAGGCCAGCAGAACCCCACTCACACCAGGCCACCAACAAAGCTGGGGCCCCTATTTCCCTCCCACCAGCTCAGCCCCGAGACTGCTGACGGGGCAGAGAATATGGAGTCAGGCACAGCTTCAGGGGCTATTGCCGCCTGGAGCGCTGTTTATATTGACCTCAACCAGGCACACCTGGGGAGGGCCGGCCGGCAGGGTAAGGCTGCCCAGGTCAGCTAATCCACAACCCTCAGGGAATCACATTGTTGAAAATGGACCTCGCTAAGGCAGAATAGAAGCCAAGGAAAATAAGGACACAATGCCATTTGCAGCACCGTAGATGATTCTAGAGGTAATCACGTGACTTGTAGTAAGTCAGAAAGTGAAAGACACATATCATATCATATCACTTAGAGGTGTTACCTAAAATAGATAGCAGGGCAGTTATTTCCACTGAGAAGTGCAATCACAGGTTCATTAAACAAGCTTATGGTTCACCAATGGAAAGGTGTGAGGATTGGTTTCATTACGATATCGGGGTTAACAGACCTATACAAACAGAGGTGACATATATAATCACCAAAGACCTATGGAATACCAAGAGAAGACTACTCAACATTCTGTCATAACGTACATGGGTAAAGGATCCCAGGAAGAACAGACATCTGTATATGTGTAAAAGAACCACATCTTCGACACCTACAATAAGCCAAACATTGTAATCATACTTGCTGTAATAAAAAATAAAAAATTAAATTAAAAATACGAACAAGAAGTAGGGAGACAAACTTGAGGGGCTTTCTCCTGGCACATTCCATTCTAAATTCCAATCTAGAACACGACTTCCATTGAGGCTCTGTTGCCCTAGTAACCAGATTTGGTAAGGGATAACTGCTGCCACCTTGTGGCCGTTTCACACAACAGCAGCTTTAATCCCAGCGCTAATGGTCAGTTGATATTCAAAATCTTTGCAGGCCTGTAAATGACACCTGCCCTGAAAACAAATCCTGGGGTCACATATCGACCAAAAAATTCAAAGGACGTCCATATTTCAAAACGACCGTTTCAAAAGGCATATTTTATGCACATTAGTGTTCTGCTTCTTTGTCTTTCTTTCTTTTTTGGTTAAAAAGACGGGAATGGAAAAAGGCATCCCTCAGAATGGGCGAAAATAGTTGCAAACGAATCAATGGACAAAGGTTTACTCTCCAATATATATAAACAGCTCATGCACCTTAATGTTAAAAAAACAAAAAACCCAATACAAAAATGGGCAGAAGATCTAAAGAGACGTTTCTTCAAAGAAGACACAGAGAGGGCCAAGACGCACATGAAAAGCTGCTCAAGAGCACTAATTATTAGAGAAATGCAAATCAAAAGTACAATGAGGTATCCCCTCACACCTGTTAGAATCGGCATCATCAGAAAATCTACAAACAACAAATTCTGGGGAGGGTGTGGACAAAAGGAACCCTCTTCCACTATTGGTGGGAATGTAAATTGATACAGTCACTATGGAGAACAGTATGGAGTTTCCTTAAAAACACTAGAAATAGAATTACCATCTGATCCAGCAATCCCACTTCTGGGCATATACCCAGAGAAAACCATAAATCAAAAAGGCACATTCACCACGGTGTTCATTGCAGCACTATTTACAATAGCCAGGTAATGGAAGCAACCTAAATGCCCACAGACAGATGAATGGATAAAGATGGGGTACATATATAAAATGGAATATTACTCGGCCATAAAAAGGAATGAAACTGGGTCATTTGTAGAGACATCGATGGATCTAGAGACTGTCATACAGAATGAAGTAAGTCAGAAAGAGGAAAACAAATATTGTATATTAATGCATATATGTGGAACCTAAAAAAATGATACAGATGAACTGGTTTGCAGGGAAGAAATAGAGACGCAGAGGTAGAGAAGAAACGTATGGACACCAAGTGTGGGAAGCCATGGGGTGGTGGTGGTGGGATGAGTTGGGAGATTGGGATTGACCTGTATACATGTATATGCATAAAATACATAAGTGATAATAACCTGCTGTATAAAAAAGTAAATAAAATTAAATTTAAAAATTAAAAAAAATAAAACTTAAAACTAAAACAGAAAAAAGTTCTTCCCTTCACACAGATGTATTTATAGAAATGAATTATTTCCATGCTTATATCTATAAATACATAAAAGAGGAATAAAATCTAAGTTGAACCATAAACGAAAAAATACCTGAACCCACCAGTTATACAGAGGAAAACCCTATCAGGGCACTTGCTCCAGCGGTAAACAATTCTGAAATTGGTCAGAGGTGTGGAATCATCACCCATCCAGCCAGCAACCCACCCCCCACGCAAGGAGCGTCCTCATTGCAAAGCTGGGAGACCGTGCCGAGGCATCTCTGAATAAAGGTGAGCTGAGCCCCAGTCCAGCTGCTGCTGAACTGTTCCCACCCTTCCCAGGTAAAACACCTGAATATGTACAAGGGCTTGAAAGCCTAGAGGAAGGGCCGCGGAGCCACACCAGCGACAGCACGCAGGCCAACATGGTGACTGCAGGTCAGCCAAGGTTGTCCTGGCCCCGTGCGCTCTTCCGGAAGCTTTCCATTATCCTGCCTGAGATACCCCTCCTGTCCCGGTCCCCACTGATTTTTCCTTCCTCACCTCTGTCCGGAGAGAAATTCCAGCGGAAGGTATGGGTGACACATCCTCTTCTTTACAGGTGGCAGCCTGGCAACTCCTGCAGAAAGGCCAGCAGAACCCCACTCACACCAGGCCACCAACAAAGCTGGGGCCCCTATTTCCCTCCCACCAGCTCAGCCCCGAGACTGCTGACGGGGCAGAGAATATGGAGTCAGGCACAGCTTCAGGGGCTATTGCCGCCTGGAGCGCTGTTTATATTGACCTCAACCAGGCACACCTGGGGAGGGCCGGCCGGCAGGGTAAGGCTGCCCAGGTCAGCTAATCCACAACCCTCAGGGAATCACATTGTTGAAAATGGACCTCGCTAAGGCAGAATAGAAGCCAAGGAAAATAAGGACACAATGCCATTTGCAGCACCGTAGATGAGTCTAGAGGTAATCACGTGACTTGTAGTAAGTCAGAAAGTGAAAGACACATATCATATCATATCACTTAGAGGTGTTACCTAAAATAGATAGCAGGGCAGTTATTTCCACTGAGAAGTGCAATCACAGGTTCATTAAACAAGCTTATGGTTCACCAATGGAAAGGTGTGAGGATTGGTTTCATTACGATATCGGGGTTAACAGACCTATACAAACAGAGGTGACATATATAATCACCAAAGACCTATGGAATACCAAGAGAAGACTACTCAACATTCTGTCATAACGTACATGGGTAAAGGATCCCAGGAAGAACAGACATCTGTATATGTGTAAAAGAACCACATCTTCGACACCTACAATAAGCCAAACATTGTAATCATACTTGCTGTAATAAAAAATAAAAAATTAAATTAAAAATACGAACAAGAAGTAGGGAGACAAACTTGAGGGGCTTTCTCCTGGCACATTCCATTCTAAATTCCAATCTAGAACACGACTTCCATTGAGGCTCTGTTGCCCTAGTAACCAGATTTGGTAAGGGAGAACTGCTGCCACCTTGTGGCCGTTTCACACAACAGCAGCTTTAATCCCAGCGCTAATGGTCAGTTGATATTCAAAATCTTTGCAGGCCTGTAAATGACACCTGCCCTGAAAACAAATCCTGGGGTCACATATCGACCAAAAAATTCAAAGGACGTCCATATTTCAAAACGACCGTTTCAAAAGGCATATTTTATGCACATTAGTGTTCTGCTTCTTTGTCTTTCTTTCTTTTTTGGTTAAAAAGACGGGAATGGAAAAAGGCATCCCTCAGAATGGGCGAAAATAGTTGCAAACGAATCAATGGACAAAGGTTTAATCTCCAATATATATAAACAGCTCATGCACCTTAATGTTAAAAAAACAAACAACCCAATACAAAAATGGGCAGAAGATCTAAAGAGACGTTTCTTCAAAGAAGACACA
Organism: Mesoplodon bidens; assembly: GCF_964165515.1. Classification (NCBI taxonomy): domain Eukaryota; kingdom Metazoa; phylum Chordata; class Mammalia; order Artiodactyla; family Ziphiidae; genus Mesoplodon; species Mesoplodon bidens. The sequence goes on from NW_027671903.1 coordinate 1,241,506, forward strand.
GAGAGGGCCAAGACGCACATGAAAAGCTGCTCAAGAGCACTAATTATTAGAGAAATGCAAATCAAAAGTACAATGAGGTATCCCCTCACACCTGTTAGAATCGGCATCATCAGAAAATCTACAAACAACAAATTCTGGGGAGGGTGTGGACAAAAGGAACCCTCTTCCACTATTGGTGGGAATGTAAATTGATACAGTCACTATGGAGAACAGTATGGAGTTTCCTTAAAAACACTAGAAATAGAATTACCATCTGATCCAGCAATCCCACTTCTGGGCATATACCCAGAGAAAACCATAAATCAAAAAGGCACATTCACCACGGTGTTCATTGCAGCACTATTTACAATAGCCAGGTAATGGAAGCAACCTAAATGCCCACAGACAGATGAATGGATAAAGATGGGGTACATATATAAAATGGAATATTACTCGGCCATAAAAAGGAATGAAACTGGGTCATTTGTAGAGACATCGATGGATCTAGAGACTGTCATACAGAATGAAGTAAGTCAGAAAGAGGAAAACAAATATTGTATATTAATGCATATATGTGGAACCTAAAAAAATGATACAGATGAACTGGTTTGCAGGGAAGAAATAGAGACGCAGAGGTAGAGAAGAAACGTATGGACACCAAGTGTGGGAAGCCATGGGGTGGTGGTGGTGGGATGAGTTGGGAGATTGGGATTGACCTGTATACATGTATATGCATAAAATACATAAGTGATAATAACCTGCTGTATAAAAAAGTAAATAAAATTAAATTTAAAAATTAAAAAAAATAAAACTTAAAACTAAAACAGAAAAAAGTTCTTCCCTTCACACAGATGTATTTATAGAAATGAATTATTTCCATGCTTATATCTATAAATACATAAAAGAGGAATAAAATCTAAGTTGAACCATAAACGAAAAAATACCTGAACCCACCAGTTATACAGAGGAAAAGCCTATCAGGGCACTTGCTCCAGCGGTAAACAATTCTGAAATTGGTCAGAGGTGTGGAATCATCACCCATCCAGCCAGCAACCCACCCCCCACGCAAGGAGCGTCCTCATTGCAAAGCTGGGAGACCGTGCCGAGGCATCTCTGAATAAAGGTGAGCTGAGCCCCAGTCCAGCTGCTGCTGAACTGTTCCCACCCTTCCCAGGTAAAACACCTGAATATGTACAAGGGCTTGAAAGCCTAGAGGAAGGGCCGCGGAGCCACACCAGCGACAGCACGCAGGCCAACATGGTGACTGCAGGTCAGCCAAGGTTGTCCTGGCCCCGTGCGCTCTTCCGGAAGCTTTCCATTATCCTGCCTGAGATACCCCTCCTGTCCCGGTCCCCACTGATTTTTCCTTCCTCACCTCTGTCCGGAGAGAAATTCCAGCGGAAGGTATGGGTGACACATCCTCTTCTTTACAGGTGGCAGCCTGGCAACTCCTGCAGAAAGGCCAGCAGAACCCCACTCACACCAGGCCACCAACAAAGCTGGGGCCCCTATTTCCCTCCCACCAGCTCAGCCCCGAGACTGCTGACGGGGCAGAGAATATGGAGTCAGGCACAGCTTCAGGGGCTATTGCCGCCTGGAGCGCTGTTTATATTGACCTCAACCAGGCACACCTGGGGAGGGCCGGCCGGCAGGGTAAGGCTGCCCAGGTCAGCTAATCCACAACCCTCAGGGAATCACATTGTTGAAAATGGACCTCGCTAAGGCAGAATAGAAGCCAAGGAAAATAAGGACACAATGCCATTTGCAGCACCGTAGATGAGTCTAGAGGTAATCACGTGACTTGTAGTAAGTCAGAAAGTGAAAGACACATATCATATCATATCACTTAGAGGTGTTACCTAAAATAGATAGCAGGGCAGTTATTTCCACTGAGAAGTGCAATCACAGGTTCATTAAACAAGCTTATGGTTCACCAATGGAAAGGTGTGAGGATTGGTTTCATTACGATATCGGGGTTAACAGACCTATACAAACAGAGGTGACATATATAATCACCAAAGACCTATGGAATACCAAGAGAAGACTACTCAACATTCTGTCATAACGTACATGGGTAAAGGATCCCAGGAAGAACAGACATCTGTATATGTGTAAAAGAACCACATCTTCGACACCTACAATAAGCCAAACATTGTAATCATACTTGCTGTAATAAAAAATAAAAAATTAAATTAAAAATACGAACAAGAAGTAGGGAGACAAACTTGAGGGGCTTTCTCCTGGCACATTCCATTCTAAATTCCAATCTAGAACACGACTTCCATTGAGGCTCTGTTGCCCTAGTAACCAGATTTGGTAAGGGATAACTGCTGCCACCTTGTGGCCGTTTCACACAACAGCAGCTTTAATCCCAGCGCTAATGGTCAGTTGATATTCAAAATCTTTGCAGGCCTGTAAATGACACCTGCCCTGAAAACAAATCCTGGGGTCACATATCGACCAAAAAATTCAAAGGACGTCCATATTTCAAAACGACCGTTTCAAAAGGCATATTTTATGCACATTAGTGTTCTGCTTCTTTGTCTTTCTTTCTTTTTTGGTTAAAAAGACGGGAATGGAAAAAGGCATCCCTCAGAATGGGCGAAAATAGTTGCAAACGAATCAATGGACAAAGGTTTAATCTCCAATATATATAAACAGCTCATGCACCTTAATGTTAAAAAAACAAAAAACCCAATACAAAAATGGGCAGAAGATCTAAAGAGACGTTTCTTCAAAGAAGACACAGAGAGGGCCAAGACGCACATGAAAAGCTGCTCAAGAGCACTAATTATTAGAGAAATGCAAATCAAAAGTACAATGAGGTATCCCCTCACACCTGTTAGAATCGGCATCATCAGAAAATCTACAAACAACAAATTCTGGGGAGGGTGTGGACAAAAGGAACCCTCTTCCACTATTGGTGGGAATGTAAATTGATACAGTCACTATGGAGAACAGTATGGAGTTTCCTTAAAAACACTAGAAATAGAATTACCATCTGATCCAGCAATCCCACTTCTGGGCATATACCCAGAGAAAACCATAAATCAAAAAGGCACATTCACCACGGTGTTCATTGCAGCACTATTTACAATAGCCAGGTAATGGAAGCAACCTAAATGCCCACAGACAGATGAATGGATAAAGATGGGGTACATATATAAAATGGAATATTACTCGGCCATAAAAAGGAATGAAACTGGGTCATTTGTAGAGACATCGATGGATCTAGAGACTGTCATACAGAATGAAGTAAGTCAGAAAGAGGAAAACAAATATTGTATATTAATGCATATATGTGGAACCTAAAAAAATGATACAGATGAACTGGTTTGCAGGGAAGAAATAGAGACGCAGAGGTAGAGAAGAAACGTATGGACACCAAGTGTGGGAAGCCATGGGGTGGTGGTGGTGGGATGAGTTGGGAGATTGGGATTGACCTGTATACATGTATATGCATAAAATACATAAGTGATAATAACCTGCTGTATAAAAAAGTAAATAAAATTAAATTTAAAAATTAAAAAAAATAAAACTTAAAACTAAAACAGAAAAAAGTTCTTCCCTTCACACAGATGTATTTATAGAAATGAATTATTTCCATGCTTATATCTATAAATACATAAAAGAGGAATAAAATCTAAGTTGAACCATAAACGAAAAAATACCTGAACCCACCAGTTATACAGAGGAAAACCCTATCAGGGCACTTGCTCCAGCGGTAAACAATTCTGAAATTGGTCAGAGGTGTGGAATCATCACCCATCCAGCCAGCAACCCACCCCCCACGCAAGGAGCGTCCTCATTGCAAAGCTGGGAGACCGTGCCGAGGCATCTCTGAATAAAGGTGAGCTGAGCCCCAGTCCAGCTGCTGCTGAACTGTTCCCACCCTTCCCAGGTAAAACACCTGAATATGTACAAGGGCTTGAAAGCCTAGAGGAAGGGCCACGGAGCCACACCAGCGACAGCACGCAGGCCAACATGGTGACTGCAGGTCAGCCAAGGTTGTCCTGGCCCCGTGCGCTCTTCCGGAAGCTTTCCATTATCCTGCCTGAGATACCCCTCCTGTCCCGGTCCCCACTGATTTTTCCTTCCTCACCTCTGTCCGGAGAGAAATTCCAGCGGAAGGTATGGGTGACACATCCTCTTCTTTACAGGTGGCAGCCTGGCAACTCCTGCAGAAAGGCCAGCAGAACCCCACTCACACCAGGCCACCAACAAAGCTGGGGCCCCTATTTCCCTCCCACCAGCTCAGCCCCGAGACTGCTGACGGGGCAGAGAATATGGAGTCAGGCACAGCTTCAGGGGCTATTGCCGCCTGGAGCGCTGTTTATATTGACCTCAACCAGGCACACCTGGGGAGGGCCGGCCGGCAGGGTAAGGCTGCCCAGGTCAGCTAATCCACAACCCTCAGGGAATCACATTGTTGAAAATGGACCTCGCTAAGGCAGAATAGAAGCCAAGGAAAATAAGGACACAATGCCATTTGCAGCACCGTAGATGAGTCTAGAGGTAATCACGTGACTTGTAGTAAGTCAGAAAGTGAAAGACACATATCATATCATATCACTTAGAGGTGTTACCTAAAATAGATAGCAGGGCAGTTATTTCCACTGAGAAGTGCAATCACAGGTTCATTAAACAAGCTTATGGTTCACCAATGGAAAGGTGTGAGGATTGGTTTCATTACGATATCGGGGTTAACAGACCTATACAAACAGAGGTGACATATATAATCACCAAAGACCTATGGAATACCAAGAGAAGACTACTCAACATTCTGTCATAACGTACATGGGTAAAGGATCCCAGGAAGAACAGACATCTGTATATGTGTAAAAGAACCACATCTTCGACACCTACAATAAGCCAAACATTGTAATCATACTTGCTGTAATAAAAAATAAAAAATTAAATTAAAAATACGAACAAGAAGTAGGGAGACAAACTTGAGGGGCTTTCTCCTGGCACATTCCATTCTAAATTCCAATCTAGAACACGACTTCCATTGAGGCTCTGTTGCCCTAGTAACCAGATTTGGTAAGGGATAACTGCTGCCACCTTGTGGCCGTTTCACACAACAGCAGCTTTAATCCCAGCGCTAATGGTCAGTTGATATTCAAAATCTTTGCAGGCCTGTAAATGACACCTGCCCTGAAAACAAATCCTGGGGTCACATATCGACCAAAAAATTCAAAGGACGTCCATATTTCAAAACGACCGTTTCAAAAGGCATATTTTATGCACATTAGTGTTCTGCTTCTTTGTCTTTCTTTCTTTTTTGGTTAAAAAGACGGGAATGGAAAAAGGCATCCCTCAGAATGGGCGAAAATAGTTGCAAACGAATCAATGGACAAAGGTTTAATCTCCAATATATATAAACAGCTCATGCACCTTAATGTTAAAAAAACAAACAACCCAATACAAAAATGGGCAGAAGATCTAAAGAGACGTTTCTTCAAAGAAGACACAGAGAGGGCCAAGACGCACATGAAAAGCTGCTCAAGAGCACTAATTATTAGAGAAATGCAAATCAAAAGTACAATGAGGTATCCCCTCACACCTGTTAGAATCGGCATCATCAGAAAATCTACAAACAACAAATTCTGGGGAGGGTGTGGACAAAAGGAACCCTCTTCCACTATTGGTGGGAATGTAAATTGATACAGTCACTATGGAGAACAGTATGGAGTTTCCTTAAAAACACTAGAAATAGAATTACCATCTGATCCAGCAATCCCACTTCTGGGCATATACCCAGAGAAAACCATAAATCAAAAAGGCACATTCACCACGGTGTTCATTGCAGCACTATTTACAATAGCCAGGTAATGGAAGCAACCTAAATGCCCACAGACAGATGAATGGATAAAGATGGGGTACATATATAAAATGGAATATTACTCGGCCATAAAAAGGAATGAAACTGGGTCATTTGTAGAGACATCGATGGATCTAGAGACTGTCATACAGAATGAAGTAAGTCAGAAAGAGGAAAACAAATATTGTATATTAATGCATATATGTGGAACCTAAAAAAATGATACAGATGAACTGGTTTGCAGGGAAGAAATAGAGACGCAGAGGTAGAGAAGAAACGTATGGACACCAAGTGTGGGAAGCCATGGGGTGGTGGTGGTGGGATGAGTTGGGAGATTGGGATTGACCTGTATACATGTATATGCATAAAATACATAAGTGATAATAACCTGCTGTATAAAAAAGTAAATAAAATTAAATTTAAAAATTAAAAAAAATAAAACTTAAAACTAAAACAGAAAAAAGTTCTTCCCTTCACACAGATGTATTTATAGAAATGAATTATTTCCATGCTTATATCTATAAATACATAAAAGAGGAATAAAATCTAAGTTGAACCATAAACGAAAAAATACCTGAACCCACCAGTTATACAGAGGAAAAGCCTATCAGGGCACTTGCTCCAGCGGTAAACAATTCTGAAATTGGTCAGAGGTGTGGAATCATCACCCATCCAGCCAGCAACCCACCCCCCACGCAAGGAGCGTCCTCATTGCAAAGCTGGGAGACCGTGCCGAGGCATCTCTGAATAAAGGTGAGCTGAGCCCCAGTCCAGCTGCTGCTGAACTGTTCCCACCCTTCCCAGGTAAAACACCTGAATATGTACAAGGGCTTGAAAGCCTAGAGGAAGGGCCGCGGAGCCACACCAGCGACAGCACGCAGGCCAACATGGTGACTGCAGGTCAGCCAAGGTTGTCCTGGCCCCGTGCGCTCTTCCGGAAGCTTTCCATTATCCTGCCTGAGATACCCCTCCTGTCCCGGTCCCCACTGATTTTTCCTTCCTCACCTCTGTCCGGAGAGAAATTCCAGCGGAAGGTATGGGTGACACATCCTCTTCTTTACAGGTGGCAGCCTGGCAACTCCTGCAGAAAGGCCAGCAGAACCCCACTCACACCAGGCCACCAACAAAGCTGGGGCCCCTATTTCCCTCCCACCAGCTCAGCCCCGAGACTGCTGACGGGGCAGAGAATATGGAGTCAGGCACAGCTTCAGGGGCTATTGCCGCCTGGAGCGCTGTTTATATTGACCTCAACCAGGCACACCTGGGGAGGGCCGGCCGGCAGGGTAAGGCTGCCCAGGTCAGCTAATCCACAACCCTCAGGGAATCACATTGTTGAAAATGGACCTCGCTAAGGCAGAATAGAAGCCAAGGAAAATAAGGACACAATGCCATTTGCAGCACCGTAGATGAGTCTAGAGGTAATCACGTGACTTGTAGTAAGTCAGAAAGTGAAAGACACATATCATATCATATCACTTAGAGGTGTTACCTAAAATAGATAGCAGGGCAGTTATTTCCACTGAGAAGTGCAATCACAGGTTCATTAAACAAGCTTATGGTTCACCAATGGAAAGGTGTGAGGATTGGTTTCATTACGATATCGGGGTTAACAGACCTATACAAACAGAGGTGACATATATAATCACCAAAGACCTATGGAATACCAAGAGAAGACTACTCAACATTCTGTCATAACGTACATGGGTAAAGGATCCCAGGAAGAACAGACATCTGTATATGTGTAAAAGAACCACATCTTCGACACCTACAATAAGCCAAACATTGTAATCATACTTGCTGTAATAAAAAATAAAAAATTAAATTAAAAATACGAACAAGAAGTAGGGAGACAAACTTGAGGGGCTTTCTCCTGGCACATTCCATTCTAAATTCCAATCTAGAACACGACTTCCATTGAGGCTCTGTTGCCCTAGTAACCAGATTTGGTAAGGGATAACTGCTGCCACCTTGTGGCCGTTTCACACAACAGCAGCTTTAATCCCAGCGCTAATGGTCAGTTGATATTCAAAATCTTTGCAGGCCTGTAAATGACACCTGCCCTGAAAACAAATCCTGGGGTCACATATCGACCAAAAAATTCAAAGGACGTCCATATTTCAAAACGACCGTTTCAAAAGGCATATTTTATGCACATTAGTGTTCTGCTTCTTTGTCTTTCTTTCTTTTTTGGTTAAAAAGACGGGAATGGAAAAAGGCATCCCTCAGAATGGGCGAAAATAGTTGCAAACGAATCAATGGACAAAGGTTTAATCTCCAATATATATAAACAGCTCATGCACCTTAATGTTAAAAAAACAAAAAACCCAATACAAAAATGGGCAGAAGATCTAAAGAGACGTTTCTTCAAAGAAGACACAGAGAGGGCCAAGACGCACATGAAAAGCTGCTCAAGAGCACTAATTATTAGAGAAATGCAAATCAAAAGTACAATGAGGTATCCCCTCACACCTGTTAGAATCGGCATCATCAGAAAATCTACAAACAACAAATTCTGGGGAGGGTGTGGACAAAAGGAACCCTCTTCCACTATTGGTGGGAATGTAAATTGATACAGTCACTATGGAGAACAGTATGGAGTTTCCTTAAAAACACTAGAAATAGAATTACCATCTGATCCAGCAATCCCACTTCTGGGCATATACCCAGAGAAAACCATAAATCAAAAAGGCACATTCACCACGGTGTTCATTGCAGCACTATTTACAATAGCCAGGTAATGGAAGCAACCTAAATGCCCACAGACAGATGAATGGATAAAGATGGGGTACATATATAAAATGGAATATTACTCGGCCATAAAAAGGAATGAAACTGGGTCATTTGTAGAGACATCGATGGATCTAGAGACTGTCATACAGAATGAAGTAAGTCAGAAAGAGGAAAACAAATATTGTATATTAATGCATATATGTGGAACCTAAAAAAATGATACAGATGAACTGGTTTGCAGGGAAGAAATAGAGACGCAGAGGTAGAGAAGAAACGTATGGACACCAAGTGTGGGAAGCCATGGGGTGGTGGTGGTGGGATGAGTTGGGAGATTGGGATTGACCTGTATACATGTATATGCATAAAATACATAAGTGATAATAACCTGCTGTATAAAAAAGTAAATAAAATTAAATTTAAAAATTAAAAAAAATAAAACTTAAAACTAAAACAGAAAAAAGTTCTTCCCTTCACACAGATGTATTTATAGAAATGAATTATTTCCATGCTTATATCTATAAATACATAAAAGAGGAATAAAATCTAAGTTGAACCATAAACGAAAAAATACCTGAACCCACCAGTTATACAGAGGAAAACCCTATCAGGGCACTTGCTCCAGCGGTAAACAATTCTGAAATTGGTCAGAGGTGTGGAATCATCACCCATCCAGCCAGCAACCCACCCCCCACGCAAGGAGCGTCCTCATTGCAAAGCTGGGAGACCGTGCCGAGGCATCTCTGAATAAAGGTGAGCTGAGCCCCAGTCCAGCTGCTGCTGAACTGTTCCCACCCTTCCCAGGTAAAACACCTGAATATGTACAAGGGCTTGAAAGCCTAGAGGAAGGGCCACGGAGCCACACCAGCGACAGCACGCAGGCCAACATGGTGACTGCAGGTCAGCCAAGGTTGTCCTGGCCCCGTGCGCTCTTCCGGAAGCTTTCCATTATCCTGCCTGAGATACCCCTCCTGTCCCGGTCCCCACTGATTTTTCCTTCCTCACCTCTGTCCGGAGAGAAATTCCAGCGGAAGGTATGGGTGACACATCCTCTTCTTTACAGGTGGCAGCCTGGCAACTCCTGCAGAAAGGCCAGCAGAACCCCACTCACACCAGGCCACCAACAAAGCTGGGGCCCCTATTTCCCTCCCACCAGCTCAGCCCCGAGACTGCTGACGGGGCAGAGAATATGGAGTCAGGCACAGCTTCAGGGGCTATTGCCGCCTGGAGCGCTGTTTATATTGACCTCAACCAGGCACACCTGGGGAGGGCCGGCCGGCAGGGTAAGGCTGCCCAGGTCAGCTAATCCACAACCCTCAGGGAATCACATTGTTGAAAATGGACCTCGCTAAGGCAGAATAGAAGCCAAGGAAAATAAGGACACAATGCCATTTGCAGCACCGTAGATGAGTCTAGAGGTAATCACGTGACTTGTAGTAAGTCAGAAAGTGAAAGACACATATCATATCATATCACTTAGAGGTGTTACCTAAAATAGATAGCAGGGCAGTTATTTCCACTGAGAAGTGCAATCACAGGTTCATTAAACAAGCTTATGGTTCACCAATGGAAAGGTGTGAGGATTGGTTTCATTACGATATCGGGGTTAACAGACCTATACAAACAGAGGTGACATATATAATCACCAAAGACCTATGGAATACCAAGAGAAGACTACTCAACATTCTGTCATAACGTACATGGGTAAAGGATCCCAGGAAGAACAGACATCTGTATATGTGTAAAAGAACCACATCTTCGACACCTACAATAAGCCAAACATTGTAATCATACTTGCTGTAATAAAAAATAAAAAATTAAATTAAAAATACGAACAAGAAGTAGGGAGACAAACTTGAGGGGCTTTCTCCTGGCACATTCCATTCTAAATTCCAATCTAGAACACGACTTCCATTGAGGCTCTGTTGCCCTAGTAACCAGATTTGGTAAGGGATAACTGCTGCCACCTTGTGGCCGTTTCACACAACAGCAGCTTTAATCCCAGCGCTAATGGTCAGTTGATATTCAAAATCTTTGCAGGCCTGTAAATGACACCTGCCCTGAAAACAAATCCTGGGGTCACATATCGACCAAAAAATTCAAAGGACGTCCATATTTCAAAACGACCGTTTCAAAAGGCATATTTTATGCACATTAGTGTTCTGCTTCTTTGTCTTTCTTTCTTTTTTGGTTAAAAAGACGGGAATGGAAAAAGGCATCCCTCAGAATGGGCGAAAATAGTTGCAAACGAATCAATGGACAAAGGTTTAATCTCCAATATATATAAACAGCTCATGCACCTTAATGTTAAAAAAACAAAAAACCCAATACAAAAATGGGCAGAAGATCTAAAGAGACGTTTCTTCAAAGAAGACACAGAGAGGGCCAAGACGCACATGAAAAGCTGCTCAAGAGCACTAATTATTAGAGAAATGCAAATCAAAAGTACAATGAGGTATCCCCTCACACCTGTTAGAATCGGCATCATCAGAAAATCTACAAACAACAAATTCTGGGGAGGGTGTGGACAAAAGGAACCCTCTTCCACTATTGGTGGGAATGTAAATTGATACAGTCACTATGGAGAACAGTATGGAGTTTCCTTAAAAACACTAGAAATAGAATTACCATCTGATCCAGCAATCCCACTTCTGGGCATATACCCAGAGAAAACCATAAATCAAAAAGGCACATTCACCACGGTGTTCATTGCAGCACTATTTACAATAGCCAGGTAATGGAAGCAACCTAAATGCCCACAGACAGATGAATGGATAAAGATGGGGTACATATATAAAATGGAATATTACTCGGCCATAAAAAGGAATGAAACTGGGTCATTTGTAGAGACATCGATGGATCTAGAGACTGTCATACAGAATGAAGTAAGTCAGAAAGAGGAAAACAAATATTGTATATTAATGCATATATGTGGAACCTAAAAAAATGATACAGATGAACTGGTTTGCAGGGAAGAAATAGAGACGCAGAGGTAGAGAAGAAACGTATGGACACCAAGTGTGGGAAGCCATGGGGTGGTGGTGGTGGGATGAGTTGGGAGATTGGGATTGACCTGTATACATGTATATGCATAAAATACATAAGTGATAATAACCTGCTGTATAAAAAAGTAAATAAAATTAAATTTAAAAATTAAAAAAAATAAAACTTAAAACTAAAACAGAAAAAAGTTCTTCCCTTCACACAGATGTATTTATAGAAATGAATTATTTCCACGCTTATATCTATAAATACATAAAAGAGGAATAAAATCTAAGTTGAACCATAAACGAAAAAATACCTGAACCCACCAGTTATACAGAGGAAAACCCTATCAGGGCACTTGCTCCAGCGGTAAACAATTCTGAAATTGGTCAGAGGTGTGGAATCATCACCCATCCAGCCAGCAACCCACCCACCACGCAAGGAGCGTCCTCATTGCAAAGCTGGGAGACCGTGCCGAGGCATCTCTGAATAAAGGTGAGCTGAGCCCCAGTCCAGCTGCTGCTGAACTGTTCCCACCCTTCCCAGGTAAAACACCTGAATATGTACAAGGGCTTGAAAGCCTAGAGGAAGGGCCGCGGAGCCACACCAGCGACAGCACGCAGGCCAACATGGTGACTGCAGGTCAGCCAAGGTTGTCCTGGCCCCGTGCGCTCTTCCGGAAGCTTTCCATTATCCTGCCTGAGATACCCCTCCTGTCCCGGTCCCCACTGATTTTTCCTTCCTCACCTCTGTCCGGAGAGAAATTCCAGCGGAAGGTATGGGTGACACATCCTCTTCTTTACAGGTGGCAGCCTGGCAACTCCTGCAGAAAGGCCAGCAGAACCCCACTCACACCAGGCCACCAACAAAGCTGGGGCCCCTATTTCCCTCCCACCAGCTCAGCCCCGAGACTGCTGACGGGGCAGAGAATATGGAGTCAGGCACAGCTTCAGGGGCTATTGCCGCCTGGAGCGCTGTTTATATTGACCTCAACCAGGCACACCTGGGGAGGGCCGGCCGGCAGGGTAAGGCTGCCCAGGTCAGCTAATCCACAACCCTCAGGGAATCACATTGTTGAAAATGGACCTCGCTAAGGCAGAATAGAAGCCAAGGAAAATAAGGACACAATGCCATTTGCAGCACCGTAGATGAGTCTAGAGGTAATCACGTGACTTGTAGTAAGTCAGAAAGTGAAAGACACATATCATATCATATCACTTAGAGGTGTTACCTAAAATAGATAGCAGGGCAGTTATTTCCACTGAGAAGTGCAATCACAGGTTCATTAAACAAGCTTATGGTTCACCAATGGAAAGGTGTGAGGATTGGTTTCATTACGATATCGGGGTTAACAGACCTATACAAACAGAGGTGACATATATAATCACCAAAGACCTATGGAATACCAAGAGAAGACTACTCAACATTCTGTCATAACGTACATGGGTAAAGGATCCCAGGAAGAACAGACATCTGTATATGTGTAAAAGAACCACATCTTCGACACCTACAATAAGCCAAACATTGTAATCATACTTGCTGTAATAAAAAATAAAAAATTAAATTAAAAATACGAACAAGAAGTAGGGAGACAAACTTGAGGGGCTTTCTCCTGGCACATTCCATTCTAAATTCCAATCTAGAACACGACTTCCATTGAGGCTCTGTTGCCCTAGTAACCAGATTTGGTAAGGGATAACTGCTGCCACCTTGTGGCCGTTTCACACAACAGCAGCTTTAATCCCAGCGCTAATGGTCAGTTGATATTCAAAATCTTTGCAGGCCTGTAAATGACACCTGCCCTGAAAACAAATCCTGGGGTCACATATCGACCAAAAAATTCAAAGGACGTCCATATTTCAAAACGACCGTTTCAAAAGGCATATTTTATGCACATTAGTGTTCTGCTTCTTTGTCTTTCTTTCTTTTTTGGTTAAAAAGACGGGAATGGAAAAAGGCATCCCTCAGAATGGGCGAAAATAGTTGCAAACGAATCAATGGACAAAGGTTTAATCTCCAATATATATAAACAGCTCATGCACCTTAATGTTAAAAAAACAAAAAACCCAATACAAAAATGGGCAGAAGATCTAAAGAGACGTTTCTTCAAAGAAGACACAGAGAGGGCCAAGACGCACATGAAAAGCTGCTCAAGAGCACTAATTATTAGAGAAATGCAAATCAAAAGTACAATGAGGTATCCCCTCACACCTGTTAGAATCGGCATCATCAGAAAATCTACAAACAACAAATTCTGGGGAGGGTGTGGACAAAAGGAACCCTCTTCCACTATTGGTGGGAATGTAAATTGATACAGTCACTATGGAGAACAGTATGGAGTTTCCTTAAAAACACTAGAAATAGAATTACCATCTGATCCAGCAATCCCACTTCTGGGCATATACCCAGAGAAAACCATAAATCAAAAAGGCACATTCACCACGATGTTCATTGCAGCACTATTTACAATAGCCAGGTAATGGAAGCAACCTAAATGCCCACAGACAGATGAATGGATAAAGATGGGGTACATATATAAAATGGAATATTACTCGGCCATAAAAAGGAATGAAACTGGGTCATTTGTAGAGACATCGATGGATCTAGAGACTGTCATACAGAATGAAGTAAGTCAGAAAGAGGAAAACAAATATTGTATATTAATGCATATATGTGGAACCTAAAAAAATGATACAGATGAACTGGTTTGCAGGGAAGAAATAGAGACGCAGAGGTAGAGAAGAAACGTATGGACACCAAGTGTGGGAAGCCATGGGGTGGTGGTGGTGGGATGAGTTGGGAGATTGGGATTGACCTGTATACATGTATATGCATAAAATACATAAGTGATAATAACCTGCTGTATAAAAAAGTAAATAAAATTAAATTTAAAAATTAAAAAAAATAAAACTTAAAACTAAAACAGAAAAAAGTTCTTCCCTTCACACAGATGTATTTATAGAAATGAATTATTTCCACGCTTATATCTATAAATACATAAAAGAGGAATAAAATCTAAGTTGAACCATAAACGACAAAATACCTGAACCCACCAGTTATACAGAGGAAAACCCTATCAGGGCACTTGCTCCAGCGGTAAACAATTCTGAAATTGGTCAGAGGTGTGGAATCATCACCCATCCAGCCAGCAACCCACCCCCCACGCAAGGAGCGTCCTCATTGCAAAGCTGGGAGACCGTGCCGAGGCATCTCTGAATAAAGGTGAGCTGAGCCCCAGTCCAGCTGCTGCTGAACTGTTCCCACCCTTCCCAGGTAAAACACCTGAATATGTACAAGGGCTTGAAAGCCTAGAGGAAGGGCCGCGGAGCCACACCAGCGACAGCACGCAGGCCAACATGGTGACTGCAGGTCAGCCAAGGTTGTCCTGGCCCCGTGCGCTCTTCCGGAAGCTTTCCATTATCCTGCCTGAGATACCCCTCCTGTCCCGGTCCCCACTGATTTTTCCTTCCTCACCTCTGTCCGGAGAGAAATTCCAGCGGAAGGTATGGGTGACACATCCTCTTCTTTACAGGTGGCAGCCTGGCAACTCCTGCAGAAAGGCCAGCAGAACCCCACTCACACCAGGCCACCAACAAAGCTGGGGCCCCTATTTCCCTCCCACCAGCTCAGCCCCGAGACTGCTGACGGGGCAGAGAATATGGAGTCAGGCACAGCTTCAGGGGCTATTGCCGCCTGGAGCGCTGTTTATATTGACCTCAACCAGGCACACCTGGGGAGGGCCGGCCGGCAGGGTAAGGCTGCCCAGGTCAGCTAATCCACAACCCTCAGGGAATCACATTGTTGAAAATGGACCTCGCTAAGGCAGAATAGAAGCCAAGGAAAATAAGGACACAATGCCATTTGCAGCACCGTAGATGAGTCTAGAGGTAATCACGTGACTTGTAGTAAGTCAGAAAGTGAAAGACACATATCATATCATATCACTTAGAGGTGTTACCTAAAATAGATAGCAGGGCAGTTATTTCCACTGAGAAGTGCAATCACAGGTTCATTAAACAAGCTTATGGTTCACCAATGGAAAGGTGTGAGGATTGGTTTCATTACGATATCGGGGTTAACAGACCTATACAAACAGAGGTGACATATATAATCACCAAAGACCTATGGAATACCAAGAGAAGACTACTCAACATTCTGTCATAACGTACATGGGTAAAGGATCCCAGGAAGAACAGACATCTGTATATGTGTAAAAGAACCACATCTTCGACACCTACAATAAGCCAAACATTGTAATCATACTTGCTGTAATAAAAAATAAAAAATTAAATTAAAAATACGAACAAGAAGTAGGGAGACAAACTTGAGGGGCTTTCTCCTGGCACATTCCATTCTAAATTCCAATCTAGAACACGACTTCCATTGAGGCTCTGTTGCCCTAGTAACCAGATTTGGTAAGGGATAACTGCTGCCACCTTGTGGCCGTTTCACACAACAGCAGCTTTAATCCCAGCGCTAATGGTCAGTTGATATTCAAAATCTTTGCAGGCCTGTAAATGACACCTGCCCTGAAAACAAATCCTGGGGTCACATATCGACCAAAAAATTCAAAGGACGTCCATATTTCAAAACGACCGTTTCAAAAGGCATATTTTATGCACATTAGTGTTCTGCTTCTTTGTCTTTCTTTCTTTTTTGGTTAAAAAGACGGGAATGGAAAAAGGCATCCCTCAGAATGGGCGAAAATAGTTGCAAACGAATCAATGGACAAAGGTTTAATCTCCAATATATATAAACAGCTCATGCACCTTAATGTTAAAAAAACAAAAAACCCAATACAAAAATGGGCAGAAGATCTAAAGAGACGTTTCTTCAAAGAAGACACAGAGAGGGCCAAGACGCACATGAAAAGCTGCTCAAGAGCACTAATTATTAGAGAAATGCAAATCAAAAGTACAATGAGGTATCCCCTCACACCTGTTAGAATCGGCATCATCAGAAAATCTACAAACAACAAATTCTGGGGAGGGTGTGGACAAAAGGAACCCTCTTCCACTATTGGTGGGAATGTAAATTGATACAGTCACTATGGAGAACAGTATGGAGTTTCCTTAAAAACACTAGAAATAGAATTACCATCTGATCCAGCAATCCCACTTCTGGGCATATACCCAGAGAAAACCATAAATCAAAAAGGCACATTCACCACGATGTTCATTGCAGCACTATTTACAATAGCCAGGTAATGGAAGCAACCTAAATGCCCACAGACAGATGAATGGATAAAGATGGGGTACATATATAAAATGGAATATTACTCGGCCATAAAAAGGAATGAAACTGGGTCATTTGTAGAGACATCGATGGATCTAGAGACTGTCATACAGAATGAAGTAAGTCAGAAAGAGGAAAACAAATATTGTATATTAATGCATATATGTGGAACCTAAAAAAATGATACAGATGAACTGGTTTGCAGGGAAGAAATAGAGACGCAGAGGTAGAGAAGAAACGTATGGACACCAAGTGTGGGAAGCCATGGGGTGGTGGTGGTGGGATGAGTTGGGAGATTGGGATTGACCTGTATACATGTATATGCATAAAATACATAAGTGATAATAACCTGCTGTATAAAAAAGTAAATAAAATTAAATTTAAAAATTAAAAAAAATAAAACTTAAAACTAAAACAGAAAAAAGTTCTTCCCTTCACACAGATGTATTTATAGAAATGAATTATTTCCACGCTTATATCTATAAATACATAAAAGAGGAATAAAATCTAAGTTGAACCATAAACGAAAAAATACCTGAACCCACCAGTTATACAGAGGAAAACCCTATCAGGGCACTTGCTCCAGCGGTAAACAATTCTGAAATTGGTCAGAGGTGTGGAATCATCACCCATCCAGCCAGCAACCCACCCACCACGCAAGGAGCGTCCTCATTGCAAAGCTGGGAGACCGTGCCGAGGCATCTCTGAATAAAGGTGAGCTGAGCCCCAGTCCAGCTGCTGCTGAACTGTTCCCACCCTTCCCAGGTAAAACACCTGAATATGTACAAGGGCTTGAAAGCCTAGAGGAAGGGCCGCGGAGCCACACCAGCGACAGCACGCAGGCCAACATGGTGACTGCAGGTCAGCCAAGGTTGTCCTGGCCCCGTGCGCTCTTCCGGAAGCTTTCCATTATCCTGCCTGAGATACCCCTCCTGTCCCGGTCCCCACTGATTTTTCCTTCCTCACCTCTGTCCGGAGAGAAATTCCAGCGGAAGGTATGGGTGACACATCCTCTTCTTTACAGGTGGCAGCCTGGCAACTCCTGCAGAAAGGCCAGCAGAACCCCACTCACACCAGGCCACCAACAAAGCTGGGGCCCCTATTTCCCTCCCACCAGCTCAGCCCCGAGACTGCTGACGGGGCAGAGAATATGGAGTCAGGCACAGCTTCAGGGGCTATTGCCGCCTGGAGCGCTGTTTATATTGACCTCAACCAGGCACACCTGGGGAGGGCCGGCCGGCAGGGTAAGGCTGCCCAGGTCAGCTAATCCACAACCCTCAGGGAATCACATTGTTGAAAATGGACCTCGCTAAGGCAGAATAGAAGCCAAGGAAAATAAGGACACAATGCCATTTGCAGCACCGTAGATGAGTCTAGAGGTAATCACGTGACTTGTAGTAAGTCAGAAAGTGAAAGACACATATCATATCATATCACTTAGAGGTGTTACCTAAAATAGATAGCAGGGCAGTTATTTCCACTGAGAAGTGCAATCACAGGTTCATTAAACAAGCTTATGGTTCACCAATGGAAAGGTGTGAGGATTGGTTTCATTACGATATCGGGGTTAACAGACCTATACAAACAGAGGTGACATATATAATCACCAAAGACCTATGGAATACCAAGAGAAGACTACTCAACATTCTGTCATAACGTACATGGGTAAAGGATCCCAGGAAGAACAGACATCTGTATATGTGTAAAAGAACCACATCTTCGACACCTACAATAAGCCAAACATTGTAATCATACTTGCTGTAATAAAAAATAAAAAATTAAATTAAAAATACGAACAAGAAGTAGGGAGACAAACTTGAGGGGCTTTCTCCTGGCACATTCCATTCTAAATTCCAATCTAGAACACGACTTCCATTGAGGCTCTGTTGCCCTAGTAACCAGATTTGGTAAGGGATAACTGCTGCCACCTTGTGGCCGTTTCACACAACAGCAGCTTTAATCCCAGCGCTAATGGTCAGTTGATATTCAAAATCTTTGCAGGCCTGTAAATGACACCTGCCCTGAAAACAAATCCTGGGGTCACATATCGACCAAAAAATTCAAAGGACGTCCATATTTCAAAACGACCGTTTCAAAAGGCATATTTTATGCACATTAGTGTTCTGCTTCTTTGTCTTTCTTTCTTTTTTGGTTAAAAAGACGGGAATGGAAAAAGGCATCCCTCAGAATGGGCGAAAATAGTTGCAAACGAATCAATGGACAAAGGTTTAATCTCCAATATATATAAACAGCTCATGCACCTTAATGTTAAAAAAACAAAAAACCCAATACAAAAATGGGCAGAAGATCTAAAGAGACGTTTCTTCAAAGAAGACACAGAGAGGGCCAAGACGCACATGAAAAGCTGCTCAAGAGCACTAATTATTAGAGAAATGCAAATCAAAAGTACAATGAGGTATCCCCTCACACCTGTTAGAATCGGCATCATCAGAAAATCTACAAACAACAAATTCTGGGGAGGGTGTGGACAAAAGGAACCCTCTTCCACTATTGGTGGGAATGTAAATTGATACAGTCACTATGGAGAACAGTATGGAGTTTCCTTAAAAACACTAGAAATAGAATTACCATCTGATCCAGCAATCCCACTTCTGGGCATATACCCAGAGAAAACCATAAATCAAAAAGGCACATTCACCACGATGTTCATTGCAGCACTATTTACAATAGCCAGGTAATGGAAGCAACCTAAATGCCCACAGACAGATGAATGGATAAAGATGGGGTACATATATAAAATGGAATATTACTCGGCCATAAAAAGGAATGAAACTGGGTCATTTGTAGAGACATCGATGGATCTAGAGACTGTCATACAGAATGAAGTAAGTCAGAAAGAGGAAAACAAATATTGTATATTAATGCATATATGTGGAACCTAAAAAAATGATACAGATGAACTGGTTTGCAGGGAAGAAATAGAGACGCAGAGGTAGAGAAGAAACGTATGGACACCAAGTGTGGGAAGCCATGGGGTGGTGGTGGTGGGATGAGTTGGGAGATTGGGATTGACCTGTATACATGTATATGCATAAAATACATAAGTGATAATAACCTGCTGTATAAAAAAGTAAATAAAATTAAATTTAAAAATTAAAAAAAATAAAACTTAAAACTAAAACAGAAAAAAGTTCTTCCCTTCACACAGATGTATTTATAGAAATGAATTATTTCCACGCTTATATCTATAAATACATAAAAGAGGAATAAAATCTAAGTTGAACCATAAACGACAAAATACCTGAACCCACCAGTTATACAGAGGAAAACCCTATCAGGGCACTTGCTCCAGCGGTAAACAATTCTGAAATTGGTCAGAGGTGTGGAATCATCACCCATCCAGCCAGCAACCCACCCCCCACGCAAGGAGCGTCCTCATTGCAAAGCTGGGAGACCGTGCCGAGGCATCTCTGAATAAAGGTGAGCTGAGCCCCAGTCCAGCTGCTGCTGAACTGTTCCCACCCTTCCCAGGTAAAACACCTGAATATGTACAAGGGCTTGAAAGCCTAGAGGAAGGGCCGCGGAGCCACACCAGCGACAGCACGCAGGCCAACATGGTGACTGCAGGTCAGCCAAGGTTGTCCTGGCCCCGTGCGCTCTTCCGGAAGCTTTCCATTATCCTGCCTGAGATACCCCTCCTGTCCCGGTCCCCACTGATTTTTCCTTCCTCACCTCTGTCCGGAGAGAAATTCCAGCGGAAGGTATGGGTGACACATCCTCTTCTTTACAGGTGGCAGCCTGGCAACTCCTGCAGAAAGGCCAGCAGAACCCCACTCACACCAGGCCACCAACAAAGCTGGGGCCCCTATTTCCCTCCCACCAGCTCAGCCCCGAGACTGCTGACGGGGCAGAGAATATGGAGTCAGGCACAGCTTCAGGGGCTATTGCCGCCTGGAGCGCTGTTTATATTGACCTCAACCAGGCACACCTGGGGAGGGCCGGCCGGCAGGGTAAGGCTGCCCAGGTCAGCTAATCCACAACCCTCAGGGAATCACATTGTTGAAAATGGACCTCGCTAAGGCAGAATAGAAGCCAAGGAAAATAAGGACACAATGCCATTTGCAGCACCGTAGATGATTCTAGAGGTAATCACGTGACTTGTAGTAAGTCAGAAAGTGAAAGACACATATCATATCATATCACTTAGAGGTGTTACCTAAAATAGATAGCAGGGCAGTTATTTCCACTGAGAAGTGCAATCACAGGTTCATTAAACAAGCTTATGGTTCACCAATGGAAAGGTGTGAGGATTGGTTTCATTACGATATCGGGGTTAACAGACCTATACAAACAGAGGTGACATATATAATCACCAAAGACCTATGGAATACCAAGAGAAGACTACTCAACATTCTGTCATAACGTACATGGGTAAAGGATCCCAGGAAGAACAGACATCTGTATATGTGTAAAAGAACCACATCTTCGACACCTACAATAAGCCAAACATTGTAATCATACTTGCTGTAATAAAAAATAAAAAATTAAATTAAAAATACGAACAAGAAGTAGGGAGACAAACTTGAGGGGCTTTCTCCTGGCACATTCCATTCTAAATTCCAATCTAGAACACGACTTCCATTGAGGCTCTGTTGCCCTAGTAACCAGATTTGGTAAGGGATAACTGCTGCCACCTTGTGGCCGTTTCACACAACAGCAGCTTTAATCCCAGCGCTAATGGTCAGTTGATATTCAAAATCTTTGCAGGCCTGTAAATGACACCTGCCCTGAAAACAAATCCTGGGGTCACATATCGACCAAAAAATTCAAAGGACGTCCATATTTCAAAACGACCGTTTCAAAAGGCATATTTTATGCACATTAGTGTTCTGCTTCTTTGTCTTTCTTTCTTTTTTGGTTAAAAAGACGGGAATGGAAAAAGGCATCCCTCAGAATGGGCGAAAATAGTTGCAAACGAATCAATGGACAAAGGTTTACTCTCCAATATATATAAACAGCTCATGCACCTTAATGTTAAAAAAACAAAAAACCCAATACAAAAATGGGCAGAAGATCTAAAGAGACGTTTCTTCAAAGAAGACACAGAGAGGGCCAAGACGCACATGAAAAGCTGCTCAAGAGCACTAATTATTAGAGAAATGCAAATCAAAAGTACAATGAGGTATCCCCTCACACCTGTTAGAATCGGCATCATCAGAAAATCTACAAACAACAAATTCTGGGGAGGGTGTGGACAAAAGGAACCCTCTTCCACTATTGGTGGGAATGTAAATTGATACAGTCACTATGGAGAACAGTATGGAGTTTCCTTAAAAACACTAGAAATAGAATTACCATCTGATCCAGCAATCCCACTTCTGGGCATATACCCAGAGAAAACCATAAATCAAAAAGGCACATTCACCACGGTGTTCATTGCAGCACTATTTACAATAGCCAGGTAATGGAAGCAACCTAAATGCCCACAGACAGATGAATGGATAAAGATGGGGTACATATATAAAATGGAATATTACTCGGCCATAAAAAGGAATGAAACTGGGTCATTTGTAGAGACATCGATGGATCTAGAGACTGTCATACAGAATGAAGTAAGTCAGAAAGAGGAAAACAAATATTGTATATTAATGCATATATGTGGAACCTAAAAAAATGATACAGATGAACTGGTTTGCAGGGAAGAAATAGAGACGCAGAGGTAGAGAAGAAACGTATGGACACCAAGTGTGGGAAGCCATGGGGTGGTGGTGGTGGGATGAGTTGGGAGATTGGGATTGACCTGTATACATGTATATGCATAAAATACATAAGTGATAATAACCTGCTGTATAAAAAAGTAAATAAAATTAAATTTAAAAATTAAAAAAAATAAAACTTAAAACTAAAACAGAAAAAAGTTCTTCCCTTCACACAGATGTATTTATAGAAATGAATTATTTCCATGCTTATATCTATAAATACATAAAAGAGGAATAAAATCTAAGTTGAACCATAAACGAAAAAATACCTGAACCCACCAGTTATACAGAGGAAAACCCTATCAGGGCACTTGCTCCAGCGGTAAACAATTCTGAAATTGGTCAGAGGTGTGGAATCATCACCCATCCAGCCAGCAACCCACCCCCCACGCAAGGAGCGTCCTCATTGCAAAGCTGGGAGACCGTGCCGAGGCATCTCTGAATAAAGGTGAGCTGAGCCCCAGTCCAGCTGCTGCTGAACTGTTCCCACCCTTCCCAGGTAAAACACCTGAATATGTACAAGGGCTTGAAAGCCTAGAGGAAGGGCCGCGGAGCCACACCAGCGACAGCACGCAGGCCAACATGGTGACTGCAGGTCAGCCAAGGTTGTCCTGGCCCCGTGCGCTCTTCCGGAAGCTTTCCATTATCCTGCCTGAGATACCCCTCCTGTCCCGGTCCCCACTGATTTTTCCTTCCTCACCTCTGTCCGGAGAGAAATTCCAGCGGAAGGTATGGGTGACACATCCTCTTCTTTACAGGTGGCAGCCTGGCAACTCCTGCAGAAAGGCCAGCAGAACCCCACTCACACCAGGCCACCAACAAAGCTGGGGCCCCTATTTCCCTCCCACCAGCTCAGCCCCGAGACTGCTGACGGGGCAGAGAATATGGAGTCAGGCACAGCTTCAGGGGCTATTGCCGCCTGGAGCGCTGTTTATATTGACCTCAACCAGGCACACCTGGGGAGGGCCGGCCGGCAGGGTAAGGCTGCCCAGGTCAGCTAATCCACAACCCTCAGGGAATCACATTGTTGAAAATGGACCTCGCTAAGGCAGAATAGAAGCCAAGGAAAATAAGGACACAATGCCATTTGCAGCACCGTAGATGAGTCTAGAGGTAATCACGTGACTTGTAGTAAGTCAGAAAGTGAAAGACACATATCATATCATATCACTTAGAGGTGTTACCTAAAATAGATAGCAGGGCAGTTATTTCCACTGAGAAGTGCAATCACAGGTTCATTAAACAAGCTTATGGTTCACCAATGGAAAGGTGTGAGGATTGGTTTCATTACGATATCGGGGTTAACAGACCTATACAAACAGAGGTGACATATATAATCACCAAAGACCTATGGAATACCAAGAGAAGACTACTCAACATTCTGTCATAACGTACATGGGTAAAGGATCCCAGGAAGAACAGACATCTGTATATGTGTAAAAGAACCACATCTTCGACACCTACAATAAGCCAAACATTGTAATCATACTTGCTGTAATAAAAAATAAAAAATTAAATTAAAAATACGAACAAGAAGTAGGGAGACAAACTTGAGGGGCTTTCTCCTGGCACATTCCATTCTAAATTCCAATCTAGAACAGGACTTCCATTGAGGCTCTGTTGCCCTAGTAACCAGATTTGGTAAGGGAGAACTGCTGCCACCTTGTGGCCGTTTCACACAACAGCAGCTTTAATCCCAGCGCTAATGGTCAGTTGATATTCAAAATCTTTGCAGGCCTGTAAATGACACCTGCCCTGAAAACAAATCCTGGGGTCACATATCGACCAAAAAATTCAAAGGACGTCCATATTTCAAAACGACCGTTTCAAAAGGCATATTTTATGCACATTAGTGTTCTGCTTCTTTGTCTTTCTTTCTTTTTTGGTTAAAAAGACGGGAATGGAAAAAGGCATCCCTCAGAATGGGCGAAAATAGTTGCAAACGAATCAATGGACAAAGGTTTACTCTCCAATATATATAAACAGCTCATGCACCTTAATGTTAAAAAAACAAAAAACCCAATACAAAAATGGGCAGAAGATCTAAAGAGACGTTTCTTCAAAGAAGACACAGAGAGGGCCAAGACGCACATGAAAAGCTGCTCAAGAGCACTAATTATTAGAGAAATGCAAATCAAAAGTACAATGAGGTATCCCCTCACACCTGTTAGAATCGGCATCATCAGAAAATCTACAAACAACAAATTCTGGGGAGGGTGTGGACAAAAGGAACCCTCTTCCACTATTGGTGGGAATGTAAATTGATACAGTCACTATGGAGAACAGTATGGAGTTTCCTTAAAAACACTAGAAATAGAATTACCATCTGATCCAGCAATCCCACTTCTGGGCATATACCCAGAGAAAACCATAAATCAAAAAGGCACATTCACCACGATGTTCATTGCAGCACTATTTACAATAGCCAGGTAATGGAAGCAACCTAAATGCCCACAGACAGATGAATGGATAAAGATGGGGTACATATATAAAATGGAATATTACTCGGCCATAAAAAGGAATGAAACTGGGTCATTTGTAGAGACATCGATGGATCTAGAGACTGTCATACAGAATGAAGTAAGTCAGAAAGAGGAAAACAAATATTGTATATTAATGCATATATGTGGAACCTAAAAAAATGATACAGATGAACTGGTTTGCAGGGAAGAAATAGAGACGCAGAGGTAGAGAAGAAACGTATGGACACCAAGTGTGGGAAGCCATGGGGTGGTGGTGGTGGGATGAGTTGGGAGATTGGGATTGACCTGTATACATGTATATGCATAAAATACATAAGTGATAATAACCTGCTGTATAAAAAAGTAAATAAAATTAAATTTAAAAATTAAAAAAAATAAAACTTAAAACTAAAACAGAAAAAAGTTCTTCCCTTCACACAGATGTATTTATAGAAATGAATTATTTCCATGCTTATATCTATAAATACATAAAAGAGGAATAAAATCTAAGTTGAACCATAAACGAAAAAATACCTGAACCCACCAGTTATACAGAGGAAAACCCTATCAGGGCACTTGCTCCAGCGGTAAACAATTCTGAAATTGGTCAGAGGTGTGGAATCATCACCCATCCAGCCAGCAACCCACCCCCCACGCAAGGAGCGTCCTCATTGCAAAGCTGGGAGACCGTGCCGAGGCATCTCTGAATAAAGGTGAGCTGAGCCCCAGTCCAGCTGCTGCTGAACTGTTCCCACCCTTCCCAGGTAAAACACCTGAATATGTACAAGGGCTTGAAAGCCTAGAGGAAGGGCCACGGAGCCACACCAGCGACAGCACGCAGGCCAACATGGTGACTGCAGGTCAGCCAAGGTTGTCCTGGCCCCGTGCGCTCTTCCGGAAGCTTTCCATTATCCTGCCTGAGATACCCCTCCTGTCCCGGTCCCCACTGATTTTTCCTTCCTCACCTCTGTCCGGAGAGAAATTCCAGCGGAAGGTATGGGTGACACATCCTCTTCTTTACAGGTGGCAGCCTGGCAACTCCTGCAGAAAGGCCAGCAGAACCCCACTCACACCAGGCCACCAACAAAGCTGGGGCCCCTATTTCCCTCCCACCAGCTCAGCCCCGAGACTGCTGACGGGGCAGAGAATATGGAGTCAGGCACAGCTTCAGGGGCTATTGCCGCCTGGAGCGCTGTTTATATTGACCTCAACCAGGCACACCTGGGGAGGGCCGGCCGGCAGGGTAAGGCTGCCCAGGTCAGCTAATCCACAACCCTCAGGGAATCACATTGTTGAAAATGGACCTCGCTAAGGCAGAATAGAAGCCAAGGAAAATAAGGACACAATGCCATTTGCAGCACCGTAGATGAGTCTAGAGGTAATCACGTGACTTGTAGTAAGTCAGAAAGTGAAAGACACATATCATATCATATCACTTAGAGGTGTTACCTAAAATAGATAGCAGGGCAGTTATTTCCACTGAGAAGTGCAATCACAGGTTCATTAAACAAGCTTATGGTTCACCAATGGAAAGGTGTGAGGATTGGTTTCATTACGATATCGGGGTTAACAGACCTATACAAACAGAGGTGACATATATAATCACCAAAGACCTATGGAATACCAAGAGAAGACTACTCAACATTCTGTCATAACGTACATGGGTAAAGGATCCCAGGAAGAACAGACATCTGTATATGTGTAAAAGAACCACATCTTCGACACCTACAATAAGCCAAACATTGTAATCATACTTGCTGTAATAAAAAATAAAAAATTAAATTAAAAATACGAACAAGAAGTAGGGAGACAAACTTGAGGGGCTTTCTCCTGGCACATTCCATTCTAAATTCCAATCTAGAACAGGACTTCCATTAAGGCTCTGTTGCCCTAGTAACCAGATTTGGTAAGGGATAACTGCTGCCACCTTGTGGCCGTTTCACACAACAGCAGCTTTAATCCCAGCGCTAATGGTCAGTTGATATTCAAAATCTTTGCAGGCCTGTAAATGACACCTGCCCTGAAAACAAATCCTGGGGTCACATATCGACCAAAAAATTCAAAGGACGTCCATATTTCAAAACGACCGTTTCAAAAGGCATATTTTATGCACATTAGTGTTCTGCTTCTTTGTCTTTCTTTCTTTTTTGGTTAAAAAGACGGGAATGGAAAAAGGCATCCCTCAGAATGGGCGAAAATAGTTGCAAACGAATCAATGGACAAAGGTTTACTCTCCAATATATATAAACAGCTCATGCACCTTAATGTTAAAAAAACAAAAAACCCAATACAAAAATGGGCAGAAGATCTAAAGAGACGTTTCTTCAAAGAAGACACAGAGAGGGCCAAGACGCACATGAAAAGCTGCTCAAGAGCACTAATTATTAGAGAAATGCAAATCAAAAGTACAATGAGGTATCCCCTCACACCTGTTAGAATCGGCATCATCAGAAAATCTACAAACAACAAATTCTGGGGAGGGTGTGGACAAAAGGAACCCTCTTCCACTATTGGTGGGAATGTAAATTGATACAGTCACTATGGAGAACAGTATGGAGTTTCCTTAAAAACACTAGAAATAGAATTACCATCTGATCCAGCAATCCCACTTCTGGGCATATACCCAGAGAAAACCATAAATCAAAAAGGCACATTCACCACGATGTTCATTGCAGCACTATTTACAATAGCCAGGTAATGGAAGCAACCTAAATGCCCACAGACAGATGAATGGATAAAGATGGGGTACATATATAAAATGGAATATTACTCGGCCATAAAAAGGAATGAAACTGGGTCATTTGTAGAGACATCGATGGATCTAGAGACTGTCATACAGAATGAAGTAAGTCAGAAAGAGGAAAACAAATATTGTATATTAATGCATATATGTGGAACCTAAAAAAATGATACAGATGAACTGGTTTGCAGGGAAGAAATAGAGACGCAGAGGTAGAGAAGAAACGTATGGACACCAAGTGTGGGAAGCCATGGGGTGGTGGTGGTGGGATGAGTTGGGAGATTGGGATTGACCTGTATACATGTATATGCATAAAATACATAAGTGATAATAACCTGCTGTATAAAAAAGTAAATAAAATTAAATTTAAAAATTAAAAAAAATAAAACTTAAAACTAAAACAGAAAAAAGTTCTTCCCTTCACACAGATGTATTTATAGAAATGAATTATTTCCACGCTTATATCTATAAATACATAAAAGAGGAATAAAATCTAAGTTGAACCATAAACGAAAAAATACCTGAACCCACCAGTTATACAGAGGAAAACCCTATCAGGGCACTTGCTCCAGCGGTAAACAATTCTGAAATTGGTCAGAGGTGTGGAATCATCACCCATCCAGCCAGCAACCCACCCCCCACGCAAGGAGCGTCCTCATTGCAAAGCTGGGAGACCGTGCCGAGGCATCTCTGAATAAAGGTGAGCTGAGCCCCAGTCCAGCTGCTGCTGAACTGTTCCCACCCTTCCCAGGTAAAACACCTGAATATGTACAAGGGCTTGAAAGCCTAGAGGAAGGGCCGCGGAGCCACACCAGCGACAGCACGCAGGCCAACATGGTGACTGCAGGTCAGCCAAGGTTGTCCTGGCCCCGTGCGCTCTTCCGGAAGCTTTCCATTATCCTGCCTGAGATACCCCTCCTGTCCCGGTCCCCACTGATTTTTCCTTCCTCACCTCTGTCCGGAGAGAAATTCCAGCGGAAGGTATGGGTGACACATCCTCTTCTTTACAGGTGGCAGCCTGGCAACTCCTGCAGAAAGGCCAGCAGAACCCCACTCACACCAGGCCACCAACAAAGCTGGGGCCCCTATTTCCCTCCCACCAGCTCAGCCCCGAGACTGCTGACGGGGCAGAGAATATGGAGTCAGGCACAGCTTCAGGGGCTATTGCCGCCTGGAGCGCTGTTTATATTGACCTCAACCAGGCACACCTGGGGAGGGCCGGCCGGCAGGGTAAGGCTGCCCAGGTCAGCTAATCCACAACCCTCAGGGAATCACATTGTTGAAAATGGACCTCGCTAAGGCAGAATAGAAGCCAAGGAAAATAAGGACACAATGCCATTTGCAGCACCGTAGATGAGTCTAGAGGTAATCACGTGACTTGTAGTAAGTCAGAAAGTGAAAGACACATATCATATCATATCACTTAGAGGTGTTACCTAAAATAGATAGCAGGGCAGTTATTTCCACTGAGAAGTGCAATCACAGGTTCATTAAACAAGCTTATGGTTCACCAATGGAAAGGTGTGAGGATTGGTTTCATTACGATATCGGGGTTAACAGACCTATACAAACAGAGGTGACATATATAATCACCAAAGACCTATGGAATACCAAGAGAAGACTACTCAACATTCTGTCATAACGTACATGGGTAAAGGATCCCAGGAAGAACAGACATCTGTATATGTGTAAAAGAACCACATCTTCGACACCTACAATAAGCCAAACATTGTAATCATACTTGCTGTAATAAAAAATAAAAAATTAAATTAAAAATACGAACAAGAAGTAGGGAGACAAACTTGAGGGGCTTTCTCCTGGCACATTCCATTCTAAATTCCAATCTAGAACACGACTTCCATTGAGGCTCTGTTGCCCTAGTAACCAGATTTGGTAAGGGATAACTGCTGCCACCTTGTGGCCGTTTCACACAACAGCAGCTTTAATCCCAGCGCTAATGGTCAGTTGATATTCAAAATCTTTGCAGGCCTGTAAATGACACCTGCCCTGAAAACAAATCCTGGGGTCACATATCGACCAAAAAATTCAAAGGACGTCCATATTTCAAAACGACCGTTTCAAAAGGCATATTTTATGCACATTAGTGTTCTGCTTCTTTGTCTTTCTTTCTTTTTTGGTTAAAAAGACGGGAATGGAAAAAGGCATCCCTCAGAATGGGCGAAAATAGTTGCAAACGAATCAATGGACAAAGGTTTAATCTCCAATATATATAAACAGCTCATGCACCTTAATGTTAAAAAAACAAAAAACCCAATACAAAAATGGGCAGAAGATCTAAAGAGACGTTTCTTCAAAGAAGACACAGAGAGGGCCAAGACGCACATGAAAAGCTGCTCAAGAGCACTAATTATTAGAGAAATGCAAATCAAAAGTACAATGAGGTATCCCCTCACACCTGTTAGAATCGGCATCATCAGAAAATCTACAAACAACAAATTCTGGGGAGGGTGTGGACAAAAGGAACCCTCTTCCACTATTGGTGGGAATGTAAATTGATACAGTCACTATGGAGAACAGTATGGAGTTTCCTTAAAAACACTAGAAATAGAATTACCATCTGATCCAGCAATCCCACTTCTGGGCATATACCCAGAGAAAACCATAAATCAAAAAGGCACATTCACCACGATGTTCATTGCAGCACTATTTACAATAGCCAGGTAATGGAAGCAACCTAAATGCCCACAGACAGATGAATGGATAAAGATGGGGTACATATATAAAATGGAATATTACTCGGCCATAAAAAGGAATGAAACTGGGTCATTTGTAGAGACATCGATGGATCTAGAGACTGTCATACAGAATGAAGTAAGTCAGAAAGAGGAAAACAAATATTGTATATTAATGCATATATGTGGAACCTAAAAAAATGATACAGATGAACTGGTTTGCAGGGAAGAAATAGAGACGCAGAGGTAGAGAAGAAACGTATGGACACCAAGTGTGGGAAGCCATGGGGTGGTGGTGGTGGGATGAGTTGGGAGATTGGGATTGACCTGTATACATGTATATGCATAAAATACATAAGTGATAATAACCTGCTGTATAAAAAAGTAAATAAAATTAAATTTAAAAATTAAAAAAAATAAAACTTAAAACTAAAACAGAAAAAAGTTCTTCCCTTCACACAGATGTATTTATAGAAATGAATTATTTCCATGCTTATATCTATAAATACATAAAAGAGGAATAAAATCTAAGTTGAACCATAAACGACAAAATACCTGAACCCACCAGTTATACAGAGGAAAACCCTATCAGGGCACTTGCTCCAGCGGTAAACAATTCTGAAATTGGTCAGAGGTGTGGAATCATCACCCATCCAGCCAGCAACCCACCCCCCACGCAAGGAGCGTCCTCATTGCAAAGCTGGGAGACCGTGCCGAGGCATCTCTGAATAAAGGTGAGCTGAGCCCCAGTCCAGCTGCTGCTGAACTGTTCCCACCCTTCCCAGGTAAAACACCTGAATATGTACAAGGGCTTGAAAGCCTAGAGGAAGGGCCGCGGAGCCACACCAGCGACAGCACGCAGGCCAACATGGTGACTGCAGGTCAGCCAAGGTTGTCCTGGCCCCGTGCGCTCTTCCGGAAGCTTTCCATTATCCTGCCTGAGATACCCCTCCTGTCCC
This sequence comes from Mesoplodon bidens, assembly GCF_964165515.1. Classification (NCBI taxonomy): domain Eukaryota; kingdom Metazoa; phylum Chordata; class Mammalia; order Artiodactyla; family Ziphiidae; genus Mesoplodon; species Mesoplodon bidens. The sequence goes on from NW_027671903.1 coordinate 1,272,830, forward strand.
GGTCCCCACTGATTTTTCCTTCCTCACCTCTGTCCGGAGAGAAATTCCAGCGGAAGGTATGGGTGACACATCCTCTTCTTTACAGGTGGCAGCCTGGCAACTCCTGCAGAAAGGCCAGCAGAACCCCACTCACACCAGGCCACCAACAAAGCTGGGGCCCCTATTTCCCTCCCACCAGCTCAGCCCCGAGACTGCTGACGGGGCAGAGAATATGGAGTCAGGCACAGCTTCAGGGGCTATTGCCGCCTGGAGCGCTGTTTATATTGACCTCAACCAGGCACACCTGGGGAGGGCCGGCCGGCAGGGTAAGGCTGCCCAGGTCAGCTAATCCACAACCCTCAGGGAATCACATTGTTGAAAATGGACCTCGCTAAGGCAGAATAGAAGCCAAGGAAAATAAGGACACAATGCCATTTGCAGCACCGTAGATGAGTCTAGAGGTAATCACGTGACTTGTAGTAAGTCAGAAAGTGAAAGACACATATCATATCATATCACTTAGAGGTGTTACCTAAAATAGATAGCAGGGCAGTTATTTCCACTGAGAAGTGCAATCACAGGTTCATTAAACAAGCTTATGGTTCACCAATGGAAAGGTGTGAGGATTGGTTTCATTACGATATCGGGGTTAACAGACCTATACAAACAGAGGTGACATATATAATCACCAAAGACCTATGGAATACCAAGAGAAGACTACTCAACATTCTGTCATAACGTACATGGGTAAAGGATCCCAGGAAGAACAGACATCTGTATATGTGTAAAAGAACCACATCTTCGACACCTACAATAAGCCAAACATTGTAATCATACTTGCTGTAATAAAAAATAAAAAATTAAATTAAAAATACGAACAAGAAGTAGGGAGACAAACTTGAGGGGCTTTCTCCTGGCACATTCCATTCTAAATTCCAATCTAGAACAGGACTTCCATTGAGGCTCTGTTGCCCTAGTAACCAGATTTGGTAAGGGAGAACTGCTGCCACCTTGTGGCCGTTTCACACAACAGCAGCTTTAATCCCAGCGCTAATGGTCAGTTGATATTCAAAATCTTTGCAGGCCTGTAAATGACACCTGCCCTGAAAACAAATCCTGGGGTCACATATCGACCAAAAAATTCAAAGGACGTCCATATTTCAAAACGACCGTTTCAAAAGGCATATTTTATGCACATTAGTGTTCTGCTTCTTTGTCTTTCTTTCTTTTTTGGTTAAAAAGACGGGAATGGAAAAAGGCATCCCTCAGAATGGGCGAAAATAGTTGCAAACGAATCAATGGACAAAGGTTTACTCTCCAATATATATAAACAGCTCATGCACCTTAATGTTAAAAAAACAAAAAACCCAATACAAAAATGGGCAGAAGATCTAAAGAGACGTTTCTTCAAAGAAGACACAGAGAGGGCCAAGACGCACATGAAAAGCTGCTCAAGAGCACTAATTATTAGAGAAATGCAAATCAAAAGTACAATGAGGTATCCCCTCACACCTGTTAGAATCGGCATCATCAGAAAATCTACAAACAACAAATTCTGGGGAGGGTGTGGACAAAAGGAACCCTCTTCCACTATTGGTGGGAATGTAAATTGATACAGTCACTATGGAGAACAGTATGGAGTTTCCTTAAAAACACTAGAAATAGAATTACCATCTGATCCAGCAATCCCACTTCTGGGCATATACCCAGAGAAAACCATAAATCAAAAAGGCACATTCACCACGATGTTCATTGCAGCACTATTTACAATAGCCAGGTAATGGAAGCAACCTAAATGCCCACAGACAGATGAATGGATAAAGATGGGGTACATATATAAAATGGAATATTACTCGGCCATAAAAAGGAATGAAACTGGGTCATTTGTAGAGACATCGATGGATCTAGAGACTGTCATACAGAATGAAGTAAGTCAGAAAGAGGAAAACAAATATTGTATATTAATGCATATATGTGGAACCTAAAAAAATGATACAGATGAACTGGTTTGCAGGGAAGAAATAGAGACGCAGAGGTAGAGAAGAAACGTATGGACACCAAGTGTGGGAAGCCATGGGGTGGTGGTGGTGGGATGAGTTGGGAGATTGGGATTGACCTGTATACATGTATATGCATAAAATACATAAGTGATAATAACCTGCTGTATAAAAAAGTAAATAAAATTAAATTTAAAAATTAAAAAAAATAAAACTTAAAACTAAAACAGAAAAAAGTTCTTCCCTTCACACAGATGTATTTATAGAAATGAATTATTTCCATGCTTATATCTATAAATACATAAAAGAGGAATAAAATCTAAGTTGAACCATAAACGACAAAATACCTGAACCCACCAGTTATACAGAGGAAAACCCTATCAGGGCACTTGCTCCAGCGGTAAACAATTCTGAAATTGGTCAGAGGTGTGGAATCATCACCCATCCAGCCAGCAACCCACCCCCCACGCAAGGAGCGTCCTCATTGCAAAGCTGGGAGACCGTGCCGAGGCATCTCTGAATAAAGGTGAGCTGAGCCCCAGTCCAGCTGCTGCTGAACTGTTCCCACCCTTCCCAGGTAAAACACCTGAATATGTACAAGGGCTTGAAAGCCTAGAGGAAGGGCCGCGGAGCCACACCAGCGACAGCACGCAGGCCAACATGGTGACTGCAGGTCAGCCAAGGTTGTCCTGGCCCCGTGCGCTCTTCCGGAAGCTTTCCATTATCCTGCCTGAGATACCCCTCCTGTCCCGGTCCCCACTGATTTTTCCTTCCTCACCTCTGTCCGGAGAGAAATTCCAGCGGAAGGTATGGGTGACACATCCTCTTCTTTACAGGTGGCAGCCTGGCAACTCCTGCAGAAAGGCCAGCAGAACCCCACTCACACCAGGCCACCAACAAAGCTGGGGCCCCTATTTCCCTCCCACCAGCTCAGCCCCGAGACTGCTGACGGGGCAGAGAATATGGAGTCAGGCACAGCTTCAGGGGCTATTGCCGCCTGGAGCGCTGTTTATATTGACCTCAACCAGGCACACCTGGGGAGGGCCGGCCGGCAGGGTAAGGCTGCCCAGGTCAGCTAATCCACAACCCTCAGGGAATCACATTGTTGAAAATGGACCTCGCTAAGGCAGAATAGAAGCCAAGGAAAATAAGGACACAATGCCATTTGCAGCACCGTAGATGAGTCTAGAGGTAATCACGTGACTTGTAGTAAGTCAGAAAGTGAAAGACACATATCATATCATATCACTTAGAGGTGTTACCTAAAATAGATAGCAGGGCAGTTATTTCCACTGAGAAGTGCAATCACAGGTTCATTAAACAAGCTTATGGTTCACCAATGGAAAGGTGTGAGGATTGGTTTCATTACGATATCGGGGTTAACAGACCTATACAAACAGAGGTGACATATATAATCACCAAAGACCTATGGAATACCAAGAGAAGACTACTCAACATTCTGTCATAACGTACATGGGTAAAGGATCCCAGGAAGAACAGACATCTGTATATGTGTAAAAGAACCACATCTTCGACACCTACAATAAGCCAAACATTGTAATCATACTTGCTGTAATAAAAAATAAAAAATTAAATTAAAAATACGAACAAGAAGTAGGGAGACAAACTTGAGGGGCTTTCTCCTGGCACATTCCATTCTAAATTCCAATCTAGAACACGACTTCCATTGAGGCTCTGTTGCCCTAGTAACCAGATTTGGTAAGGGAGAACTGCTGCCACCTTGTGGCCGTTTCACACAACAGCAGCTTTAATCCCAGCGCTAATGGTCAGTTGATATTCAAAATCTTTGCAGGCCTGTAAATGACACCTGCCCTGAAAACAAATCCTGGGGTCACATATCGACCAAAAAATTCAAAGGACGTCCATATTTCAAAACGACCGTTTCAAAAGGCATATTTTATGCACATTAGTGTTCTGCTTCTTTGTCTTTCTTTCTTTTTTGGTTAAAAAGACGGGAATGGAAAAAGGCATCCCTCAGAATGGGCGAAAATAGTTGCAAACGAATCAATGGACAAAGGTTTAATCTCCAATATATATAAACAGCTCATGCACCTTAATGTTAAAAAAACAAACAACCCAATACAAAAATGGGCAGAAGATCTAAAGAGACGTTTCTTCAAAGAAGACACAGAGAGGGCCAAGACGCACATGAAAAGCTGCTCAAGAGCACTAATTATTAGAGAAATGCAAATCAAAAGTACAATGAGGTATCCCCTCACACCTGTTAGAATCGGCATCATCAGAAAATCTACAAACAACAAATTCTGGGGAGGGTGTGGACAAAAGGAACCCTCTTCCACTATTGGTGGGAATGTAAATTGATACAGTCACTATGGAGAACAGTATGGAGTTTCCTTAAAAACACTAGAAATAGAATTACCATCTGATCCAGCAATCCCACTTCTGGGCATATACCCAGAGAAAACCATAAATCAAAAAGGCACATTCACCACGATGTTCATTGCAGCACTATTTACAATAGCCAGGTAATGGAAGCAACCTAAATGCCCACAGACAGATGAATGGATAAAGATGGGGTACATATATAAAATGGAATATTACTCGGCCATAAAAAGGAATGAAACTGGGTCATTTGTAGAGACATCGATGGATCTAGAGACTGTCATACAGAATGAAGTAAGTCAGAAAGAGGAAAACAAATATTGTATATTAATGCATATATGTGGAACCTAAAAAAATGATACAGATGAACTGGTTTGCAGGGAAGAAATAGAGACGCAGAGGTAGAGAAGAAACGTATGGACACCAAGTGTGGGAAGCCATGGGGTGGTGGTGGTGGGATGAGTTGGGAGATTGGGATTGACCTGTATACATGTATATGCATAAAATACATAAGTGATAATAACCTGCTGTATAAAAAAGTAAATAAAATTAAATTTAAAAATTAAAAAAAATAAAACTTAAAACTAAAACAGAAAAAAGTTCTTCCCTTCACACAGATGTATTTATAGAAATGAATTATTTCCATGCTTATATCTATAAATACATAAAAGAGGAATAAAATCTAAGTTGAACCATAAACGAAAAAATACCTGAACCCACCAGTTATACAGAGGAAAACCCTATCAGGGCACTTGCTCCAGCGGTAAACAATTCTGAAATTGGTCAGAGGTGTGGAATCATCACCCATCCAGCCAGCAACCCACCCCCCACGCAAGGAGCGTCCTCATTGCAAAGCTGGGAGACCGTGCCGAGGCATCTCTGAATAAAGGTGAGCTGAGCCCCAGTCCAGCTGCTGCTGAACTGTTCCCACCCTTCCCAGGTAAAACACCTGAATATGTACAAGGGCTTGAAAGCCTAGAGGAAGGGCCGCGGAGCCACACCAGCGACAGCACGCAGGCCAACATGGTGACTGCAGGTCAGCCAAGGTTGTCCTGGCCCCGTGCGCTCTTCCGGAAGCTTTCCATTATCCTGCCTGAGATACCCCTCCTGTCCCGGTCCCCACTGATTTTTCCTTCCTCACCTCTGTCCGGAGAGAAATTCCAGCGGAAGGTATGGGTGACACATCCTCTTCTTTACAGGTGGCAGCCTGGCAACTCCTGCAGAAAGGCCAGCAGAACCCCACTCACACCAGGCCACCAACAAAGCTGGGGCCCCTATTTCCCTCCCACCAGCTCAGCCCCGAGACTGCTGACGGGGCAGAGAATATGGAGTCAGGCACAGCTTCAGGGGCTATTGCCGCCTGGAGCGCTGTTTATATTGACCTCAACCAGGCACACCTGGGGAGGGCCGGCCGGCAGGGTAAGGCTGCCCAGGTCAGCTAATCCACAACCCTCAGGGAATCACATTGTTGAAAATGGACCTCGCTAAGGCAGAATAGAAGCCAAGGAAAATAAGGACACAATGCCATTTGCAGCACCGTAGATGAGTCTAGAGGTAATCACGTGACTTGTAGTAAGTCAGAAAGTGAAAGACACATATCATATCATATCACTTAGAGGTGTTACCTAAAATAGATAGCAGGGCAGTTATTTCCACTGAGAAGTGCAATCACAGGTTCATTAAACAAGCTTATGGTTCACCAATGGAAAGGTGTGAGGATTGGTTTCATTACGATATCGGGGTTAACAGACCTATACAAACAGAGGTGACATATATAATCACCAAAGACCTATGGAATACCAAGAGAAGACTACTCAACATTCTGTCATAACGTACATGGGTAAAGGATCCCAGGAAGAACAGACATCTGTATATGTGTAAAAGAACCACATCTTCGACACCTACAATAAGCCAAACATTGTAATCATACTTGCTGTAATAAAAAATAAAAAATTAAATTAAAAATACGAACAAGAAGTAGGGAGACAAACTTGAGGGGCTTTCTCCTGGCACATTCCATTCTAAATTCCAATCTAGAACAGGACTTCCATTGAGGCTCTGTTGCCCTAGTAACCAGATTTGGTAAGGGAGAACTGCTGCCACCTTGTGGCCGTTTCACACAACAGCAGCTTTAATCCCAGCGCTAATGGTCAGTTGATATTCAAAATCTTTGCAGGCCTGTAAATGACACCTGCCCTGAAAACAAATCCTGGGGTCACATATCGACCAAAAAATTCAAAGGACGTCCATATTTCAAAACGACCGTTTCAAAAGGCATATTTTATGCACATTAGTGTTCTGCTTCTTTGTCTTTCTTTCTTTTTTGGTTAAAAAGACGGGAATGGAAAAAGGCATCCCTCAGAATGGGCGAAAATAGTTGCAAACGAATCAATGGACAAAGGTTTACTCTCCAATATATATAAACAGCTCATGCACCTTAATGTTAAAAAAACAAAAAACCCAATACAAAAATGGGCAGAAGATCTAAAGAGACGTTTCTTCAAAGAAGACACAGAGAGGGCCAAGACGCACATGAAAAGCTGCTCAAGAGCACTAATTATTAGAGAAATGCAAATCAAAAGTACAATGAGGTATCCCCTCACACCTGTTAGAATCGGCATCATCAGAAAATCTACAAACAACAAATTCTGGGGAGGGTGTGGACAAAAGGAACCCTCTTCCACTATTGGTGGGAATGTAAATTGATACAGTCACTATGGAGAACAGTATGGAGTTTCCTTAAAAACACTAGAAATAGAATTACCATCTGATCCAGCAATCCCACTTCTGGGCATATACCCAGAGAAAACCATAAATCAAAAAGGCACATTCACCACGATGTTCATTGCAGCACTATTTACAATAGCCAGGTAATGGAAGCAACCTAAATGCCCACAGACAGATGAATGGATAAAGATGGGGTACATATATAAAATGGAATATTACTCGGCCATAAAAAGGAATGAAACTGGGTCATTTGTAGAGACATCGATGGATCTAGAGACTGTCATACAGAATGAAGTAAGTCAGAAAGAGGAAAACAAATATTGTATATTAATGCATATATGTGGAACCTAAAAAAATGATACAGATGAACTGGTTTGCAGGGAAGAAATAGAGACGCAGAGGTAGAGAAGAAACGTATGGACACCAAGTGTGGGAAGCCATGGGGTGGTGGTGGTGGGATGAGTTGGGAGATTGGGATTGACCTGTATACATGTATATGCATAAAATACATAAGTGATAATAACCTGCTGTATAAAAAAGTAAATAAAATTAAATTTAAAAATTAAAAAAAATAAAACTTAAAACTAAAACAGAAAAAAGTTCTTCCCTTCACACAGATGTATTTATAGAAATGAATTATTTCCATGCTTATATCTATAAATACATAAAAGAGGAATAAAATCTAAGTTGAACCATAAACGACAAAATACCTGAACCCACCAGTTATACAGAGGAAAACCCTATCAGGGCACTTGCTCCAGCGGTAAACAATTCTGAAATTGGTCAGAGGTGTGGAATCATCACCCATCCAGCCAGCAACCCACCCCCCACGCAAGGAGCGTCCTCATTGCAAAGCTGGGAGACCGTGCCGAGGCATCTCTGAATAAAGGTGAGCTGAGCCCCAGTCCAGCTGCTGCTGAACTGTTCCCACCCTTCCCAGGTAAAACACCTGAATATGTACAAGGGCTTGAAAGCCTAGAGGAAGGGCCGCGGAGCCACACCAGCGACAGCACGCAGGCCAACATGGTGACTGCAGGTCAGCCAAGGTTGTCCTGGCCCCGTGCGCTCTTCCGGAAGCTTTCCATTATCCTGCCTGAGATACCCCTCCTGTCCCGGTCCCCACTGATTTTTCCTTCCTCACCTCTGTCCGGAGAGAAATTCCAGCGGAAGGTATGGGTGACACATCCTCTTCTTTACAGGTGGCAGCCTGGCAACTCCTGCAGAAAGGCCAGCAGAACCCCACTCACACCAGGCCACCAACAAAGCTGGGGCCCCTATTTCCCTCCCACCAGCTCAGCCCCGAGACTGCTGACGGGGCAGAGAATATGGAGTCAGGCACAGCTTCAGGGGCTATTGCCGCCTGGAGCGCTGTTTATATTGACCTCAACCAGGCACACCTGGGGAGGGCCGGCCGGCAGGGTAAGGCTGCCCAGGTCAGCTAATCCACAACCCTCAGGGAATCACATTGTTGAAAATGGACCTCGCTAAGGCAGAATAGAAGCCAAGGAAAATAAGGACACAATGCCATTTGCAGCACCGTAGATGAGTCTAGAGGTAATCACGTGACTTGTAGTAAGTCAGAAAGTGAAAGACACATATCATATCATATCACTTAGAGGTGTTACCTAAAATAGATAGCAGGGCAGTTATTTCCACTGAGAAGTGCAATCACAGGTTCATTAAACAAGCTTATGGTTCACCAATGGAAAGGTGTGAGGATTGGTTTCATTACGATATCGGGGTTAACAGACCTATACAAACAGAGGTGACATATATAATCACCAAAGACCTATGGAATACCAAGAGAAGACTACTCAACATTCTGTCATAACGTACATGGGTAAAGGATCCCAGGAAGAACAGACATCTGTATATGTGTAAAAGAACCACATCTTCGACACCTACAATAAGCCAAACATTGTAATCATACTTGCTGTAATAAAAAATAAAAAATTAAATTAAAAATACGAACAAGAAGTAGGGAGACAAACTTGAGGGGCTTTCTCCTGGCACATTCCATTCTAAATTCCAATCTAGAACACGACTTCCATTGAGGCTCTGTTGCCCTAGTAACCAGATTTGGTAAGGGATAACTGCTGCCACCTTGTGGCCGTTTCACACAACAGCAGCTTTAATCCCAGCGCTAATGGTCAGTTGATATTCAAAATCTTTGCAGGCCTGTAAATGACACCTGCCCTGAAAACAAATCCTGGGGTCACATATCGACCAAAAAATTCAAAGGACGTCCATATTTCAAAACGACCGTTTCAAAAGGCATATTTTATGCACATTAGTGTTCTGCTTCTTTGTCTTTCTTTCTTTTTTGGTTAAAAAGACGGGAATGGAAAAAGGCATCCCTCAGAATGGGCGAAAATAGTTGCAAACGAATCAATGGACAAAGGTTTAATCTCCAATATATATAAACAGCTCATGCACCTTAATGTTAAAAAAACAAACAACCCAATACAAAAATGGGCAGAAGATCTAAAGAGACGTTTCTTCAAAGAAGACACAGAGAGGGCCAAGACGCACATGAAAAGCTGCTCAAGAGCACTAATTATTAGAGAAATGCAAATCAAAAGTACAATGAGGTATCCCCTCACACCTGTTAGAATCGGCATCATCAGAAAATCTACAAACAACAAATTCTGGGGAGGGTGTGGACAAAAGGAACCCTCTTCCACTATTGGTGGGAATGTAAATTGATACAGTCACTATGGAGAACAGTATGGAGTTTCCTTAAAAACACTAGAAATAGAATTACCATCTGATCCAGCAATCCCACTTCTGGGCATATACCCAGAGAAAACCATAAATCAAAAAGGCACATTCACCACGATGTTCATTGCAGCACTATTTACAATAGCCAGGTAATGGAAGCAACCTAAATGCCCACAGACAGATGAATGGATAAAGATGGGGTACATATATAAAATGGAATATTACTCGGCCATAAAAAGGAATGAAACTGGGTCATTTGTAGAGACATCGATGGATCTAGAGACTGTCATACAGAATGAAGTAAGTCAGAAAGAGGAAAACAAATATTGTATATTAATGCATATATGTGGAACCTAAAAAAATGATACAGATGAACTGGTTTGCAGGGAAGAAATAGAGACGCAGAGGTAGAGAAGAAACGTATGGACACCAAGTGTGGGAAGCCATGGGGTGGTGGTGGTGGGATGAGTTGGGAGATTGGGATTGACCTGTATACATGTATATGCATAAAATACATAAGTGATAATAACCTGCTGTATAAAAAAGTAAATAAAATTAAATTTAAAAATTAAAAAAAATAAAACTTAAAACTAAAACAGAAAAAAGTTCTTCCCTTCACACAGATGTATTTATAGAAATGAATTATTTCCATGCTTATATCTATAAATACATAAAAGAGGAATAAAATCTAAGTTGAACCATAAACGAAAAAATACCTGAACCCACCAGTTATACAGAGGAAAACCCTATCAGGGCACTTGCTCCAGCGGTAAACAATTCTGAAATTGGTCAGAGGTGTGGAATCATCACCCATCCAGCCAGCAACCCACCCCCCACGCAAGGAGCGTCCTCATTGCAAAGCTGGGAGACCGTGCCGAGGCATCTCTGAATAAAGGTGAGCTGAGCCCCAGTCCAGCTGCTGCTGAACTGTTCCCACCCTTCCCAGGTAAAACACCTGAATATGTACAAGGGCTTGAAAGCCTAGAGGAAGGGCCGCGGAGCCACACCAGCGACAGCACGCAGGCCAACATGGTGACTGCAGGTCAGCCAAGGTTGTCCTGGCCCCGTGCGCTCTTCCGGAAGCTTTCCATTATCCTGCCTGAGATACCCCTCCTGTCCCGGTCCCCACTGATTTTTCCTTCCTCACCTCTGTCCGGAGAGAAATTCCAGCGGAAGGTATGGGTGACACATCCTCTTCTTTACAGGTGGCAGCCTGGCAACTCCTGCAGAAAGGCCAGCAGAACCCCACTCACACCAGGCCACCAACAAAGCTGGGGCCCCTATTTCCCTCCCACCAGCTCAGCCCCGAGACTGCTGACGGGGCAGAGAATATGGAGTCAGGCACAGCTTCAGGGGCTATTGCCGCCTGGAGCGCTGTTTATATTGACCTCAACCAGGCACACCTGGGGAGGGCCGGCCGGCAGGGTAAGGCTGCCCAGGTCAGCTAATCCACAACCCTCAGGGAATCACATTGTTGAAAATGGACCTCGCTAAGGCAGAATAGAAGCCAAGGAAAATAAGGACACAATGCCATTTGCAGCACCGTAGATGAGTCTAGAGGTAATCACGTGACTTGTAGTAAGTCAGAAAGTGAAAGACACATATCATATCATATCACTTAGAGGTGTTACCTAAAATAGATAGCAGGGCAGTTATTTCCACTGAGAAGTGCAATCACAGGTTCATTAAACAAGCTTATGGTTCACCAATGGAAAGGTGTGAGGATTGGTTTCATTACGATATCGGGGTTAACAGACCTATACAAACAGAGGTGACATATATAATCACCAAAGACCTATGGAATACCAAGAGAAGACTACTCAACATTCTGTCATAACGTACATGGGTAAAGGATCCCAGGAAGAACAGACATCTGTATATGTGTAAAAGAACCACATCTTCGACACCTACAATAAGCCAAACATTGTAATCATACTTGCTGTAATAAAAAATAAAAAATTAAATTAAAAATACGAACAAGAAGTAGGGAGACAAACTTGAGGGGCTTTCTCCTGGCACATTCCATTCTAAATTCCAATCTAGAACACGACTTCCATTGAGGCTCTGTTGCCCTAGTAACCAGATTTGGTAAGGGAGAACTGCTGCCACCTTGTGGCCGTTTCACACAACAGCAGCTTTAATCCCAGCGCTAATGGTCAGTTGATATTCAAAATCTTTGCAGGCCTGTAAATGACACCTGCCCTGAAAACAAATCCTGGGGTCACATATCGACCAAAAAATTCAAAGGACGTCCATATTTCAAAACGACCGTTTCAAAAGGCATATTTTATGCACATTAGTGTTCTGCTTCTTTGTCTTTCTTTCTTTTTTGGTTAAAAAGACGGGAATGGAAAAAGGCATCCCTCAGAATGGGCGAAAATAGTTGCAAACGAATCAATGGACAAAGGTTTAATCTCCAATATATATAAACAGCTCATGCACCTTAATGTTAAAAAAACAAAAAACCCAATACAAAAATGGGCAGAAGATCTAAAGAGACGTTTCTTCAAAGAAGACACAGAGAGGGCCAAGACGCACATGAAAAGCTGCTCAAGAGCACTAATTATTAGAGAAATGCAAATCAAAAGTACAATGAGGTATCCCCTCACACCTGTTAGAATCGGCATCATCAGAAAATCTACAAACAACAAATTCTGGGGAGGGTGTGGACAAAAGGAACCCTCTTCCACTATTGGTGGGAATGTAAATTGATACAGTCACTATGGAGAACAGTATGGAGTTTCCTTAAAAACACTAGAAATAGAATTACCATCTGATCCAGCAATCCCACTTCTGGGCATATACCCAGAGAAAACCATAAATCAAAAAGGCACATTCACCACGATGTTCATTGCAGCACTATTTACAATAGCCAGGTAATGGAAGCAACCTAAATGCCCACAGACAGATGAATGGATAAAGATGGGGTACATATATAAAATGGAATATTACTCGGCCATAAAAAGGAATGAAACTGGGTCATTTGTAGAGACATCGATGGATCTAGAGACTGTCATACAGAATGAAGTAAGTCAGAAAGAGGAAAACAAATATTGTATATTAATGCATATATGTGGAACCTAAAAAAATGATACAGATGAACTGGTTTGCAGGGAAGAAATAGAGACGCAGAGGTAGAGAAGAAACGTATGGACACCAAGTGTGGGAAGCCATGGGGTGGTGGTGGTGGGATGAGTTGGGAGATTGGGATTGACCTGTATACATGTATATGCATAAAATACATAAGTGATAATAACCTGCTGTATAAAAAAGTAAATAAAATTAAATTTAAAAATTAAAAAAAATAAAACTTAAAACTAAAACAGAAAAAAGTTCTTCCCTTCACACAGATGTATTTATAGAAATGAATTATTTCCACGCTTATATCTATAAATACATAAAAGAGGAATAAAATCTAAGTTGAACCATAAACGACAAAATACCTGAACCCACCAGTTATACAGAGGAAAACCCTATCAGGGCACTTGCTCCAGCGGTAAACAATTCTGAAATTGGTCAGAGGTGTGGAATCATCACCCATCCAGCCAGCAACCCACCCCCCACGCAAGGAGCGTCCTCATTGCAAAGCTGGGAGACCGTGCCGAGGCATCTCTGAATAAAGGTGAGCTGAGCCCCAGTCCAGCTGCTGCTGAACTGTTCCCACCCTTCCCAGGTAAAACACCTGAATATGTACAAGGGCTTGAAAGCCTAGAGGAAGGGCCGCGGAGCCACACCAGCGACAGCACGCAGGCCAACATGGTGACTGCAGGTCAGCCAAGGTTGTCCTGGCCCCGTGCGCTCTTCCGGAAGCTTTCCATTATCCTGCCTGAGATACCCCTCCTGTCCCGGTCCCCACTGATTTTTCCTTCCTCACCTCTGTCCGGAGAGAAATTCCAGCGGAAGGTATGGGTGACACATCCTCTTCTTTACAGGTGGCAGCCTGGCAACTCCTGCAGAAAGGCCAGCAGAACCCCACTCACACCAGGCCACCAACAAAGCTGGGGCCCCTATTTCCCTCCCACCAGCTCAGCCCCGAGACTGCTGACGGGGCAGAGAATATGGAGTCAGGCACAGCTTCAGGGGCTATTGCCGCCTGGAGCGCTGTTTATATTGACCTCAACCAGGCACACCTGGGGAGGGCCGGCCGGCAGGGTAAGGCTGCCCAGGTCAGCTAATCCACAACCCTCAGGGAATCACATTGTTGAAAATGGACCTCGCTAAGGCAGAATAGAAGCCAAGGAAAATAAGGACACAATGCCATTTGCAGCACCGTAGATGAGTCTAGAGGTAATCACGTGACTTGTAGTAAGTCAGAAAGTGAAAGACACATATCATATCATATCACTTAGAGGTGTTACCTAAAATAGATAGCAGGGCAGTTATTTCCACTGAGAAGTGCAATCACAGGTTCATTAAACAAGCTTATGGTTCACCAATGGAAAGGTGTGAGGATTGGTTTCATTACGATATCGGGGTTAACAGACCTATACAAACAGAGGTGACATATATAATCACCAAAGACCTATGGAATACCAAGAGAAGACTACTCAACATTCTGTCATAACGTACATGGGTAAAGGATCCCAGGAAGAACAGACATCTGTATATGTGTAAAAGAACCACATCTTCGACACCTACAATAAGCCAAACATTGTAATCATACTTGCTGTAATAAAAAATAAAAAATTAAATTAAAAATACGAACAAGAAGTAGGGAGACAAACTTGAGGGGCTTTCTCCTGGCACATTCCATTCTAAATTCCAATCTAGAACACGACTTCCATTGAGGCTCTGTTGCCCTAGTAACCAGATTTGGTAAGGGATAACTGCTGCCACCTTGTGGCCGTTTCACACAACAGCAGCTTTAATCCCAGCGCTAATGGTCAGTTGATATTCAAAATCTTTGCAGGCCTGTAAATGACACCTGCCCTGAAAACAAATCCTGGGGTCACATATCGACCAAAAAATTCAAAGGACGTCCATATTTCAAAACGACCATTTCAAAAGGCATATTTTATGCACATTAGTGTTCTGCTTCTTTGTCTTTCTTTCTTTTTTGGTTAAAAAGACGGGAATGGAAAAAGGCATCCCTCAGAATGGGCGAAAATAGTTGCAAACGAATCAATGGACAAAGGTTTAATCTCCAATATATATAAACAGCTCATGCACCTTAATGTTAAAAAAACAAAAAACCCAATACAAAAATGGGCAGAAGATCTAAAGAGACGTTTCTTCAAAGAAGACACAGAGAGGGCCAAGACGCACATGAAAAGCTGCTCAAGAGCACTAATTATTAGAGAAATGCAAATCAAAAGTACAATGAGGTATCCCCTCACACCTGTTAGAATCGGCATCATCAGAAAATCTACAAACAACAAATTCTGGGGAGGGTGTGGACAAAAGGAACCCTCTTCCACTATTGGTGGGAATGTAAATTGATACAGTCACTATGGAGAACAGTATGGAGTTTCCTTAAAAACACTAGAAATAGAATTACCATCTGATCCAGCAATCCCACTTCTGGGCATATACCCAGAGAAAACCATAAATCAAAAAGGCACATTCACCACGATGTTCATTGCAGCACTATTTACAATAGCCAGGTAATGGAAGCAACCTAAATGCCCACAGACAGATGAATGGATAAAGATGGGGTACATATATAAAATGGAATATTACTCGGCCATAAAAAGGAATGAAACTGGGTCATTTGTAGAGACATCGATGGATCTAGAGACTGTCATACAGAATGAAGTAAGTCAGAAAGAGGAAAACAAATATTGTATATTAATGCATATATGTGGAACCTAAAAAAATGATACAGATGAACTGGTTTGCAGGGAAGAAATAGAGACGCAGAGGTAGAGAAGAAACGTATGGACACCAAGTGTGGGAAGCCATGGGGTGGTGGTGGTGGGATGAGTTGGGAGATTGGGATTGACCTGTATACATGTATATGCATAAAATACATAAGTGATAATAACCTGCTGTATAAAAAAGTAAATAAAATTAAATTTAAAAATTAAAAAAAATAAAACTTAAAACTAAAACAGAAAAAAGTTCTTCCCTTCACACAGATGTATTTATAGAAATGAATTATTTCCACGCTTATATCTATAAATACATAAAAGAGGAATAAAATCTAAGTTGAACCATAAACGACAAAATACCTGAACCCACCAGTTATACAGAGGAAAACCCTATCAGGGCACTTGCTCCAGCGGTAAACAATTCTGAAATTGGTCAGAGGTGTGGAATCATCACCCATCCAGCCAGCAACCCACCCCCCACGCAAGGAGCGTCCTCATTGCAAAGCTGGGAGACCGTGCCGAGGCATCTCTGAATAAAGGTGAGCTGAGCCCCAGTCCAGCTGCTGCTGAACTGTTCCCACCCTTCCCAGGTAAAACACCTGAATATGTACAAGGGCTTGAAAGCCTAGAGGAAGGGCCGCGGAGCCACACCAGCGACAGCACGCAGGCCAACATGGTGACTGCAGGTCAGCCAAGGTTGTCCTGGCCCCGTGCGCTCTTCCGGAAGCTTTCCATTATCCTGCCTGAGATACCCCTCCTGTCCCGGTCCCCACTGATTTTTCCTTCCTCACCTCTGTCCGGAGAGAAATTCCAGCGGAAGGTATGGGTGACACATCCTCTTCTTTACAGGTGGCAGCCTGGCAACTCCTGCAGAAAGGCCAGCAGAACCCCACTCACACCAGGCCACCAACAAAGCTGGGGCCCCTATTTCCCTCCCACCAGCTCAGCCCCGAGACTGCTGACGGGGCAGAGAATATGGAGTCAGGCACAGCTTCAGGGGCTATTGCCGCCTGGAGCGCTGTTTATATTGACCTCAACCAGGCACACCTGGGGAGGGCCGGCCGGCAGGGTAAGGCTGCCCAGGTCAGCTAATCCACAACCCTCAGGGAATCACATTGTTGAAAATGGACCTCGCTAAGGCAGAATAGAAGCCAAGGAAAATAAGGACACAATGCCATTTGCAGCACCGTAGATGAGTCTAGAGGTAATCACGTGACTTGTAGTAAGTCAGAAAGTGAAAGACACATATCATATCATATCACTTAGAGGTGTTACCTAAAATAGATAGCAGGGCAGTTATTTCCACTGAGAAGTGCAATCACAGGTTCATTAAACAAGCTTATGGTTCACCAATGGAAAGGTGTGAGGATTGGTTTCATTACGATATCGGGGTTAACAGACCTATACAAACAGAGGTGACATATATAATCACCAAAGACCTATGGAATACCAAGAGAAGACTACTCAACATTCTGTCATAACGTACATGGGTAAAGGATCCCAGGAAGAACAGACATCTGTATATGTGTAAAAGAACCACATCTTCGGGGCCTCCCTGGTGGCGCAGTGGTTGAGAGTCCGCCTGCCGATGCAGGGGATACGGGTTCGTGCCCCGGTCTGGGAGGATCCCATATGCCGCGGAGTGGCTGGGCCCGTGAGCCATGGCCGCTGGGCCTGCGCATCCGGAGCCTGTGCTCCGCAACGGGAGAGGCCACAACAGTGAGAGGCCCGCATACCGCAAAAAGAAAAAAAAAAAAAAAAAAAAAAAAAAAAAAAAAAAAAAAAAAAAAAAAAAAAAGAACCACATCTTCGACACCTACAATAAGCCAAACATTGTAATCATACTTGCTGTAATAAAAAATAAAAAATTAAATTAAAAATACGAACAAGAAGTAGGGAGACAAACTTGAGGGGCTTTCTCCTGGCACATTCCATTCTAAATTCCAATCTAGAACACGACTTCCATTGAGGCTCTGTTGCCCTAGTAACCAGATTTGGTAAGGGATAACTGCTGCCACCTTGTGGCCGTTTCACACAACAGCAGCTTTAATCCCAGCGCTAATGGTCACTTGATATTCAAAATCTTTGCAGGCCTGTAAATGACACCTGCCCTGAAAACAAATCCTGGGGTCACATATCGACCAAAAAATTCAAAGGACGTCCATATTTCAAAACGACCGTTTCAAAAGGCATATTTTATGCACATTAGTGTTCTGCTTCTTTGTCTTTCTTTCTTTTTTGGTTAAAAAGACGGGAATGGAAAAAGGCATCCCTCAGAATGGGCGAAAATAGTTGCAAACGAATCAATGGACAAAGGTTTAATCTCCAATATATATAAACAGCTCATGCACCTTAATGTTAAAAAAACAAAAAACCCAATACAAAAATGGGCAGAAGATCTAAAGAGACGTTTCTTCAAAGAAGACACAGAGAGGGCCAAGACGCACATGAAAAGCTGCTCAAGAGCACTAATTATTAGAGAAATGCAAATCAAAAGTACAATGAGGTATCCCCTCACACCTGTTAGAATCGGCATCATCAGAAAATCTACAAACAACAAATTCTGGGGAGGGTGTGGACAAAAGGAACCCTCTTCCACTATTGGTGGGAATGTAAATTGATACAGTCACTATGGAGAACAGTATGGAGTTTCCTTAAAAACACTAGAAATAGAATTACCATCTGATCCAGCAATCCCACTTCTGGGCATATACCCAGAGAAAACCATAAATCAAAAAGGCACATTCACCACGATGTTCATTGCAGCACTATTTACAATAGCCAGGTAATGGAAGCAACCTAAATGCCCACAGACAGATGAATGGATAAAGATGGGGTACATATATAAAATGGAATATTACTCGGCCATAAAAAGGAATGAAACTGGGTCATTTGTAGAGACATCGATGGATCTAGAGACTGTCATACAGAATGAAGTAAGTCAGAAAGAGGAAAACAAATATTGTATATTAATGCATATATGTGGAACCTAAAAAAATGATACAGATGAACTGGTTTGCAGGGAAGAAATAGAGACGCAGAGGTAGAGAAGAAACGTATGGACACCAAGTGTGGGAAGCCATGGGGTGGTGGTGGTGGGATGAGTTGGGAGATTGGGATTGACCTGTATACATGTATATGCATAAAATACATAAGTGATAATAACCTGCTGTATAAAAAAGTAAATAAAATTAAATTTAAAAATTAAAAAAAATAAAACTTAAAACTAAAACAGAAAAAAGTTCTTCCCTTCACACAGATGTATTTATAGAAATGAATTATTTCCACGCTTATATCTATAAATACATAAAAGAGGAATAAAATCTAAGTTGAACCATAAACGACAAAATACCTGAACCCACCAGTTATACAGAGGAAAACCCTATCAGGGCACTTGCTCCAGCGGTAAACAATTCTGAAATTGGTCAGAGGTGTGGAATCATCACCCATCCAGCCAGCAACCCACCCCCCACGCAAGGAGCGTCCTCATTGCAAAGCTGGGAGACCGTGCCGAGGCATCTCTGAATAAAGGTGAGCTGAGCCCCAGTCCAGCTGCTGCTGAACTGTTCCCACCCTTCCCAGGTAAAACACCTGAATATGTACAAGGGCTTGAAAGCCTAGAGGAAGGGCCGCGGAGCCACACCAGCGACAGCACGCAGGCCAACATGGTGACTGCAGGTCAGCCAAGGTTGTCCTGGCCCCGTGCGCTCTTCCGGAAGCTTTCCATTATCCTGCCTGAGATACCCCTCCTGTCCCGGTCCCCACTGATTTTTCCTTCCTCACCTCTGTCCGGAGAGAAATTCCAGCGGAAGGTATGGGTGACACATCCTCTTCTTTACAGGTGGCAGCCTGGCAACTCCTGCAGAAAGGCCAGCAGAACCCCACTCACACCAGGCCACCAACAAAGCTGGGGCCCCTATTTCCCTCCCACCAGCTCAGCCCCGAGACTGCTGACGGGGCAGAGAATATGGAGTCAGGCACAGCTTCAGGGGCTATTGCCGCCTGGAGCGCTGTTTATATTGACCTCAACCAGGCACACCTGGGGAGGGCCGGCCGGCAGGGTAAGGCTGCCCAGGTCAGCTAATCCACAACCCTCAGGGAATCACATTGTTGAAAATGGACCTCGCTAAGGCAGAATAGAAGCCAAGGAAAATAAGGACACAATGCCATTTGCAGCACCGTAGATGAGTCTAGAGGTAATCACGTGACTTGTAGTAAGTCAGAAAGTGAAAGACACATATCATATCATATCACTTAGAGGTGTTACCTAAAATAGATAGCAGGGCAGTTATTTCCACTGAGAAGTGCAATCACAGGTTCATTAAACAAGCTTATGGTTCACCAATGGAAAGGTGTGAGGATTGGTTTCATTACGATATCGGGGTTAACAGACCTATACAAACAGAGGTGACATATATAATCACCAAAGACCTATGGAATACCAAGAGAAGACTACTCAACATTCTGTCATAACGTACATGGGTAAAGGATCCCAGGAAGAACAGACATCTGTATATGTGTAAAAGAACCACATCTTCGACACCTACAATAAGCCAAACATTGTAATCATACTTGCTGTAATAAAAAATAAAAAATTAAATTAAAAATACGAACAAGAAGTAGGGAGACAAACTTGAGGGGCTTTCTCCTGGCACATTCCATTCTAAATTCCAATCTAGAACACGACTTCCATTGAGGCTCTGTTGCCCTAGTAACCAGATTTGGTAAGGGAGAACTGCTGCCACCTTGTGGCCGTTTCACACAACAGCAGCTTTAATCCCAGCGCTAATGGTCACTTGATATTCAAAATCTTTGCAGGCCTGTAAATGACACCTGCCCTGAAAACAAATCCTGGGGTCACATATCGACCAAAAAATTCAAAGGACGTCCATATTTCAAAACGACCGTTTCAAAAGGCATATTTTATGCACATTAGTGTTCTGCTTCTTTGTCTTTCTTTCTTTTTTGGTTAAAAAGACGGGAATGGAAAAAGGCATCCCTCAGAATGGGCGAAAATAGTTGCAAACGAATCAATGGACAAAGGTTTAATCTCCAATATATATAAACAGCTCATGCACCTTAATGTTAAAAAAACAAAAAACCCAATACAAAAATGGGCAGAAGATCTAAAGAGACGTTTCTTCAAAGAAGACACAGAGAGGGCCAAGACGCACATGAAAAGCTGCTCAAGAGCACTAATTATTAGAGAAATGCAAATCAAAAGTACAATGAGGTATCCCCTCACACCTGTTAGAATCGGCATCATCAGAAAATCTACAAACAACAAATTCTGGGGAGGGTGTGGACAAAAGGAACCCTCTTCCACTATTGGTGGGAATGTAAATTGATACAGTCACTATGGAGAACAGTATGGAGTTTCCTTAAAAACACTAGAAATAGAATTACCATCTGATCCAGCAATCCCACTTCTGGGCATATACCCAGAGAAAACCATAAATCAAAAAGGCACATTCACCACGATGTTCATTGCAGCACTATTTACAATAGCCAGGTAATGGAAGCAACCTAAATGCCCACAGACAGATGAATGGATAAAGATGGGGTACATATATAAAATGGAATATTACTCGGCCATAAAAAGGAATGAAACTGGGTCATTTGTAGAGACATCGATGGATCTAGAGACTGTCATACAGAATGAAGTAAGTCAGAAAGAGGAAAACAAATATTGTATATTAATGCATATATGTGGAACCTAAAAAAATGATACAGATGAACTGGTTTGCAGGGAAGAAATAGAGACGCAGAGGTAGAGAAGAAACGTATGGACACCAAGTGTGGGAAGCCATGGGGTGGTGGTGGTGGGATGAGTTGGGAGATTGGGATTGACCTGTATACATGTATATGCATAAAATACATAAGTGATAATAACCTGCTGTATAAAAAAGTAAATAAAATTAAATTTAAAAATTAAAAAAAATAAAACTTAAAACTAAAACAGAAAAAAGTTCTTCCCTTCACACAGATGTATTTATAGAAATGAATTATTTCCACGCTTATATCTATAAATACATAAAAGAGGAATAAAATCTAAGTTGAACCATAAACGACAAAATACCTGAACCCACCAGTTATACAGAGGAAAACCCTATCAGGGCACTTGCTCCAGCGGTAAACAATTCTGAAATTGGTCAGAGGTGTGGAATCATCACCCATCCAGCCAGCAACCCACCCCCCACGCAAGGAGCGTCCTCATTGCAAAGCTGGGAGACCGTGCCGAGGCATCTCTGAATAAAGGTGAGCTGAGCCCCAGTCCAGCTGCTGCTGAACTGTTCCCACCCTTCCCAGGTAAAACACCTGAATATGTACAAGGGCTTGAAAGCCTAGAGGAAGGGCCGCGGAGCCACACCAGCGACAGCACGCAGGCCAACATGGTGACTGCAGGTCAGCCAAGGTTGTCCTGGCCCCGTGCGCTCTTCCGGAAGCTTTCCATTATCCTGCCTGAGATACCCCTCCTGTCCCGGTCCCCACTGATTTTTCCTTCCTCACCTCTGTCCGGAGAGAAATTCCAGCGGAAGGTATGGGTGACACATCCTCTTCTTTACAGGTGGCAGCCTGGCAACTCCTGCAGAAAGGCCAGCAGAACCCCACTCACACCAGGCCACCAACAAAGCTGTGGCCCCTATTTCCCTCCCACCAGCTCAGCCCCGAGACTGCTGACGGGGCAGAGAATATGGAGTCAGGCACAGCTTCAGGGGCTATTGCCGCCTGGAGCGCTGTTTATATTGACCTCAACCAGGCACACCTGGGGAGGGCCGGCCGGCAGGGTAAGGCTGCCCAGGTCAGCTAATCCACAACCCTCAGGGAATCACATTGTTGAAAATGGACCTCGCTAAGGCAGAATAGAAGCCAAGGAAAATAAGGACACAATGCCATTTGCAGCACCGTAGATGAGTCTAGAGGTAATCACGTGACTTGTAGTAAGTCAGAAAGTGAAAGACACATATCATATCATATCACTTAGAGGTGTTACCTAAAATAGATAGCAGGGCAGTTATTTCCACTGAGAAGTGCAATCACAGGTTCATTAAACAAGCTTATGGTTCACCAATGGAAAGGTGTGAGGATTGGTTTCATTACGATATCGGGGTTAACAGACCTATACAAACAGAGGTGACATATATAATCACCAAAGACCTATGGAATACCAAGAGAAGACTACTCAACATTCTGTCATAACGTACATGGGTAAAGGATCCCAGGAAGAACAGACATCTGTATATGTGTAAAAGAACCACATCTTCGACACCTACAATAAGCCAAACATTGTAATCATACTTGCTGTAATAAAAAATAAAAAATTAAATTAAAAATACGAACAAGAAGTAGGGAGACAAACTTGAGGGGCTTTCTCCTGGCACATTCCATTCTAAATTCCAATCTAGAACACGACTTCCATTGAGGCTCTGTTGCCCTAGTAACCAGATTTGGTAAGGGATAACTGCTGCCACCTTGTGGCCGTTTCACACAACAGCAGCTTTAATCCCAGCGCTAATGGTCAGTTGATATTCAAAATCTTTGCAGGCCTGTAAATGACACCTGCCCTGAAAACAAATCCTGGGGTCACATATCGACCAAAAAATTCAAAGGACGTCCATATTTCAAAACGACCGTTTCAAAAGGCATATTTTATGCACATTAGTGTTCTGCTTCTTTGTCTTTCTTTCTTTTTTGGTTAAAAAGACGGGAATGGAAAAAGGCATCCCTCAGAATGGGCGAAAATAGTTGCAAACGAATCAATGGACAAAGGTTTAATCTCCAATATATATAAACAGCTCATGCACCTTAATGTTAAAAAAACAAAAAACCCAATACAAAAATGGGCAGAAGATCTAAAGAGACGTTTCTTCAAAGAAGACACAGAGAGGGCCAAGACGCACATGAAAAGCTGCTCAAGAGCACTAATTATTAGAGAAATGCAAATCAAAAGTACAATGAGGTATCCCCTCACACCTGTTAGAATCGGCATCATCAGAAAATCTACAAACAACAAATTCTGGGGAGGGTGTGGACAAAAGGAACCCTCTTCCACTATTGGTGGGAATGTAAATTGATACAGTCACTATGGAGAACAGTATGGAGTTTCCTTAAAAACACTAGAAATAGAATTACCATCTGATCCAGCAATCCCACTTCTGGGCATATACCCAGAGAAAACCATAAATCAAAAAGGCACATTCACCACGATGTTCATTGCAGCACTATTTACAATAGCCAGGTAATGGAAGCAACCTAAATGCCCACAGACAGATGAATGGATAAAGATGGGGTACATATATAAAATGGAATATTACTCGGCCATAAAAAGGAATGAAACTGGGTCATTTGTAGAGACATCGATGGATCTAGAGACTGTCATACAGAATGAAGTAAGTCAGAAAGAGGAAAACAAATATTGTATATTAATGCATATATGTGGAACCTAAAAAAATGATACAGATGAACTGGTTTGCAGGGAAGAAATAGAGACGCAGAGGTAGAGAAGAAACGTATGGACACCAAGTGTGGGAAGCCATGGGGTGGTGGTGGTGGGATGAGTTGGGAGATTGGGATTGACCTGTATACATGTATATGCATAAAATACATAAGTGATAATAACCTGCTGTATAAAAAAGTAAATAAAATTAAATTTAAAAATTAAAAAAAATAAAACTTAAAACTAAAACAGAAAAAAGTTCTTCCCTTCACACAGATGTATTTATAGAAATGAATTATTTCCACGCTTATATCTATAAATACATAAAAGAGGAATAAAATCTAAGTTGAACCATAAACGACAAAATACCTGAACCCACCAGTTATACAGAGGAAAACCCTATCAGGGCACTTGCTCCAGCGGTAAACAATTCTGAAATTGGTCAGAGGTGTGGAATCATCACCCATCCAGCCAGCAACCCACCCCCCACGCAAGGAGCGTCCTCATTGCAAAGCTGGGAGACCGTGCCGAGGCATCTCTGAATAAAGGTGAGCTGAGCCCCAGTCCAGCTGCTGCTGAACTGTTCCCACCCTTCCCAGGTAAAACACCTGAATATGTACAAGGGCTTGAAAGCCTAGAGGAAGGGCCGCGGAGCCACACCAGCGACAGCACGCAGGCCAACATGGTGACTGCAGGGCAGCCAAGGTTGTCCTGGCCCCGTGCGCTCTTCCGGAAGCTTTCCATTATCCTGCCTGAGATACCCCTCCTGTCCCGGTCCCCACTGATTTTTCCTTCCTCACCTCTGTCCGGAGAGAAATTCCAGCGGAAGGTATGGGTGACACATCCTCTTCTTTACAGGTGGCAGCCTGGCAACTCCTGCAGAAAGGCCAGCAGAACCCCACTCACACCAGGCCACCAACAAAGCTGGGGCCCCTATTTCCCTCCCACCAGCTCAGCCCCGAGACTGCTGACGGGGCAGAGAATATGGAGTCAGGCACAGCTTCAGGGGCTATTGCCGCCTGGAGCGCTGTTTATATTGACCTCAACCAGGCACACCTGGGGAGGGCCGGCCGGCAGGGTAAGGCTGCCCAGGTCAGCTAATCCACAACCCTCAGGGAATCACATTGTTGAAAATGGACCTCGCTAAGGCAGAATAGAAGCCAAGGAAAATAAGGACACAATGCCATTTGCAGCACCGTAGATGAGTCTAGAGGTAATCACGTGACTTGTAGTAAGTCAGAAAGTGAAAGACACATATCATATCATATCACTTAGAGGTGTTACCTAAAATAGATAGCAGGGCAGTTATTTCCACTGAGAAGTGCAATCACAGGTTCATTAAACAAGCTTATGGTTCACCAATGGAAAGGTGTGAGGATTGGTTTCATTACGATATCGGGGTTAACAGACCTATACAAACAGAGGTGACATATATAATCACCAAAGACCTATGGAATACCAAGAGAAGACTACTCAACATTCTGTCATAACGTACATGGGTAAAGGATCCCAGGAAGAACAGACATCTGTATATGTGTAAAAGAACCACATCTTCGACACCTACAATAAGCCAAACATTGTAATCATACTTGCTGTAATAAAAAATAAAAAATTAAATTAAAAATACGAACAAGAAGTAGGGAGACAAACTTGAGGGGCTTTCTCCTGGCACATTCCATTCTAAATTCCAATCTAGAACACGACTTCCATTGAGGCTCTGTTGCCCTAGTAACCAGATTTGGTAAGGGATAACTGCTGCCACCTTGTGGCCGTTTCACACAACAGCAGCTTTAATCCCAGCGCTAATGGTCAGTTGATATTCAAAATCTTTGCAGGCCTGTAAATGACACCTGCCCTGAAAACAAATCCTGGGGTCACATATCGACCAAAAAATTCAAAGGACGTCCATATTTCAAAACGACCGTTTCAAAAGGCATATTTTATGCACATTAGTGTTCTGCTTCTTTGTCTTTCTTTCTTTTTTGGTTAAAAAGACGGGAATGGAAAAAGGCATCCCTCAGAATGGGCGAAAATAGTTGCAAACGAATCAATGGACAAAGGTTTAATCTCCAATATATATAAACAGCTCATGCACCTTAATGTTAAAAAAACAAAAAACCCAATACAAAAATGGGCAGAAGATCTAAAGAGACGTTTCTTCAAAGAAGACACAGAGAGGGCCAAGACGCACATGAAAAGCTGCTCAAGAGCACTAATTATTAGAGAAATGCAAATCAAAACTACAATGAGGTATCCCCTCACACCTGTTAGAATCGGCATCATCAGAAAATCTACAAACAACAAATTCTGGGGAGGGTGTGGACAAAAGGAACCCTCTTCCACTATTGGTGGGAATGTAAATTGATACAGTCACTATGGAGAACAGTATGGAGTTTCCTTAAAAACACTAGAAATAGAATTACCATCTGATCCAGCAATCCCACTTCTGGGCATATACCCAGAGAAAACCATAAATCAAAAAGGCACATTCACCACGATGTTCATTGCAGCACTATTTACAATAGCCAGGTAATGGAAGCAACCTAAATGCCCACAGACAGATGAATGGATAAAGATGGGGTACATATATAAAATGGAATATTACTCGGCCATAAAAAGGAATGAAACTGGGTCATTTGTAGAGACATCGATGGATCTAGAGACTGTCATACAGAATGAAGTAAGTCAGAAAGAGGAAAACAAATATTGTATATTAATGCATATATGTGGAACCTAAAAAAATGATACAGATGAACTGGTTTGCAGGGAAGAAATAGAGACGCAGAGGTAGAGAAGAAACGTATGGACACCAAGTGTGGGAAGCCATGGGGTGGTGGTGGTGGGATGAGTTGGGAGATTGGGATTGACCTGTATACATGTATATGCATAAAATACATAAGTGATAATAACCTGCTGTATAAAAAAGTAAATAAAATTAAATTTAAAAATTAAAAAAAATAAAACTTAAAACTAAAACAGAAAAAAGTTCTTCCCTTCACACAGATGTATTTATAGAAATGAATTATTTCCACGCTTATATCTATAAATACATAAAAGAGGAATAAAATCTAAGTTGAACCATAAACGAAAAAATACCTGAACCCACCAGTTATACAGAGGAAAACCCTATCAGGGCACTTGCTCCAGCGGTAAACAATTCTGAAATTGGTCAGAGGTGTGGAATCATCACCCATCCAGCCAGCAACCCACCCCCCACGCAAGGAGCGTCCTCATTGCAAAGCTGGGAGACCGTGCCGAGGCATCTCTGAATAAAGGTGAGCTGAGCCCCAGTCCAGCTGCTGCTGAACTGTTCCCACCCTTCCCAGGTAAAACACCTGAATATGTACAAGGGCTTGAAAGCCTAGAGGAAGGGCCGCGGAGCCACACCAGCGACAGCACGCAGGCCAACATGGTGACTGCAGGTCAGCCAAGGTTGTCCTGGCCCCGTGCGCTCTTCCGGAAGCTTTCCATTATCCTGCCTGAGATACCCCTCCTGTCCCGGTCCCCACTGATTTTTCCTTCCTCACCTCTGTCCGGAGAGAAATTCCAGCGGAAGGTATGGGTGACACATCCTCTTCTTTACAGGTGGCAGCCTGGCAACTCCTGCAGAAAGGCCAGCAGAACCCCACTCACACCAGGCCACCAACAAAGCTGGGGCCCCTATTTCCCTCCCACCAGCTCAGCCCCGAGACTGCTGACGGGGCAGAGAATATGGAGTCAGGCACAGCTTCAGGGGCTATTGCCGCCTGGAGCGCTGTTTATATTGACCTCAACCAGGCACACCTGGGGAGGGCCGGCCGGCAGGGTAAGGCTGCCCAGGTCAGCTAATCCACAACCCTCAGGGAATCACATTGTTGAAAATGGACCTCGCTAAGGCAGAATAGAAGCCAAGGAAAATAAGGACACAATGCCATTTGCAGCACCGTAGATGAGTCTAGAGGTAATCACGTGACTTGTAGTAAGTCAGAAAGTGAAAGACACATATCATATCATATCACTTAGAGGTGTTACCTAAAATAGATAGCAGGGCAGTTATTTCCACTGAGAAGTGCAATCACAGGTTCATTAAACAAGCTTATGGTTCACCAATGGAAAGGTGTGAGGATTGGTTTCATTACGATATCGGGGTTAACAGACCTATACAAACAGAGGTGACATATATAATCACCAAAGACCTATGGAATACCAAGAGAAGACTACTCAACATTCTGTCATAACGTACATGGGTAAAGGATCCCAGGAAGAACAGACATCTGTATATGTGTAAAAGAACCACATCTTCGACACCTACAATAAGCCAAACATTGTAATCATACTTGCTGTAATAAAAAATAAAAAATTAAATTAAAAATACGAACAAGAAGTAGGGAGACAAACTTGAGGGGCTTTCTCCTGGCACATTCCATTCTAAATTCCAATCTAGAACACGACTTCCATTGAGGCTCTGTTGCCCTAGTAACCAGATTTGGTAAGGGAGAACTGCTGCCACCTTGTGGCCGTTTCACACAACAGCAGCTTTAATCCCAGCGCTAATGGTCACTTGATATTCAAAATCATTGCAGGCCTGTAAATGACACCTGCCCTGAAAACAAATCCTGGGGTCACATATCGACCAAAAAATTCAAAGGACGTCCATATTTCAAAACGACCGTTTCAAAAGGCATATTTTATGCACATTAGTGTTCTGCTTCTTTGTCTTTCTTTCTTTTTTGGTTAAAAAGACGGGAATGGAAAAAGGCATCCCTCAGAATGGGCGAAAATAGTTGCAAAGGAATCAATGGACAAAGGTTTAATCTCCAATATATATAAACAGCTCATGCACCTTAATGTTAAAAAAACAAAAAACCCAATACAAAAATGGGCAGAAGATCTAAAGAGACGTTTCTTCAAAGAAGACACAGAGAGGGCCAAGACGCACATGAAAAGCTGCTCAAGAGCACTAATTATTAGAGAAATGCAAATCAAAAGTACAATGAGGTATCCCCTCACACCTGTTAGAATCGGCATCATCAGAAAATCTACAAACAACAAATTCTGGGGAGGGTGTGGACAAAAGGAACCCTCTTCCACTATTGGTGGGAATGTAAATTGATACAGTCACTATGGAGAACAGTATGGAGTTTCCTTAAAAACACTAGAAATAGAATTACCATCTGATCCAGCAATCCCACTTCTGGGCATATACCCAGAGAAAACCATAAATCAAAAAGGCACATTCACCACGATGTTCATTGCAGCACTATTTACAATAGCCAGGTAATGGAAGCAACCTAAATGCCCACAGACAGATGAATGGATAAAGATGGGGTACATATATAAAATGGAATATTACTCGGCCATAAAAAGGAATGAAACTGGGTCATTTGTAGAGACATCGATGGATCTAGAGACTGTCATACAGAATGAAGTAAGTCAGAAAGAGGAAAACAAATATTGTATATTAATGCATATATGTGGAACCTAAAAAAATGATACAGATGAACTGGTTTGCAGGGAAGAAATAGAGACGCAGAGGTAGAGAAGAAACGTATGGACACCAAGTGTGGGAAGCCATGGGGTGGTGGTGGTGGGATGAGTTGGGAGATTGGGATTGACCTGTATACATGTATATGCATAAAATACATAAGTGATAATAACCTGCTGTATAAAAAAGTAAATAAAATTAAATTTAAAAATTAAAAAAAATAAAACTTAAAACTAAAACAGAAAAAAGTTCTTCCCTTCACACAGATGTATTTATAGAAATGAATTATTTCCATGCTTATATCTATAAATACATAAAAGAGGAATAAAATCTAAGTTGAACCATAAACGAAAAAATACCTGAACCCACCAGTTATACAGAGGAAAACCCTATCAGGGCACTTGCTCCAGCGGTAAACAATTCTGAAATTGGTCAGAGGTGTGGAATCATCACCCATCCAGCCAGCAACCCACCCCCCACGCAAGGAGCGTCCTCATTGCAAAGCTGGGAGACCGTGCCGAGGCATCTCTGAATAAAGGTGAGCTGAGCCCCAGTCCAGCTGCTGCTGAACTGTTCCCACCCTTCCCAGGTAAAACACCTGAATATGTACAAGGGCTTGAAAGCCTAGAGGAAGGGCCGCGGAGCCACACCAGCGACAGCACGCAGGCCAACATGGTGACTGCAGGTCAGCCAAGGTTGTCCTGGCCCCGTGCGCTCTTCCGGAAGCTTTCCATTATCCTGCCTGAGATACCCCTCCTGTCCCGGTCCCCACTGATTTTTCCTTCCTCACCTCTGTCCGGAGAGAAATTCCAGCGGAAGGTATGGGTGACACATCCTCTTCTTTACAGGTGGCAGCCTGGCAACTCCTGCAGAAAGGCCAGCAGAACCCCACTCACACCAGGCCACCAACAAAGCTGGGGCCCCTATTTCCCTCCCACCGGCTCAGCCCCGAGACTGCTGACGGGGCAGAGAATATGGAGTCAGGCACAGCTTCAGGGGCTATTGCCGCCTGGAGCGCTGTTTATATTGACCTCAACCAGGCACACCTGGGGAGGGCCGGCCGGCAGGGTAAGGCTGCCCAGGTCAGCTAATCCACAACCCTCAGGGAATCACATTGTTGAAAATGGACCTCGCTAAGGCAGAAGAGAAGCCAAGGAAAATAAGGACACAATGCCATTTGCAGCACCGTAGATGAGTCTAGAGGTAATCACGTGACTTGTAGTAAGTCAGAAAGTGAAAGACACATATCATATCATATCACTTAGAGGTGTTACCTAAAATAGATAGCAGGGCAGTTATTTCCACTGAGAAGTGCAATCACAGGTTCATTAAACAAGCTTATGGTTCACCAATGGAAAGGTGTGAGGATTGGTTTCATTACGATATCGGGGTTAACAGACCTATACAAACAGAGGTGACATATATAATCACCAAAGACCTATGGAATACCAAGAGAAGACTACTCAACATTCTGTCATAACGTACATGGGTAAAGGATCCCAGGAAGAACAGACATCTGTATATGTGTAAAAGAACCACATCTTCGACACCTACAATAAGCCAAACATTGTAATCATACTTGCTGTAATAAAAAATAAAAAATTAAATTAAAAATACGAACAAGAAGTAGGGAGACAAACTTGAGGGGCTTTCTCCTGGCACATTCCATTCTAAATTCCAATCTAGAACACGACTTCCATTGAGGCTCTGTTGCCCTAGTAACCAGATTTGGTAAGGGAGAACTGCTGCCACCTTGTGGCCGTTTCACACAACAGCAGCTTTAATCCCAGCGCTAATGGTCAGTTGATATTCAAAATCATTGCAGGCCTGTAAATGACACCTGCCCTGAAAACAAATCCTGGGGTCACATATCGACCAAAAAATTCAAAGGACGTCCATATTTCAAAACGACCGTTTCAAAAGGCATATTTTATGCACATTAGTGTTCTGCTTCTTTGTCTTTCTTTCTTTTTTGGTTAAAAAGACGGGAATGGAAAAAGGCATCCCTCAGAATGGGCGAAAATAGTTGCAAACGAATCAATGGACAAAGGTTTAATCTCCAATATATATAAACAGCTCATGCACCTTAATGTTAAAAAAACAAAAAACCCAATACAAAAATGGGCAGAAGATCTAAAGAGACGTTTCTTCAAAGAAGACACAGAGAGGGCCAAGACGCACATGAAAAGCTGCTCAAGAGCACTAATTATTAGAGAAATGCAAATCAAAAGTACAATGAGGTATCCCCTCACACCTGTTAGAATCGGCATCATCAGAAAATCTACAAACAACAAATTCTGGGGAGGGTGTGGACAAAAGGAACCCTCTTCCACTATTGGTGGGAATGTAAATTGATACAGTCACTATGGAGAACAGTATGGAGTTTCCTTAAAAACACTAGAAATAGAATTACCATCTGATCCAGCAATCCCACTTCTGGGCATATACCCAGAGAAAACCATAAATCAAAAAGGCACATTCACCACGATGTTCATTGCAGCACTATTTACAATAGCCAGGTAATGGAAGCAACCTAAATGCCCACAGACAGATGAATGGATAAAGATGGGGTACATATATAAAATGGAATATTACTCGGCCATAAAAAGGAATGAAACTGGGTCATTTGTAGAGACATCGATGGATCTAGAGACTGTCATACAGAATGAAGTAAGTCAGAAAGAGGAAAACAAATATTGTATATTAATGCATATATGTGGAACCTAAAAAAATGATACAGATGAACTGGTTTGCAGGGAAGAAATAGAGACGCAGAGGTAGAGAAGAAACGTATGGACACCAAGTGTGGGAAGCCATGGGGTGGTGGTGGTGGGATGAGTTGGGAGATTGGGATTGACCTGTATACATGTATATGCATAAAATACATAAGTGATAATAACCTGCTGTATAAAAAAGTAAATAAAATTAAATTTAAAAATTAAAAAAAATAAAACTTAAAACTAAAACAGAAAAAAGTTCTTCCTTTCACACAGATGTATTTATAGAAATGAATTATTTCCATGCTTATATCTATAAATACATAAAAGAGGAATAAAATCTAAGTTGAACCATAAACGAAAAAATACCTGAACCCACCAGTTATACAGAGGAAAACCCTATCAGGGCACTTGCTCCAGCGGTAAACAATTCTGAAATTGGTCAGAGGTGTGGAATCATCACCCATCCAGCCAGCAACCCACCCCCCACGCAAGGAGCGTCCTCATTGCAAAGCTGGGAGACCGTGCCGAGGCATCTCTGAATAAAGGTGAGCTGAGCCCCAGTCCAGCTGCTGCTGAACTGTTCCCACCCTTCCCAGGTAAAACACCTGAATATGTACAAGGGCTTGAAAGCCTAGAGGAAGGGCCGCGGAGCCACACCAGCGACAGCACGCAGGCCAACATGGTGACTGCAGGTCAGCCAAGGTTGTCCTGGCCCCGTGCGCTCTTCCGGAAGCTTTCCATTATCCTGCCTGAGATACCCCTCCTGTCCCGGTCCCCACTGATTTTTCCTTCCTCACCTCTGTCCGGAGAGAAATTCCAGCGGAAGGTATGGGTGACACATCCTCTTCTTTACAGGTGGCAGCCTGGCAACTCCTGCAGAAAGGCCAGCAGAACCCCACTCACACCAGGCCACCAACAAAGCTGGGGCCCCTATTTCCCTCCCACCAGCTCAGCCCCGAGACTGCTGACGGGGCAGAGAATATGGAGTCAGGCACAGCTTCAGGGGCTATTGCCGCCTGGAGCGCTGTTTATATTGACCTCAACCAGGCACACCTGGGGAGGGCCGGCCGGCAGGGTAAGGCTGCCCAGGTCAGCTAATCCACAACCCTCAGGGAATCACATTGTTGAAAATGGACCTCGCTAAGGCAGAATAGAAGCCAAGGAAAATAAGGACACAATGCCATTTGCAGCACCGTAGATGAGTCTAGAGGTAATCACGTGACTTGTAGTAAGTCAGAAAGTGAAAGACACATATCATATCATATCACTTAGAGGTGTTACCTAAAATAGATAGCAGGGCAGTTATTTCCACTGAGAAGTGCAATCACAGGTTCATTAAACAAGCTTATGGTTCACCAATGGAAAGGTGTGAGGATTGGTTTCATTACGATATCGGGGTTAACAGACATATACAAACAGAGGTGACATATATAATCACCAAAGACCTATGGAATACCAAGAGAAGACTACTCAACATTCTGTCATAACGTACATGGGTAAAGGATCCCAGGAAGAACAGACATCTGTATATGTGTAAAAGAACCACATCTTCGACACCTACAATAAGCTAAACATTGTAATCATACTTGCTGTAATAAAAAATAAAAAATTAAATTAAAAATACGAACAAGAAGTAGGGAGACAAACTTGAGGGGCTTTCTCCTGGCACATTCCATTCTAAATTTCAATCTAGAACACGACTTCCATTGAGGCTCTGTTGCCCTAGTAACCAGATTTGGTAAGGGAGAACTGCTGCCACCTTGTGGCCGTTTCACACAACAGCAGCTTTAATCCCAGCGCTAATGGTCAGTTGATATTCAAAATCTTTGCAGGCCTGTAAATGACACCTGCCCTGAAAACAAATCCTGGGGTCACATATCGCCCAAAAAATTCAAAGGACGTCCATATTTCAAAACGACCGTTTCAAAAGGCATATTTTATGCACATTAGTGTTCTGCTTCTTTGTCTTTCTTTCTTTTTTGGTTAAAAAGACGGGAATGGAAAAAGGCATCCCTCAGAATGGGCGAAAATAGTTGCAAACGAATCAATGGACAAAGGTTTAATCTCCAATATATATAAACAGCTCATGCACCTTAATGTTAAAAAAACAAAAAACCCAATACAAAAATGGGCAGAAGATCTAAAGAGACGTTTCTTCAAAGAAGACACAGAGAGGGCCAAGACGCACATGAAAAGCTGCTCAAGAGCACTAATTATTAGAGAAATGCAAATCAAAAGTACAATGAGGTATCCCCTCACACCTGTTAGAATCGGCATCATCAGAAAATCTACAAACAACAAATTCTGGGGAGGGTGTGGACAAAAGGAACCCTCTTCCACTATTGGTGGGAATGTAAATTGATACAGTCACTATGGAGAACAGTATGGAGTTTCCTTAAAAACACTAGAAATAGAATTACCATCTGATCCAGCAATCCCACTTCTGGGCATATACCCAGAGAAAACCATAAATCAAAAAGGCACATTCACCACGATGTTCATTGCAGCACTATTTACAATAGCCAGGTAATGGAAGCAACCTAAATGCCCACAGACAGATGAATGGATAAAGATGGGGTACATATATAAAATGGAATATTACTCGGCCATAAAAAGGAATGAAACTGGGTCATTTGTAGAGACATCGATGGATCTAGAGACTGTCATACAGAATGAAGTAAGTCAGAAAGAGGAAAACAAATATTGTATATTAATGCATATATGTGGAACCTAAAAAAATGATACAGATGAACTGGTTTGCAGGGAAGAAATAGAGACGCAGAGGTAGAGAAGAAACGTATGGACACCAAGTGTGGGAAGCCATGGGGTGGTGGTGGTGGGATGAGTTGGGAGATTGGGATTGACCTGTATACATGTATATGCATAAAATACATAAGTGATAATAACCTGCTGTATAAAAAAGTAAATAAAATTAAATTTAAAAATTAAAAAAAATAAAACTTAAAACTAAAACAGAAAAAAGTTCTTCCCTTCACACAGATGTATTTATAGAAATGAATTATTTCCATGCTTATATCTATAAATACATAAAAGAGGAATAAAATCTAAGTTGAACCATAAACGAAAAAATACCTGAACCCACCAGTTATACAGAGGAAAACCCTATCAGGGCACTTGCTCCAGCGGTAAACAATTCTGAAATTGGTCAGAGGTGTGGAATCATCACCCATCCAGCCAGCAACCCACCCCCCACGCAAGGAGCGTCCTCATTGCAAAGCTGGGAGACCGTGCCGAGGCATCTCTGAATAAAGGTGAGCTGAGCCCCAGTCCAGCTGCTGCTGAACTGTTCCCACCCTTCCCAGGTAAAACACCTGAATATGTACAAGGGCTTGAAAGCCTAGAGGAAGGGCCGCGGAGCCACACCAGCGACAGCACGCAGGCCAACATGGTGACTGCAGGTCAGCCAAGGTTGTCCTGGCCCCGTGCGCTCTTCCGGAAGCTTTCCATTATCCTGCCTGAGATACCCCTCCTGTCCCGGTCCCCACTGATTTTTCCTTCCTCACCTCTGTCCGGAGAGAAATTCCAGCGGAAGGTATGGGTGACACATCCTCTTCTTTACAGGTGGCAGCCTGGCAACTCCTGCAGAAAGGCCAGCAGAACCCCACTCACACCAGGCCACCAACAAAGCTGTGGCCCCTATTTCCCTCCCACCAGCTCAGCCCCGAGACTGCTGACGGGGCAGAGAATATGGAGTCAGGCACAGCTTCAGGGGCTATTGCCGCCTGGAGCGCTGTTTATATTGACCTCAACCAGGCACACCTGGGGAGGGCCGGCCGGCAGGGTAAGGCTGCCCAGGTCAGCTAATCCACAACCCTCAGGGAATCACATTGTTGAAAATGGACCTCGCTAAGGCAGAATAGAAGCCAAGGAAAATAAGGACACAATGCCATTTGCAGCACCGTAGATGAGTCTAGAGGTAATCACGTGACTTGTAGTAAGTCAGAAAGTGAAAGACACATATCATATCATATCACTTAGAGGTGTTACCTAAAATAGATAGCAGGGCAGTTATTTCCACTGAGAAGTGCAATCACAGGTTCATTAAACAAGCTTATGGTTCACCAATGGAAAGCTGTGAGGATTGGTTTCATTACGATATCGGGGTTAACAGACATATACAAACAGAGGTGACATATATAATCACCAAAGACCTATGGAATACCAAGAGAAGACTACTCAACATTCTGTCATAACGTACATGGGTAAAGGATCCCAGGAAGAACAGACATCTGTATATGTGTAAAAGAACCACATCTTCGACACCTACAATAAGCTAAACATTGTAATCATACTTGCTGTAATAAAAAATAAAAAATTAAATTAAAAATACGAACAAGAAGTAGGGAGACAAACTTGAGGGGCTTTCTCCTGGCACATTCCATTCTAAATTTCAATCTAGAACACGACTTCCATTGAGGCTCTGTTGCCCTAGTAACCAGATTTGGTAAGGGAGAACTGCTGCCACCTTGTGGCCGTTTCACACAACAGCAGCTTTAATCCCAGCGCTAATGGTCAGTTGATATTCAAAATCTTTGCAGGCCTGTAAATGACACCTGCCCTGAAAACAAATCCTGGGGTCACATATCGCCCAAAAAATTCAAAGGACGTCCATATTTCAAAACGACCGTTTCAAAAGGCATATTTTATGCACATTAGTGTTCTGCTTCTTTGTCTTTCTTTCTTTTTTGGTTAAAAAGACGGGAATGGAAAAAGGCATCCCTCAGAATGGGCGAAAATAGTTGCAAACGAATCAATGGACAAAGGTTTAATCTCCAATATATATAAACAGCTCATGCACCTTAATGTTAAAAAAACAAAAAACCCAATACAAAAATGGGCAGAAGATCTAAAGAGACGTTTCTTCAAAGAAGACACAGAGAGGGCCAAGACGCACATGAAAAGCTGCTCAAGAGCACTAATTATTAGAGAAATGCAAATCAAAAGTACAATGAGGTATCCCCTCACACCTGTTAGAATCGGCATCATCAGAAAATCTACAAACAACAAATTCTGGGGAGGGTGTGGACAAAAGGAACCCTCTTCCACTATTGGTGGGAATGTAAATTGATACAGTCACTATGGAGAACAGTATGGAGTTTCCTTAAAAACACTAGAAATAGAATTACCATCTGATCCAGCAATCCCACTTCTGGGCATATACCCAGAGAAAACCATAAATCAAAAAGGCACATTCACCACGATGTTCATTGCAGCACTATTTACAATAGCCAGGTAATGGAAGCAACATAAATGCCCACAGACAGATGAATGGATAAAGATGGGGTACATATATAAAATGGAATATTACTCGGCCATAAAAAGGAATGAAACTGGGTCATTTGTAGAGACATCGATGGATCTAGAGACTGTCATACAGAATGAAGTAAGTCAGAAAGAGGAAAACAAATATTGTATATTAATGCATATATGTGGAACCTAAAAAAATGATACAGATGAACTGGTTTGCAGGGAAGAAATAGAGACGCAGAGGTAGAGAACAAACGTATGGACACCAAGTGTGGGAGCCATGGGGTGGTGGTGGTGGGATGAGTTGGGAGATTGGGATTGACCTGTATACATGTATATGCATAAAATACATAAGTGATAATAACCTGCTGTATAAAAAAGTAAATAAAATTAAATTTAAAAATTAAAAAAAATAAAACTTAAAACTGAAACAGAAATAAGTTCTTCCCTTCACACAGATGTATTTATAGAAATGAATTATTTCCATGCTTATATCTATAAATACATAAAAGAGGAATAAAATCTAAGTTGAACCATAAACGAAAAAATACCTGAACCCACCAGTTATACAGAGGAAAACCCTATCAGGGCACTTGCTCCAGCGGTAAACAATTCTGAAATTGGTCAGAGGTGTGGAATCATCACCCATCCAGCCAGCAACCCACCCCCCACGCAAGGAGCGTCCTCATTGCAAAGCTGGGAGACCGTGCCGAGGCATCTCTGAATAAAGGTGAGCTGAGCCCCAGTCCAGCTGCTGCTGAACTGTTCCCACCCTTCCCAGGTAAAACACCTGAATATGTACAAGGGCTTGAAAGCCTAGAGGAAGGGCCGCGGAGCCACACCAGCGACAGCACGCAGGCCAACATGGTGACTGCAGGTCAGCCAAGGTTGTCCTGGCCCCGTGCGCTCTTCCGGAAGCTTTCCATTATCCTGCCTGAGATACCCCTCCTGTCCCGGTCCCCACTGATTTTTCCTTCCTCACCTCTGTCCGGAGAGAAATTCCAGCGGAAGGTATGGGTGACACATCCTCTTCTTTACAGGTGGCAGCCTGGCAACTCCTGCAGAAAGGCCAGCAGAACCCCACTCACACCAGGCCACCAACAAAGCTGGGGCCCCTATTTCCCTCCCACCAGCTCAGCCCCGAGACTGCTGACGGGGCAGAGAATATGGAGTCAGGCACAGCTTCAGGGGCTATTGCCGCCTGGAGCGCTGTTTATATTGACCTCAACCAGGCACACCTGGGGAGGGCCAGCCGGCAGGGTAAGGCTGCCCAGGTCAGCTAATCCACAACCCTCAGGGAATCACATTGTTGAAAATGGACCTCGCTAAGGCAGAATAGAAGCCAAGGAAAATAAGGACACAATGCCATTTGCAGCACCGTAGATGAGTCTAGAGGTAATCACGTGACTTGTAGTAAGTCAGAAAGTGAAAGACACATATCATATCATATCACTTAGAGGTGTTACCTAAAATAGATAGCAGGGCAGTTATTTCCACTGAGAAGTGCAATCACAGGTTCATTAAACAAGCTTATGGTTCACCAATGGAATGCTGTGAGGATTGGTTTCATTACGATATCGGGGTTAACAGACCTATACAAACAGAGGTGACATATATAATCACCAAAGACCTATGGAATACCAAGAGAAGACTACTCAACATTCTGTCATAACGTACATGGGTAAAGGATCCCAGGAAGAACAGACATCTGTATATGTGTAAAAGAACCACGTCTTCGACACCTACAATAAGCCAAACATTGTAATCATACTTGCTGTAATAAAAAATAAAAAATTAAATTAAAAATACGAACAAGAAGTAGGGAGACAAACTTGAGGGGCTTTCTCCTGGCACATTCCATTCTAAATTCCAATCTAGAACACGACTTCCATTGAGGCTCTGTTGCCCTAGTAACCAGATTTGGTAAGGGAGAACTGCTGCCACCTTGTGCCCGTTTCACACAACAGCAGCTTTAATTCCAGCGCTAATGGTCAGTTGATATTCAAAATCATTGCAGGCCTGTAAATGACACCTGCCCTGAAAACAAATCCTGGGGTCACATATCGACCAAAAAATTCAAAGGACGTCCATATTTCAAAACGACCGTTTCAAAAGGCATATTTTATGCACATTAGTGTTCTGCTTCTTTGTCTTTCTTTCTTTTTTGGTTAAAAAGACGGGAATGGAAAAAGGCATCCCTCAGAATGGGCGAAAATAGTTGCAAACGAATCAATGGACAAAGGTTTAATCTCCAATATATATAAACAGCTCATGCACCTTAATGTTAAAAAAACAAAAAACCCAATACAAAAATGGGCAGAAGATCTAAAGAGACGTTTCTTCAAAGAAGACACAGAGAGGGCCAAGACGCACATGAAAAGCTGCTCAAGAGCACTAATTATTAGAGAAATGCAAATCAAAAGTACAATGAGGTATCCCCTCACACCTGTTAGAATCGGTATCATCAGAAAATCTACAAACAACAAATTCTGGGGAGGGTGTGGACAAAAGGAACCCTCTTCCACTATTGGTGGGAATGTAAATTGATACAGTCACTATAGAGAACAGTATGGAGTTTCCTTAAAAACACTAGAAATAGAATTACCATCTGATCCAGCAATCCCACTTCTGGGCATATACCCAGAGAAAACCATAAATCAAAAAGGCACATTCACCACGATGTTCATTGCAGCACTATTTACAATAGCCAGGTAATGGAAGCAACCTAAATGCCCACAGACAGATGAATGGATAAAGATGGGGTACATATATAAAATGGAATATTACTCGGCCATAAAAAGGAATGAAACTGGGTCATTTGTAGAGACATCGATGGATCTAGAGACTGTCATACAGAATGAAGTAAGTCAGAAAGAGGAAAACAAATATTGTATATTAATGCATATATGTGGAACCTAAAAAAATGATACAGATGAACTGGTTTGCAGGGAAGAAATAGAGACGCAGAGGTAGAGAACAAACGTATGGACACCAAGTGTGGGAAGCCATGGGGTGGTGGTGGTGGGATGAGTTGGGAGATTGGGATTGACCTGTATACATGTATATGCATAAAATACATAAGTGATAATAACCTGCTGTATAAAAAAGTAAATAAAATTAAATTTAAAAATTAAAAAAAATAAAACTTAAAACTGAAACAGAAATAAGTTCTTCCCTTCACACAGATGTATTTATAGAAATGAATTATTTCCATGCTTATATCTATAAATACATAAAAGAGGAATAAAATCTAAGTTGAACCATAAACGAAAAAATACCTGAACCCACCAGTTATACAGAGGAAAACCCTATCAGGGCACTTGCTCCAGCGGTAAACAATTCTGAAATTGGTCAGAGGTGTGGAATCATCACCCATCCAGCCAGCAACCCACCCCCCACGCAAGGAGCGTCCTCATTGCAAAGCTGGGAGACCGTGCCGAGGCATCTCTGAATAAAGGTGAGCTGAGCCCCAGTCCAGCTGCTGCTGAACTGTTCCCACCCTTCCCAGGTAAAACACCTGAATATGTACAAGGGCTTGAAAGCCTAGAGGAAGGGCCGCGGAGCCACACCAGCGACAGCACGCAGGCCAACATGGTGACTGCAGGTCAGCCAAGGTTGTCCTGGCCCCGTGCGCTCTTCCGGAAGCTTTCCATTATCCTGCCTGAGATACCCCTCCTGTCCCGGTCCCCACTGATTTTTCCTTCCTCACCTCTGTCCGGAGAGAAATTCCAGCGGAAGGTATGGGTGACACATCCTCTTCTTTACAGGTGGCAGCCTGGCAACTCCTGCAGAAAGGCCAGCAGAACCCCACTCACACCAGGCCACCAACAAAGCTGTGGCCCCTATTTCCCTCCCACCAGCTCAGCCCCGAGACTGCTGACGGGGCAGAGAATATGGAGTCAGGCACAGCTTCAGGGGCTATTGCCGCCTGGAGCGCTGTTTATATTGACCTCAACCAGGCACACCTGGGGAGGGCCGGCCGGCAGGGTAAGGCTGCCCAGGTCAGCTAATCCACAACCCTCAGGGAATCACATTGTTGAAAATGGACCTCGCTAAGGCAGAATAGAAGCCAAGGAAAATAAGGACACAATGCCATTTGCAGCACCGTAGATGAGTCTAGAGGTACATATCATATCATATCACTTAGAGGTGTTACCTAAAATAGATAGCAGGGCAGTTATTTCCACTGAGAAGTGCAATCACAGGTTCATTAAACAAGCTTATGGTTCACCAATGGAAAGGTGTGAGGATTGGTTTCATTACGATATCGGGGTTAACAGACATATACAAACAGAGGTGACATATATAATCACCAAAGACCTATGGAATACCAAGAGAAGACTACTCAACATTCTGTCATAACGTACATGGGTAAAGGATCCCAGGAAGAACAGACATCTGTATATGTGTAAAAGAACCACATCTTCGACACCTACAATAAGCCAAACATTGTAATCATACTTGTTGTAATGAAAAATAAAAAATTAAATTAAAAATACGAACAAGAAGTAGGGAGACAAACTTGAGGGGCTTTCTCCTGGCACATTCCATTCTAAATTCCAATCTAGAACACGACTTCCATTGAGGCTCTGTTGCCCTAGTAACCAGATTTGGTAAGGGATAACTGCTGCCACCTTGTGGCCGTTTCACACAACAGCAGCTTTAATCCTAGCGCTAATGGTCAGTTGATATTCAAAATCATTGCAGGCCTGTAAATGACACCTGCCCTGAAAACAAATCCTGGGGTCACATATCGACCAAAAATTTCAAAGGACGTCCATATTTCAAAACGACCGTTTCAAAAGGCATATTTTATGCACATTAGTGTTCTGCTTCTTTGTCTTTCTTTCTTTTTTGGTTAAAAAGACGGGAATGGAAAAAGGCATCCCTCAGAATGGGCGAAAATAGTTGCAAAGGAATCAATGGACAAAGGTTTAATCTCCAATATATATAAACAGCTCATGCACCTTAATGTTAAAAAAACAAAAAACCCAATACAAAAATGGGCAGAAGATCTAAAGAGACGTTTCTTCAAAGAAGACACAGAGTGGGCCAAGACGCACATGAAAAGCTGCTCAAGAGCACTAATTATTAGAGAAATGCAAATCAAAACTACAATGAGGTATCCCCTCACACCTGTTAGAATCGGCATCATCAGAAAATCTACAAACAACAAATTCTGGGGAGGGTGTGGACAAAAGGAACCCTCTTCCACTATTGGTGGGAATGTAAATTGATACAGTCACTATGGAGAACAGTATGGAGTTTCCTTAAAAACACTAGAAATAGAATTACCATCTGATCCAGCAATCCCACTTCTGGGCATATACCCAGAGAAAACCATAAATCAAAAAGGCACATTCACCACGATGTTCATTGCAGCACTATTTACAATAGCCAGGTAATGGAAGCAACCTAAATGCCCACAGACAGATGAATGGATAAAGATGGGGTACATATATAAAATGGAATATTACTCGGCAATAAAAAGGAATGAAACTGGGTCATTTGTAGAGACATCGATGGATCTAGAGACTGTCATACAGAATGAAGTAAGTCATAAAGAGGAAAACAAATATTGTATATTAATGCATATATGTGGAACCTAAAAAATGATACAGATGAACTGGTTTGCAGGGAAGAAATAGAGACGCAGAGGTAGAGAACAACCGTATGGACACCACGTGTGGGAAGACATGGGTTGGTGGTGGTGGGATGAGTTGGGAGATTGGGATTGACCTGTATACATGTATATGCATAAAATACATAAGTGATAATAACCTGCTGTATAAAAAAGTAAATAAAATTAAATTTAAAAATTAAAAAAAATAAAACTTAAAACTAAAACAGAAACAAGTTCTTCCCTTCACACAGATGTATTTATAGAAATGAATTATTTCCATGCTTATATGTATAAATACATAAAAGAGGAATAAAATCTAAGTTGAACCATAAACGAAAAAATACCTGAACCCACCAGTTATACAGAGGAAAACCCTATCAGGGCACTTGCTCCAGCGGTAAACAATTCTGAAATTGGTCAGAGGTGTGGAATCATCACCCATCCAGCCAGCAACCCACCCCCCACGCAAGGAGCGTCCTCATTGCAAAGCTGGGAGACCGTGCCGAGGCATCTCTGAATAAAGGTGAGCTGAGCCCCAGTCCAGCTGCTGCTGAACTGTTCCCACCCTTCCCAGGTAAAACACCTGAATATGTACAAGGGCTTGAAAGCCTAGAGGAAGGGCCGCGGAGCCACACCAGCGACAGCACGCAGGCCAACATGGTGACTGCAGGTCAGCCAAGGTTGTCCTGGCCCTGTGCGCTCTTCCGGAAGCTTTCCATTATCCTGCCTGAGATACCCCTCCTGTCCCGGTCCCCACTGATTTTTCCTTCCTCACCTCTGTCCGGAGAGAAATTCCAGCGGAAGGTATGGGTGACACATCCTCTTCTTTACAGGTGGCAGCCTGGCAACTCCTGCAGAAAGGCCAGCAGAACCCCACTCACACCAGGCCACCAACAAAGCTGTGGCCCCTATTTCCCTCCCACCAGCTCAGCCCCGAGACTGCTGACGGGGCAGAGAATATGGAGTCAGGCACAGCTTCAGGGGCTATTGCCGCCTGGAGCGCTGTTTATATTGACCTCAACCAGGCACACCTGGGGAGGGCCGGCCGGCAGGGTAAGGCTGCCCAGGTCAGCTAATCCACAACCCTCAGGGAATCACATTGTTGAAAATGGACCTCGCTAAGGCAGAATAGAAGCCAAGGAAAATAAGGACACAATGCCATTTGCAGCACCGTAGATGAGTCTAGAGGTAATCACGTGACTTGTAGTAAGTCA
This sequence comes from Mesoplodon bidens, assembly GCF_964165515.1. Lineage (NCBI taxonomy): Eukaryota > Metazoa > Chordata > Mammalia > Artiodactyla > Ziphiidae > Mesoplodon > Mesoplodon bidens. The sequence goes on from NW_027671903.1 coordinate 1,317,154, forward strand.
GAAAGTGAAAGACACATATCATATCATATCACTTAGAGGTGTTACCTAAAATAGATAGCAGGGCAGTTATTTCCACTGAGAAGTGCAATCACAGGTTCATTAAACAAGCTTATGGTTCACCAATGGAAAGGTGTGAGAATTGGTTTCATTACGATATCGGGGTTAACAGACATATACAAACAGAGGTGACATATATAATCACCAAAGACCTATGGAATACCAAGAGAAGACTACTCAACATTCTGTCATAACGTACATGGGTAAAGGATCCCAGGAAGAACAGACATCTGTATATGTGTAAAAGAACCACATCTTCGACACCTACAATAAGCTAAACATTGTAATCATACTTGCTGTAATAAAAAATAAAAAATTAAATTAAAAATACGAACAAGAAGTAGGGAGACAAACTTGAGGGGCTTTCTCCTGGCACATTCCATTCTAAATTTCAATCTAGAACACGACTTCCATTGAGGCTCTGTTGCCCTAGTAACCAGATTTGGTAAGGGAGAACTGCTGCCACCTTGTGGCCGTTTCACACAACAGCAGCTTTAATCCCAGCGCTAATGGTCAGTTGATATTCAAAATCTTTGCAGGCCTGTAAATGACACCTGCCCTGAAAACAAATCCTGGGGTCACATATCGACCAAAAAATTCAAAGGACGTCCATATTTCAAAACGACCGTTTCAAAAGGCATATTTTATGCACATTAGTGTTCTGCTTCTTTGTCTTTCTTTCTTTTTTGGTTAAAAAGACGGGAATGGAAAAAGGCATCCCTCAGAATGGGCGAAAATAGTTGCAAACGAATCAATGGACAAAGGTTTAATCTCCAATATATATAAACAGCTCATGCACCTTAATGTTAAAAAAACAAAAAACCCAATACAAAAATGGGCAGAAGATCTAAAGAGACGTTTCTTCAAAGAAGACACAGAGAGGGCCAAGACGCACATGAAAAGCTGCTCAAGAGCACTAATTATTAGAGAAATGCAAATCAAAAGTACAATGAGGTATCCCCTCACACCTGTTAGAATCGGCATCATCAGAAAATCTACAAACAACAAATTCTGGGGAGGGTGTGGACAAAAGGAACCCTCTTCCACTATTGGTGGGAATGTAAATTGATACAGTCACTATGGAGAACAGTATGGAGTTTCCTTAAAAACACTAGAAATAGAATTACCATCTGATCCAGCAATCCCACTTCTGGGCATATACCCAGAGAAAACCATAAATCAAAAAGGCACATTCACCACGATGTTCATTGCAGCACTATTTACAATAGCCAGGTAATGGAAGCAACCTAAATGCCCACAGACAGATGAATGGATAAAGATGGGGTACATATATAAAATGGAATATTACTCGGCCATAAAAAGGAATGAAACTGGGTCATTTGTAGAGACATCGATGGATCTAGAGACTGTCATACAGAATGAAGTAAGTCAGAAAGAGGAAAACAAATATTGTATATTAATGCATATATGTGGAACCTAAAAAAATGATACAGATGAACTGGTTTGCAGGGAAGAAATAGAGACACAGAGGTAGAGAACAAACGTATGGACACCAAGTGTGGGAGCCATGGGGTGGTGGTGGTGGGATGAGTTGGGAGATTGGGATTGACCTGTATACATGTATATGCATAAAATACATAAGTGATAATAACCTGCTGTATAAAAAAGTAAATAAAATTAAATTTAAAAATTAAAAAAAATAAAACTTAAAACTAAAACAGAAAAAAGTTCTTCCCTTCACACAGATGTATTTATAGAAATGAATTATTTCCATGCTTATATCTATAAATACATAAAAGAGGAATAAAATCTAAGTTGAACCATAAACGAAAAAATACCTGAACCCACCAGTTATACAGAGGAAAACCCTATCAGGGCACTTGCTCCAGCGGTAAACAATTCTGAAATTGGTCAGAGGTGTGGAATCATCACCCATCCAGCCAGCAACCCACCCCCCACGCAAGGAGCGTCCTCATTGCAAAGCTGGGAGACCGTGCCGAGGCATCTCTGAATAAAGGTGAGCTGAGCCCCAGTCCAGCTGCTGCTGAACTGTTCCCACCCTTCCCAGGTAAAACACCTGAATATGTACAAGGGCTTGAAAGCCTAGAGGAAGGGCCGCGGAGCCACACCAGCGACAGCACGCAGGCCAACATGGTGACTGCAGGTCAGCCAAGGTTGTCCGGGCCCCGTGCGCTCTTCCGGAAGCTTTCCATTATCCTGCCTGAGATACCCCTCCTGTCCCGGTCCCCACTGATTTTTCCTTCCTCACCTCTGTCCGGAGAGAAATTCCAGCGGAAGGTATGGGTGACACATCCTCTTCTTTACAGGTGGCAGCCTGGCAACTCCTGCAGAAAGGCCAGCAGAACCCCACTCACACCAGGCCACCAACAAAGCTGTGGCCCCTATTTCCCTCCCACCAGCTCAGCCCCGAGACTGCTGACGGGGCAGAGAATATGGAGTCAGGCACAGCTTCAGGGGCTATTGCCGCCTGGAGCGCTGTTTATATTGACCTCAACCAGGCACACCTGGGGAGGGCCGGCCGGCAGGGTAAGGCTGCCCAGGTCAGCTAATCCACAACCCTCAGGGAATCACATTGTTGAAAATGGACCTCGCTAAGGCAGAATAGAAGCCAAGGAAAATAAGGACACAATGCCATTTGCAGCACCGTAGATGAGTCTAGAGGTAATCACGTGACTTGTAGTAAGTCAGAAAGTGAAAGACACATATCATATCATATCACTTAGAGGTGTTACCTAAAATAGATAGCAGGGCAGTTATTTCCACTGAGAAGTGCAATCACAGGTTCATTAAACAAGCTTATGGTTCACCAATGGAAAGGTGTGAGGATTGGTTTCATTACGATATCGGGGTTAACAGACATATACAAACAGAGGTGACATATATAATCACCAAAGACCTATGGAATACCAAGAGAAGACTACTCAACATTCTGTCATAACGTACATGGGTAAAGGATCCCAGGAAGAACAGACATCTGTATATGTGTAAAAGAACCACATCTTCGACACCTACAATAAGCCAAACATTGTAATCATACTTGCTGTAATAAAAAATAAAAAATTAAATTAAAAATACGAACAAGAAGTAGGGAGAAAAACTTGAGGGGCTTTTTCCTGGCACATTCCATTCTAAATTCCAATCTAGAACACGAATTCCATTGAGGCTCTGTTGCCCTAGTAACCAGATTTGGTAAGGGATAACTGCTGCCACCTTGTGGCCGTTTCACACAACAGCAGCTTTAATCCCAGCGCTAATGGTCAGTTGATATTCAAAATCTTTGCAGGCCTGTAAATGACACCTGCCCTGAAAACAAATCCTGGGGTCACATATCGACCAAAAAATTCAAAGGACGTCCATATTTCAAAACGACCGTTTCAAAAGGCATATTTTATGCACATTAGTGTTCTGCTTCTTTGTCTTTCTTTCTTTTTTGGTTAAAAAGACGGGAATGGAAAAAGGCATCCCTCAGAATGGGCGAAAATAGTTGCAAACGAATCAATGGACAAAGGTTTAATCTCCAATATATATAAACAGCTCATGCACCTTAATGTTAAAAAAACAAAAAACCCAATACAAAAATGGGCAGAAGATCTAAAGAGACGTTTCTTCAAAGAAGACACAGAGAGGGCCAAGACGCACATGAAAAGCTGCTCAAGAGCACTAATTATTAGAGAAATGCAAATCAAAAGTACAATGAGGTATCCCCTCACACCTGTTAGAATCGGCATCATCAGAAAATCTACAAACAACAAATTCTGGGGAGGGTGTGGACAAAAGGAACCCTCTTCCACTATTGGTGGGAATGTAAATTGATACAGTCACTATGGAGAACAGTATGGAGTTTCCTTAAAAACACTAGAAATAGAATTACCATCTGATCCAGCAATCCCACTTCTGGGCATATACCCAGAGAAAACCATAAATCAAAAAGGCACATTCACCACGATGTTCATTGCAGCACTATTTACAATAGCCAGGTAATGGAAGCAACCTAAATGCCCACAGACAGATGAATGGATAAAGATGGGGTACATATATAAAATGGAATATTACTCGGCCATAAAAAGGAATGAAACTGGGTCATTTGTAGAGACATCGATGGATCTAGAGACTGTCATACAGAATGAAGTAAGTCAGAAAGAGGAAAACAAATATTGTATATTAATGCATATATGTGGAACCTAAAAAAATGATACAGATGAACTGGTTTGCAGGGAAGAAATAGAGACACAGAGGTAGAGAACAAACGTATGGACACCAAGTGTGGGAGCCATGGGGTGGTGGTGGTGGGATGAGTTGGGAGATTGGGATTGACCTGTATACATGTATATGCATAAAATACATAAGTGATAATAACCTGCTGTATAAAAAAGTAAATAAAATTAAATTTAAAAATTAAGAAAAATAAAACTTAAAACTAAAACAGAAAAAAGTTCTTCCCTTCACACAGATGTATTTATAGAAATGAATTATTTCCATGCTTATATCTATAAATACATAAAAGAGGAATAAAATCTAAGTTGAACCATAAACGACAAAATACCTGAACCCACCAGTTATACAGAGGAAAACCCTATCAGGGCACTTGCTCCAGCGGTAAACAATTCTGAAATTGGTCAGAGGTGTGGAATCATCACCCATCCAGCCAGCAACCCACCCCCCACGCAAGGAGCGTCCTCATTGCAAAGCTGGGAGACCGTGCCGAGGCATCTCTGAATAAAGGTGAGCTGAGCCCCAGTCCAGCTGCTGCTGAACTGTTCCCACCCTTCCCAGGTAAAACACCTGAATATGTACAAGGGCTTGAAAGCCTAGAGGAAGGGCCGCGGAGCCACACCAGCGACAGCACGCAGGCCAACATGGTGACTGCAGGTCAGCCAAGGTTGTCCTGGCCCCGTGCGCTCTTCCGGAAGCTTTCCATTATCCTGCCTGAGATACCCCTCCTGTCCCGGTCCCCACTGATTTTTCCTTCCTCACCTCTGTCCGGAGAGAAATTCCAGCGGAAGGTATGGGTGACACATCCTCTTCTTTACAGGTGGCAGCCTGGCAACTCCTGCAGAAAGGCCAGCAGAACCCCACTCACACCAGGCCACCAACAAAGCTGGGGCCCCTATTTCCCTCCCACCAGCTCAGCCCCGAGACTGCTGACGGGGCAGAGAATATGGAGTCAGGCACAGCTTCAGGGGCTATTGCCGCCTGGAGCGCTGTTTATATTGACCTCAACCAGGCACACCTGGGGAGGGCCGGCCGGCAGGGTAAGGCTGCCCAGGTCAGCTAATCCACAACCCTCAGGGAATCACATTGTTGAAAATGGACCTCGCTAAGGCAGAATAGAAGCCAAGGAAAATAAGGACACAATGCCATTTGCAGCACCGTAGATGAGTCTAGAGGTAATCACGTGACTTGTAGTAAGTCAGAAAGTGAAAGACACATATCATATCATATCACTTAGAGGTGTTACCTAAAATAGATAGCAGGGCAGTTATTTCCACTGAGAAGTGCAATCACAGGTTCATTAAACAAGCTTATGGTTCACCAATGGAAAGGTGTGAGGATTGGTTTCATTACGATATCGGGGTTAACAGACATATACAAACAGAGGTGACATATATAATCACCAAAGACCTATGGAATACCAAGAGAAGACTACTCAACATTCTGTCATAACGTACATGGGTAAAGGATCCCAGGAAGAACAGACATCTGTATATGTGTAAAAGAACCACATCTTCGACACCTACAATAAGCCAAACATTGTAATCATACTTGCTGTAATAAAAAATAAAAAATTAAATTAAAAATACGAACAAGAAGTAGGGAGAAAAACTTGAGGGGCTTTTTCCTGGCACATTCCATTCTAAATTCCAATCTAGAACACGAATTCCATTGAGGCTCTGTTGCCCTAGTAACCAGATTTGGTAAGGGATAACTGCTGCCACCTTGTGGCCGTTTCACACAACAGCAGCTTTAATCCCAGCGCTAATGGTCAGTTGATATTCAAAATCTTTGCAGGCCTGTAAATGACACCTGCCCTGAAAACAAATCCTGGGGTCACATATCGACCAAAAAATTCAAAGGACGTCCATATTTCAAAACGACCGTTTCAAAAGGCATATTTTATGCACATTAGTGTTCTGCTTCTTTGTCTTTCTTTCTTTTTTGGTTAAAAAGACGGGAATGGAAAAAGGCATCCCTCAGAATGGGCGAAAATAGTTGCAAACGAATCAATGGACAAAGGTTTAATCTCCAATATATATAAACAGCTCATGCACCTTAATGTTAAAAAAACAAAAAACCCAATACAAAAATGGGCAGAAGATCTAAAGAGACGTTTCTTCAAAGAAGACACAGAGAGGGCCAAGACGCACATGAAAAGCTGCTCAAGAGCACTAATTATTAGAGAAATGCAAATCAAAAGTACAATGAGGTATCCCCTCACACCTGTTAGAATCGGCATCATCAGAAAATCTACAAACAACAAATTCTGGGGAGGGTGTGGACAAAAGGAACCCTCTTCCACTATTGGTGGGAATGTAAATTGATACAGTCACTATGGAGAACAGTATGGAGTTTCCTTAAAAACACTAGAAATAGAATTACCATCTGATCCAGCAATCCCACTTCTGGGCATATACCCAGAGAAAACCATAAATCAAAAAGGCACATTCACCACGATGTTCATTGCAGCACTATTTACAATAGCCAGGTAATGGAAGCAACCTAAATGCCCACAGACAGATGAATGGATAAAGATGGGGTACATATATAAAATGGAATATTACTCGGCCATAAAAAGGAATGAAACTGGGTCATTTGTAGAGACATCGATGGATCTAGAGACTGTCATACAGAATGAAGTAAGTCAGAAAGAGGAAAACAAATATTGTATATTAATGCATATATGTGGAACCTAAAAAAATGATACAGATGAACTGGTTTGCAGGGAAGAAATAGAGACGCAGAGGTAGAGAACAAACGTATGGACACCAAGTGTGGGAAGCCATGGGGTGGTGGTGGTGGGATGAGTTGGGAGATTGGGATTGACCTGTATACATGTATATGCATAAAATACATAAGTGATAATAACCTGCTGTATAAAAAAGTAAATAAAATTAAATTTAAAAATTAAAAAAAATAATACTTAAATCTAAAACAGAAAAAAGTTCTTCCCTTCACACAGATGTATTTATAGAAATGAATTATTTCCATGCTTATATCTATAAATACATAAAAGAGGAATAAAATCTAAGTTGAACCATAAACGAAAAAATACCTGAACCCACCAGTTATACAGAGGAAAACCCTATCAGGGCACTTGCTCCAGCGGTAAACAATTCTGAAATTGGTCAGAGGTGTGGAATCATCACCCATCCAGCCAGCAACCCACCCCCCACGCAAGGAGCGTCCTCATTGCAAAGCTGGGAGACCGTGCCGAGGCATCTCTGAATAAAGGTGAGCTGAGCCCCAGTCCAGCTGCTGCTGAACTGTTCCCACCCTTCCCAGGTAAAACACCTGAATATGTACAAGGGCTTGAAAGCCTAGAGGAAGGGCCGCGGAGCCACACCAGCGACAGCACGCAGGCCAACATGGTGACTGCAGGTCAGCCAAGGTTGTCCTGGCCCCGTGCGCTCTTCCGGAAGCTTTCCATTATCCTGCCTGAGATACCCCTCCTGTCCCGGTCCCCACTGATTTTTCCTTCCTCACCTCTGTCCGGAGAGAAATTCCAGCGGAAGGTATGGGTGACACATCCTCTTCTTTACACGTGGCAGCCTGGCAACTCCTGCAGAAAGGCCAGCAGAACCCCACTCACACCAGGCCACCAACAAAGCTGTGGCCCCTATTTCCCTCCCACCAGCTCAGCCCCGAGACTGCTGACGGGGCAGAGAATATGGAGTCAGGCACAGCTTCAGGGGCTATTGCCGCCTGGAGCGCTGTTTATATTGACCTCAACCAGGCACACCTGGGGAGGGCCGGCCGGCAGGGTAAGGCTGCCCAGGTCAGCTAATCCACAACCCTCAGGGAATCACATTGTTGAAAATGGACCTCGCTAAGGCAGAATAGAAGCCAAGGAAAATAAGGACACAATGCCATTTGCAGCACCGTAGATGAGTCTAGAGGTAATCACGTGACTTGTAGTAAGTCAGAAAGTGAAAGACACATATCATATCATATCACTTAGAGGTGTTACCTAAAATAGATAGCAGGGCAGTTATTTCCACTGAGAAGTGCAATCACAGGTTCATTAAACAAGCTTATGGTTCACCAATGGAAAGGTGTGAGGATTGGTTTCATTACGATATCGGGGTTAACAGACATATACAAACAGAGGTGACATATATAATCAACAAAGACCTATGGAATACCAAGAGAAGACTACTCAACATTCTGTCATAACGTACATGGGTAAAGGATCCCAGGAAGAACAGACATCTGTATATGTGTAAAAGAACCACATCTTCGACACCTACAATAAGCCAAACATTGTAATCATACTTGCTGTAATAAAAAATAAAAAATTAAATTAAAAATACGAACAAGAAGTAGGGAGACAAACTTGAGGGGCTTTCTCCTGGCACATTCCATTCTAAATTCCAATCTAGAACACGACTTCCATTGAGGCTCTGTTGCCCTAGTAACCAGATTTGGTAAGGGATAACTGCTGCCACCTTGTGGCCGTTTCACACAACAGCAGCTTTAATCCCAGCGCTAATGGTCAGTTGATATTCAAAATCTTTGCAGGCCTGCAAATGACACCTGCCCTGAAAACAAATCCTGGGGTCACATATCGACCAAAAAATTCAAAGGACGTCCATATTTCAAAACGACCGTTTCAAAAGGCATATTTTATGCACATTAGTGTTCTGCTTCTTTGTCTTTCTTTCTTTTTTGGTTAAAAAGACGGGAATGGAAAAAGGCATCCCTCAGAATGGGCGAAAATAGTTGCAAACGAATCAATGGACAAAGGTTTAATCTCCAATATATATAAACAGCTCATGTACCTTAATGTTAAAAAAACAAAAAACCCAATACAAAAATGGGCAGAAGATCTAAAGAGACGTTTCTTCAAAGAAGACACAGAGAGGGCCAAGACGCACATGAAAAGCTGCTCAAGAGCACTAATTATTAGAGAAATGCAAATCAAAACTACAATGAGGTATCCCCTCACACCTGTTAGAATCGGCATCATCAGAAAATCTACAAACAACAAATTCTGGGGAGGGTGTGGACAAAAGGAACCCTCTTCCACTACTGGTGGGAATGTAAATTGATACAGTCACTATGGAGAACAGTATGGAGTTTCCTTAAAAAAACTAGAAATAGAATTACCATCTGATCCAGCAATCCCACTTCTGGGCATATACCCAGAGAAAACCATAAATCAAAAAGGCACATTCACCACGATGTTCATTGCAGCACTATTTACAATAGCCAGGTAATGGAAGCAACCTAAATGCCCACAGACAGATGAATGGATAAAGATGGGGTACATATATAAAATGGAATATTACTCGGCCATAAAAAGGAATGAAACTGGGTCATTTGTAGAGACATCGATGGATCTAGAGACTGTCATACAGAATGAAGTAAGTCAGAAAGAGGAAAACAAATATTGTATATTAATGCATATATGTGGAACCTAAAAAAATGATACAGATGAACTGGTTTGCAGGGAAGAAATAGAGACGCAGAGGTAGAGAAGAAACGTATGGACACCAAGTGTGGGAAGCCATGGGGTGGTGGTGGTGGGATGAGTTGGGAGATTGGGATTGACCTGTATACATGTATATGCATAAAATACATAAGTGATAATAACCTGCTGTATAAAAAAGTAAATAAAATTAAATTTAAAAATTAAAAAAAATAAAACTTAAAACTAAAACAGAAAAAAGTTCTTCCCTTCACACAGATGTATTTATAGAAATGAATTATTTCCATGCTTATATCTATAAATACATAAAAGAGGAATAAAATCTAAGTTGAACCATAAACGAAAAAATACCTGAACCCACCAGTTATACAGAGGAAAACCCTATCAGGGCACTTGCTCCAGCGGTAAACAATTCTGAAATTGGTCAGAGGTGTGGAATCATCACCCATCCAGCCAGCAACCCACCCCCCACGCAAGGAGCGTCCTCATTGCAAAGCTGGGAGACCGTGCCGAGGCATCTCTGAATAAAGGTGAGCTGAGCCCTAGTCCAGCTGCTGCTGAACTGTTCCCACCCTATCCAGGTAAAACACCTGAATATGTACAAGGGCTTGAAAGCCTAGAGGAAGGGCCGCGGAGCCACACCAGCGACAGCACGCAGGCCAACATGGTGACTGCAGGTCAGCCAAGGTTGTCCTGGCCCCGTGCGCTCTTCCGGAAGCTTTCCATTATCCTGCCTGAGATACCCCTCCTGTCCCGGTCCCCACTGATTTTTCCTTCCTCACCTCTGTCCGGAGAGAAATTCCAGCAGAAGGTATGGGTGACACATCCTCTTCTTTACAGGTGGCAGCCTGGCAACTCCTGCAGAAAGGCCAGCAGAACCCCACTCACACCAGGCCACCAACAAAGCTGTGGCCCCTATTTCCCTCCCACCAGCTCAGCCCCGAGACTGCTGACGGGGCAGAGAATATGGAGTCAGGCACAGCTTCAGGGGCTATTGCCGCCTGGAGCGCTGTTTATATTGACCTCAACCAGGCACACCTGGGGAGGGCCGGCCGGCAGGGTAAGGCTGCCCAGGTCAGCTAATCCACAACCCTCAGGGAATCACATTGTTGAAAATGGACCTCGCTAAGGCAGAATAGAAGCCAAGGAAAATAAGGACACAATGCCATTTGCAGCACCGTAGATGAGTCTAGAGGTAATCACGTGACTTGTAGTAAGTCAGAAAGTGAAAGACACATATCATATCATATCACTTAGAGGTGTTACCTAAAATAGATAGCAGGGCAGTTATTTCCACTGAGAAGTGCAATCACAGGTTCATTAAACAAGCTTATGGTTCACCAATGGAAAGGTGTGAGGATTGGTTTCATTACGATATCGGGGTTAACAGACATATACAAACAGAGGTGACATATATAATCACCAAAGACCTATGGAATACCAAGAGAAGACTACTCAACATTCTGTCATAACGTACATGGGTAAAGGATCCCAGGAAGAACAGACATCTGTATATGTGTAAAAGAACCACATCTTCGACACCTACAATAAGCTAAACATTGTAATCATACTTGCTGTAATAAAAAATAAAAAATTAAATTAAAAATACGAACAAGAAGTAGGGAGACAAACTTGAGGGGCTTTCTCCTGGCACATTCCATTCTAAATTTCAATCTAGAACACGACTTCCATTGAGGCTCTGTTGCCCTAGTAACCAGATTTGGTAAGGGAGAACTGCTGCCACCTTGTGGCCGTTTCACACAACAGCAGCTTTAATCCCAGCGCTAATGGTCAGTTGATATTCAAAATCTTTGCAGGCCTGTAAATGACACCTGCCCTGAAAACAAATCCTGGGGTCACATATCGACCAAAAAATTCAAAGGACGTCCATATTTCAAAACGACCGTTTCAAAAGGCATATTTTATGCACATTAGTGTTCTGCTTCTTTGTCTTTCTTTCTTTTTTGGTTAAAAAGACGGGAATGGAAAAAGGCATCCCTCAGAATGGGCGAAAATAGTTGCAAACGAATCAATGGACAAAGGTTTAATCTCCAATATATATAAACAGCTCATGCACCTTAATGTTAAAAAAACAAAAAACCCAATACAAAAATGGGCAGAAGATCTAAAGAGACGTTTCTTCAAAGAAGACACAGAGAGGGCCAAGACGCACATGAAAAGCTGCTCAAGAGCACTAATTATTAGAGAAATGCAAATCAAAAGTACAATGAGGTATCCCCTCACACCTGTTAGAATCGGCATCATCAGAAAATCTACAAACAACAAATTCTGGGGAGGGTGTGGACAAAAGGAACCCTCTTCCACTATTGGTGGGAATGTAAATTGATACAGTCACTATGGAGAACAGTATGGAGTTTCCTTAAAAACACTAGAAATAGAATTACCATCTGATCCAGCAATCCCACTTCTGGGCATATACCCAGAGAAAACCATAAATCAAAAAGGCACATTCACCACGATGTTCATTGCAGCACTATTTACAATAGCCAGGTAATGGAAGCAACCTAAATGCCCACAGACAGATGAATGGATAAAGATGGGGTACATATATAAAATGGAATATTACTCGGCCATAAAAAGGAATGAAACTGGGTCATTTGTAGAGACATCGATGGATCTAGAGACTGTCATACAGAATGAAGTAAGTCAGAAAGAGGAAAACAAATATTGTATATTAATGCATATATGTGGAACCTAAAAAAATGATACAGATGAACTGGTTTGCAGGGAAGAAATAGAGACGCAGAGGTAGAGAACAAACGTATGGACACCAAGTGTGGGAAGCCATGGGGTGGTGGTGGTGGGATGAGTTGGGAGATTGGGATTGACCTGTATACATGTATATGCATAAAATACATAAGTGATAATAACCTGCTGTATAAAAAAGTAAATAAAATTAAATTTAAAAATTAAAAAAAATAAAACTTAAAACTAAAACAGAAAATAGTTCTTCCCTTCACACAGATGTATTTATAGAAATGAATTATTTCCATGCTTATATCTATAAATACATAAAAGAGGAATAAAATCTAAGTTGAACCATAAACGAAAAAATACCTGAACCCACCAGTTATACAGAGGAAAACCCTATCAGGGCACTTGCTCCAGCGGTAAACAATTCTGAAATTGGTCAGAGGTGTGGAATCATCACCCATCCAGCCAGCAACCCACCCCCCACGCAAGGAGCGTCCTCATTGCAAAGCTGGGAGACCGTGCCGAGGCATCTCTGAATAAAGGTGAGCTGAGCCCCAGTCCAGCTGCTGCTGAACTGTTCCCACCCTTCCCAGGTAAAACACCTGAATATGTACAAGGGCTTGAAAGCCTAGAGGAAGGGCCGCGGAGCCACACCAGCGACAGCACGCAGGCCAACATGGTGACTGCAGGTCAGCCAAGGTTGTCCTGGCCCCGTGCGCTCTTCCGGAAGCTTTCCATTATCCTGCCTGAGATACCCCTCCTGTCCCGGTCCCCACTGATTTTTCCTTCCTCACCTCTGTCCGGAGAGAAATTCCAGCGGAAGGTATGGGTGACACATCCTCTTCTTTACAGGTGGCAGCCTGGCAACTCCTGCAGAAAGGCCAGCAGAACCCCACTCACACCAGGCCACCAACAAAGCTGTGGCCCCTATTTCCCTCCCACCAGCTCAGCCCCGAGACTGCTGACGGGGCAGAGAATATGGAGTCAGGCACAGCTTCAGGGGCTATTGCCGCCTGGAGCGCTGTTTATATTGACCTCAACCAGGCACACCTGGGGAGGGCCGGCCGGCAGGGTAAGGCTGCCCAGGTCAGCTAATCCACAACCCTCAGGGAATCACATTGTTGAAAATGGACCTCGCTAAGGCAGAATAGAAGCCAAGGAAAATAAGGACACAATGCCATTTGCAGCACCGTAGATGAGTCTAGAGGTACATATCATATCATATCACTTAGAGGTGTTACCTAAAATAGATAGCAGGGCAGTTATTTCCACTGAGAAGTGCAATCACAGGTTCATTAAACAAGCTTATGGTTCACCAATGGAAAGGTGTGAGGATTGGTTTCATTACGATATCGGGGTTAACAGACATATACAAACAGAGGTGACATATATAATCACCAAAGACCTATGGAATACCAAGAGAAGACTACTGAACATTCTGTCATAACGTACATGGGTAAAGGATCCCAGGAAGAACAGACATCTGTATATGTGTAAAAGAACCACATCTTCGACACCTACAATAAGCCAAACATTGTAATCATACTTGTTGTAATGAAAAATAAAAAATTAAATTAAAAATCCGAACAAGAAGTAGGGAGACAAACTTGAGGGGCTTTCTCCTGGCACATTCCATTCTAAATTCCAATCTAGAACACGACTTCCATTGAGGCTCTGTTGCCCTAGTAACCAGATTTGGTAAGGGATAACTGCTGCCACCTTGTGGCCGTTTCACACAACAGCAGCTTTAATCCCAGCGCTAATGGTCAGTTGATATTCAAAATCATTGCAGGCCTGTAAATGACACCTGCCCTGAAAACAAATCCTGGGGTCACATATCGACCAAAAATTTCAAAGGACGTCCATATTTCAAAACGACCGTTTCAAAAGGCATATTTTATGCACATTAGTGTTCTGCTTCTTTGTCTTTCTTTCTTTTTTGGTTAAAAAGACGGGAATGGAAAAAGGCATCCCTCAGAATGGGCGAAAATAGTTGCAAAGGAATCAATGGACAAAGGTTTAATCTCCAATATATATAAACAGCTCATGCACCTTAATGTTAAAAAAACAAAAAACCCAATACAAAAATGGGCAGAAGATCTAAAGAGACGTTTCTTCAAAGAAGACACAGAGAGGGCCAAGACGCACATGAAAAGCTGCTCAAGAGCACTAATTATTAGAGAAATGCAAATCAAAAGTACAATGAGGTATCCCCTCACACCTGTTAGAATCGGCATCATCAGAAAATCTACAAACAACAAATTCTGGGGAGGGTGTGGACAAAAGGAACCCTCTTCCACTATTGGTGGGAATGTAAATTGATACAGTCACTATGGAGAACAGTATGGAGTTTCCTTAAAAACACTAGAAATAGAATTACCATCTGATCCAGCAATCCCACTTCTGGGCATATACCCAGAGAAAACCATAAATCAAAAAGGCACATTCACCACGATGTTCATTGCAGCACTATTTACAATAGCCAGGTAATGGAAGCAACCTAAATGCCCACAGACAGATGAATGGATAAAGATGGGGTACATATATAAAATGGAATATTACTCGGCCATAAAAAGGAATGAAACTGGGTCATTTGTAGAGACATCGATGGATCTAGAGACTGTCATACAGAATGAAGTAAGTCAGAAAGAGGAAAACAAATATTGTATATTAACGCATATATGTGAAACCTAAAAAATGATACAGATGAACTGGTTTGCAGGGAAGAAATAGAGACGCAGAGGTAGAGAACAAACGTATGGACACCACGTGTGGGAAGACATGGGGTGGTGGTGGTGGGATGAGTTGGGAGATTGGGATTGACCTGTATACATGTATATGCATAAAATACATAAGTGATAATAACCTGCTGTATAAAAAAGTAAATAAAATTAAATTTAAAAATTAAAAAAAATAAAACTTAAAACTAAAACAGAAAAAAGTTCTTCCCTTCACACAGATGTATTTATAGAAATGAATTATTTCCATGCTTATATCTATAAATACATAAAAGAGGAATAAAATCTAAGTTGAACCATAAACGTAAAAATACCTGAACCCACCAGTTATACAGAGGAAAACCCTATCAGGGCACTTGCTCCAGCGGTAAACAATTCTGAAATTGGTCAGAGGTGTGGAATCATCACCCATCCAGCCAGCAACCCACCCCCCACGCAAGGAGCGTCCTCATTGCAAAGCTGGGAGACCGTGCCGAGGCATCTCTGAATAAAGGTGAGCTGAGCCCCAGTCCAGCTGCTGCTGAACTGTTCCCACCCTTCCCAGGTAAAACACCTGAATATGTACAAGGGCTTGAAAGCCTAGAGGAAGGGCCGCGGAGCCACACCAGCGACAGCACGCAGGCCAACATGGTGACTGCAGGTCAGCCAAGGTTGTCCTGGCCCCGTGCGCTCTTCCGGAAGCTTTCCATTATCCTGCCTGAGATACCCCTCCTGTCCCGGTCCCCACTGATTTTTCCTTCCTCACCTCTGTCCGGAGAGAAATTCCAGCGGAAGGTATGGGTGACACATCCTCTTCTTTACAGGTGGCAGCCTGGCAACTCCTGCAGAAAGGCCAGCAGAACCCCACTCACACCAGGCCACCAACAAAGCTGGGGCCCCTATTTCCCTCCCACCAGCTCAGCCCCGAGACTGCTGACGGGGCAGAGAATATGGAGTCAGGCACAGCTTCAGGGGCTATTGCCGCCTGGAGCGCTGTTTATATTGACCTCAACCAGGCACACCTGGGGAGGGCCGGCCGGCAGGGTAAGGCTGCCCAGGTCAGCTAATCCACAACCCTCAGGGAATCACATTGTTGAAAATGGACCTCGCTAAGGCAGAATAGAAGCCAAGGAAAATAAGGACACAATGCCATTTGCAGCACCGTAGATGAGTCTAGAGGTAATCACGTGACTTGTAGTAAGTCAGAAAGTGAAAGACACATATCATATCATATCACTTAGAGGTGTTACCTAAAATAGATAGCAGGGCAGTTATTTCCACTGAGAAGTGCAATCACAGGTTCATTAAACAAGCTTATGGTTCACCAATGGAAAGGTGTGAGGATTGGTTTCATTACGATATCGGGGTTAACAGACCTATACAAACAGAGGTGACATATATAATCACCAAAGACCTATGGAATACCAAGAGAAGACTACTGAACATTCTGTCATAACGTACATGGGTAAAGGATCCCAGGAAGAACAGACATCTGTATATGTGTAAAAGAACCACATCTTCGACACCTACAATAAGCCAAACATTGTAATCATACTTGCTGTAATAAAAAATAAAAATTTAAATTAAAAATACGAACAAGAAGTAGGGAGACAAACTTGAGGGGCTTTCTCCTGGCACATTCCATTCTAAATTCCAATCTAGAACACGACTTCCATTGAGGCTCTGTTGCCCTAGTAACCAGATTTGGTAAGGGAGAACTGCTGCCACCTTGTGGCCGTTTCACACAACAGCAGCTTTAATCCCAGCGCTAATGGTCAGTTGATATTCAAAATCTTTGCAGGCCTGTAAATGACACCTGCCCTGAAAACAAATCCTGGGGTCACATATCGACCAAAAAATTCAAAGGACGTCCATATTTCAAAACGACCGTTTCAAAAGGCATATTTTATGCACATTAGTGTTCTGCTTCTTTGTCTTTCTTTCTTTTTTGGTTAAAAAGACGGGAATGGAAAAAGGCATCCCTCAGAATGGGCGAAAATAGTTGCAAACGAATCAATGGACAAAGGTTTAATCTCCAATATATATAAACAGCTCATGCACCTTAATGTTAAAAAAACAAAAAACCCAATACAAAAATGGGCAGAAGATCTAAAGAGACGTTTCTTCAAAGAAGACACAGAGAGGGCCAAGACGCACATGAAAAGCTGCTCAAGAGCACTAATTATTAGAGAAATGCAAATCAAAATTACAATGAGGTATCCCCTCACACCTGTTAGAATCGGCATCATCAGAAAATCTACAAACAACAAATTCTGGGGAGGGTGTGGACAAAAGGAACCCTCTTCCACTATTGGTGGGAATGTAAATTGATACAGTCACTATGGAGAACAGTATGGAGTTTCCTTAAAAACACTAGAAATAGAATTACCATCTGATCCAGCAATCCCACTTCTGGGCATATACCCAGAGAAAACCATAAATCAAAAAGGCACATTCACCACGATGTTCATTGCAGCACTATTTACAATAGCCAGGTAATGGAAGCAACCTAAATGCCCACAGACAGATGAATGGATAAAGATGGGGTACATATATAAAATGGAATATTACTCGGCCATAAAAAGGAATGAAACTGGGTCATTTGTAGAGACATCGATGGATCTAGAGACTGTCATACAGAATGAAGTAAGTCAGAAAGAGGAAAACAAATATTGTATATTAATGCATATATGTGGAACCTAAAAAAATGATACAGATGAACTGGTTTGCAGGGAAGAAATAGAGACGCAGAGGTAGAGAAGAAACGTATGGACACCAAGTGTGGGAAGCCATGGGGTGGTGGTGGTGGGATGAGTTGGGAGATTGGGATTGACCTGTATACATGTATATGCATAAAATACATAAGTGATAATAACCTGCTGTATAAAAAAGTAAATAAAATTAAATTTAAAAATTAAAAAAAATAAAACTTAAAACTAAAACAGAAAAAAGTTCTTCCCTTCACACAGATGTATTTATAGAAATGAATTATTTCCATGCTTATATCTATAAATACATAAAAGAGGAATAAAATCTAAGTTGAACCATAAACGAAAAAATACCTGAACCCACCAGTTATACAGAGGAAAACCCTATCAGGGCACTTGCTCCAGCGGTAAACAATTCTGAAATTGGTCAGAGGTGTGGAATCATCACCCATCCAGCCAGCAACCCACCCCCCACGCAAGGAGCGTCCTCATTGCAAAGCTGGGAGACCGTGCCGAGGCATCTCTGAATAAAGGTGAGCTGAGCCCCAGTCCAGCTGCTGCTGAACTGTTCCCACCCTTCCCAGGTAAAACACCTGAATATGTACAAGGGCTTGAAAGCCTAGAGGAAGGGCCGCGGAGCCACACCAGCGACAGCACGCAGGCCAACATGGTGACTGCAGGTCAGCCAAGGTTGTCCTGGCCCCGTGCGCTCTTCCGGAAGCTTTCCATTATCCTGCCTGAGATACCCCTCCTGTCCCGGTCCCCACTGATTTTTCCTTCCTCACCTCTGTCCGGAGAGAAATTCCAGCGGAAGGTATGGGTGACACATCCTCTTCTTTACAGGTGGCAGCCTGGCAACTCCTGCAGAAAGGCCAGCAGAACCCCACTCACACCAGGCCACCAACAAAGCTGGGGCCCCTATTTCCCTCCCACCAGCTCAGCCCCGAGACTGCTGACGGGGCAGAGAATATGGAGTCAGGCACAGCTTCAGGGGCTATTGCCGCCTGGAGCGCTGTTTATATTGACCTCAACCAGGCACACCTGGGGAGGGCCGGCCGGCAGGGTAAGGCTGCCCAGGTCAGCTAATCCACAACCCTCAGGGAATCACATTGTTGAAAATGGACCTCGCTAAGGCAGAATAGAAGCCAAGGAAAATAAGGACACAATGCCATTTGCAGCACCGTAGATGAGTCTAGAGGTAATCACGTGACTTGTAGTAAGTCAGAAAGTGAAAGACACATATCATATCATATCACTTAGAGGTGTTACCTAAAATAGATAGCAGGGCAGTTATTTCCACTGAGAAGTGCAATCACAGGTTCATTAAACAAGCTTATGGTTCACCAATGGAAAGCTGTGAGGATTGGTTTCATTACGATATCGGGGTTAACAGACCTATACAAACAGAGGTGACATATATAATCACCAAAGACCTATGGAATACCAAGAGAAGACTACTCAACATTCTGTCATAACGTACATGGGTAAAGGATCCCAGGAAGAACAGACATCTGTATATGTGTAAAAGAACCACATCTTCGACACCTACAATAAGCCAAACATTGTAATCATACTTGCTGTAATAAAAAATAAAAAATTAAATTAAAAATACGAACAAGAAGTAGGGAGACAAACTTGAGGGGCTTTCTCCTGGCACATTCCATTCTAAATTCCAATCTAGAACACGACTTCCATTGAGGCTCTGTTGCCCTAGTAACCAGATTTGGTAAGGGATAACTGCTGCCACCTTGTGGCCGTTTCACACAACAGCAGCTTTAATCCCAGCGCTAATGGTCAGTTGATATTCAAAATCTTTGCAGGCCTGCAAATGACACCTGCCCTGAAAACAAATCCTGGGGTCACATATCGACCAAAAAATTCAAAGGACGTCCATATTTCAAAACGACCGTTTCAAAAGGCATATTTTATGCACATTAGTGTTCTGCTTCTTTGTCTTTCTTTCTTTTTTGGTTAAAAAGACGGGAATGGAAAAAGGCATCCCTCAGAATGGGCGAAAATAGTTGCAAACGAATCAATGGACAAAGGTTTAATCTCCAATATATATAAACAGCTCATGTACCTTAATGTTAAAAAAACAAAAAACCCAATACAAAAATGGGCAGAAGATCTAAAGAGACGTTTCTTCAAAGAAGACACAGAGAGGGCCAAGACGCACATGAAAAGCTGCTCAAGAGCACTAATTATTAGAGAAATGCAAATCAAAAGTACAATGAGGTATCCCCTCACACCTGTTAGAATCGGCATCATCAGAAAATCTACAAACAACAAATTCTGGGGAGGGTGTGGACAAAAGGAACCCTCTTCCACTATTGGTGGGAATGTAAATTGATACAGTCACTATGGAGAACAGTATGGAGTTTCCTTAAAAACACTAGAAATAGAATTACCATCTGATCCAGCAATCCCACTTCTGGGCATATACCCAGAGAAAACCATAAATCAAAAAGGCACATTCACCACGATGTTCATTGCAGCACTATTTACAATAGCCAGGTAATGGAAGCAACCTAAATGCCCACAGACAGATGAATGGATAAAGATGGGGTACATATATAAAATGGAATATTACTCGGCCATAAAAAGGAATGAAACTGGGTCATTTGTAGAGACATCGATGGATCTAGAGACTGTCATACAGAATGAAGTAAGTCAGAAAGAGGAAAACAAATATTGTATATTAATGCATATATGTGGAACCTAAAAAAATGATACAGATGAACTGGTTTGCAGGGAAGAAATAGAGACGCAGAGGTAGAGAAGAAACGTATGGACACCAAGTGTGGGAAGCCATGGGGTGGTGGTGGTGGGATGAGTTGGGAGATTGGGATTGACCTGTATACATGTATATGCATAAAATACATAAGTGATAATAACCTGCTGTATAAAAAAGTAAATAAAATTAAATTTAAAAATTAAAAAAAATAAAACTTAAAACTAAAACAGAAAAAAGTTCTTCCCTTCACACAGATGTATTTATAGAAATGAATTATTTCCATGCTTATATCTATAAATACATAAAAGAGGAATAAAATCTAAGTTGAACCATAAACGAAAAAATACCTGAACCCACCAGTTATACAGAGGAAAACCCTATCAGGGCACTTGCTCCAGCGGTAAACAATTCTGAAATTGGTCAGAGGTGTGGAATCATCACCCATCCAGCCAGCAACCCACCCCCCACGCAAGGAGCGTCCTCATTGCAAAGCTGGGAGACCGTGCCGAGGCATCTCTGAATAAAGGTGAGCTGAGCCCCAGTCCAGCTGCTGCTGAACTGTTCCCACCCTATCCAGGTAAAACACCTGAATATGTACAAGGGCTTGAAAGCCTAGAGGAAGGGCCGCGGAGCCACACCAGCGACAGCACGCAGGCCAACATGGTGACTGCAGGTCAGCCAAGGTTGTCCTGGCCCCGTGCGCTCTTCTGGAAGCTTTCCATTATCCTGCCTGAGATACCCCTCCTGTCCCGGTCCCCACTGATTTTTCCTTCCTCACCTCTGTCCGGAGAGAAATTCCAGCAGAAGGTATGGGTGACACATCTTCTTTACAGGTGGCAGCCTGGCAACTCCTGCAGAAAGGCCAGCAGAACCCCACTCACACCAGGCCACCAACAAAGCTGTGGCCCCTATTTCCCTCCCACCAGCTCAGCCCCGAGACTGCTGACGGGGCAGAGAATATGGAGTCAGGCACAGCTTCAGGGGCTATTGCCGCCTGGAGCGCTGTTTATATTGACCTCAACCAGGCACACCTGGGGAGGGCCGGCCGGCAGGGTAAGGCTGCCCAGGTCAGCTAATCCACAACCCTCAGGGAATCACATTGTTGAAAATGGACCTCGCTAAGGCAGAATAGAAGCCAAGGAAAATAAGGACACAATGCCATTTGCAGCACCGTAGATGAGTCTAGAGGTAATCACGTGACTTGTAGTAAGTCAGAAAGTGAAAGACACATATCATATCATATCACTTAGAGGTGTTACCTAAAATAGATAGCAGGGCAGTTATTTCCACTGAGAAGTGCAATCACAGGTTCATTAAACAAGCTTATGGTTCACCAATGGAAAGGTGTGAGGATTGGTTTCATTACGATATCGGGGTTAACAGACATATACAAACAGAGGTGACATATATAATCACCAAAGACCTATGGAATACCAAGAGAAGACTACTCAACATTCTGTCATAACGTACATGGGTAAAGGATCCCAGGAAGAACAGACATCTGTATATGTGTAAAAGAACCACATCTTCGACACCTACAATAAGCTAAACATTGTAATCATACTTGCTGTAATAAAAAATAAAAAATTAAATTAAAAATACGAACAAGAAGTAGGGAGACAAACTTGAGGGGCTTTCTCCTGGCACATTCCATTCTAAATTTCAATCTAGAACACGATTTCCATTGAGGCTCTGTTGCCCTAGTAACCAGATTTGGTAAGGGAGAACTGCTGCCACCTTGTGGCCGTTTCACACAACAGCAGCTTTAATCCCAGCGCTAATGGTCAGTTGATATTCAAAATCTTTGCAGGCCTGTAAATGACACCTGCCCTGAAAACAAATCCTGGGGTCACATATCGACCAAAAAATTCAAAGGACGTCCATATTTCAAAACGACCGTTTCAAAAGGCATATTTTATGCACATTAGTGTTCTGCTTCTTTGTCTTTCTTTCTTTTTTGGTTAAAAAGACGGGAATGGAAAAAGGCATCCCTCAGAATGGGCGAAAATAGTTGCAAACGAATCAATGGACAAAGGTTTAATCTCCAATATATATAAACAGCTCATGCACCTTAATGTTAAAAAAACAAAAAACCCAATACAAAAATGGGCAGAAGATCTAAAGAGACTTTTCTTCAAAGAAGACACAGAGAGGGCCAAGACGCACATGAAAAGCTGCTCAAGAGCACTAATTATTAGAGAAATGCAAATCAAAAGTACAATGAGGTATCCCCTCACACCTGTTAGAATCGGCATCATCAGAAAATCTACAAACAACAAATTCTGGGGAGGGTGTGGACAAAAGGAACCCTCTTCCACTATTGGTGGGAATGTAAATTGATACAGTCACTATGGAGAACAGTATGGAGTTTCCTTAAAAACACTAGAAATAGAATTACCATCTGATCCAGCAATCCCACTTCTGGGCATATACCCAGAGAAAACCATAAATCAAAAAGGCACATTCACCACGATGTTCATTGCAGCACTATTTACAATAGCCAGGTAATGGAAGCAACCTAAATGCCCACAGACAGATGAATGGATAAAGATGGGGTACATATATAAAATGGAATATTACTCGGCCATAAAAAGGAATGAAACTGGGTCATTTGTAGAGACATCGATGGATCTAGAGACTGTCATACAGAATGAAGTAAGTCAGAAAGAGGAAAACAAATATTGTATATTAATGCATATATGTGGAACCTAAAAAAATGATACAGATGAACTGGTTTGCAGGGAAGAAATAGAGACGCAGAGGTAGAGAAGAAACGTATGGACACCAAGTGTGGGAAGCCATGGGGTGGTGGTGGTGGGATGAGTTGGGAGATTGGGATTGACCTGTATACATGTATATGCATAAAATACATAAGTGATAATAACCTGCTGTATAAAAAAGTAAATAAAATTAAATTTAAAAATTAAAAAAAATAAAACTTAAAACTAAAACAGAAAAAAGTTCTTCCCTTCACACAGATGTATTTATAGAAATGAATTATTTCCATGCTTATATCTATAAATACATAAAAGAGGAATAAAATCTAAGTTGAACCATAAACGAAAAAATACCTGAACCCACCAGTTATACAGAGGAAAACCCTATCAGGGCACTTGCTCCAGCGGTAAACAATTCTGAAATTGGTCAGAGGTGTGGAATCATCACCCATCCAGCCAGCAACCCACCCCCCACGCAAGGAGCGTCCTCATTGCAAAGCTGGGAGACCGTGCCGAGGCATCTCTGAATAAAGGTGAGCTGAGCCCCAGTCCAGCTGCTGCTGAACTGTTCCCACCCTTCCCAGGTAAAACACCTGAATATGTACAAGGGCTTGAAAGCCTAGAGGAAGGGCCGCGGAGCCACACCAGCGACAGCACGCAGGCCAACATGGTGACTGCAGGTCAGCCAAGGTTGTCCTGGCCCCGTGCGCTCTTCCGGAAGCTTTCCATTATCCTGCCTGAGATACCCCTCCTGTCCCGGTCCCCACTGATTTTTCCTTCCTCACCTCTGTCCGGAGAGAAATTCCAGCGGAAGGTATGGGTGACACATCCTCTTCTTTACAGGTGGCAGCCTGGCAACTCCTGCAGAAAGGCCAGCAGAACCCCACTCACACCAGGCCACCAACAAAGCTGTGGCCCCTATTTCCCTCCCACCAGCTCAGCCCCGAGACTGCTGACGGGGCAGAGAATATGGAGTCAGGCACAGCTTCAGGGGCTATTGCCGCCTGGAGCGCTGTTTATATTGACCTCAACCAGGCACACCTGGGGAGGGCCGGCCGGCAGGGTAAGGCTGCCCAGGTCAGCTAATCCACAACCCTCAGGGAATCACATTGTTGAAAATGGACCTCGCTAAGGCAGAATAGAAGCCAAGGAAAATAAGGACACAATGCCATTTGCAGCACCGTAGATGAGTCTAGAGGTAATCACGTGACTTGTAGTAAGTCAGAAAGTGAAAGACACATATCATATCATATCACTTAGAGGTGTTACCTAAAATAGATAGCAGGGCAGTTATTTCCACTGAGAAGTGCAATCACAGGTTCATTAAACAAGCTTATGGTTCACCAATGGAAAGCTGTGAGGATTGGTTTCATTACGATATCGGGGTTAACAGACCTATACAAACAGAGGTGACATATATAATCACCAAAGACCTATGGAATACCAAGAGAAGACTACTCAACATTCTGTCATAACGTACATGGTTAAAGGATCCCAGGAAGAACAGACATCTGTATATGTGTAAAAGAACCACGTCTTCGACACCTACAATAAGCCAAACATTGTAATCATACTTGCTGTAATAAAAAATAAAAAATTAAATTAAAAATACGAACAAGAAGTAGGGAGACAAACTTGAGGGCCTTTCTCCTGGCACATTCCATTCTAAATTCCAATCTAGAACACGACTTCCATTGAGGCTCTGTTGCCCTAGTAACCAGATTTGGTAAGGGAGAACTGCTGCCACCTTGTGGCCGTTTCACACAACAGCAGCTTTAATCCCAGCGCTAATGGTCAGTTGATATTCAAAATCATTGCAGGCCTGTAAATGACACCTGCCCTGAAAACAAATCCTGGGGTCACATATCGACCAAAAAATTCAAAGGACGTCCATATTTCAAAACGACCGTTTCAAAAGGCATATTTTATGCACATTAGTGTTCTGCTTCTTTGTCTTTCTTTCTTTTTTGGTTAAAAAGACGGGAATGGAAAAAGGCATCCCTCAGAATGGGCGAAAATAGTTGCAAACGAATCAATGGACAAAGGTTTAATCTCCAATATATATAAACAGCTCATGCACCTTAATGTTAAAAAAACAAAAAACCCAATACAAAAATGGGCAGAAGATCTAAAGAGACGTTTCTTCAAAGAAGACACAGAGAGGGCCAAGACGCACATGAAAAGCTGCTCAAGAGCACTAATTATTAGAGAAATGCAAATCAAAAGTACAATGAGGTATCCCCTCACACCTGTTAGAATCGGTATCATCGGAAAATCTACAAACAACAAATTCTGGGGAGGGTGTGGACAAAAGGAACCCTCTTCCACTATTGGTGGGAATGTAAATTGATACAGTCACTATGGAGAACAGTATGGAGTTTCCTTAAAAACACTAGAAATAGAATTACCATCTGATCCAGCAATCCCACTTCTGGGCATATACCCAGAGAAAACCATAAATCAAAAAGGCACATTCACCACGATGTTCATTGCAGCACTATTTACAATAGCCAGGTAATGGAAGCAACCTAAATGCCCACAGACAGATGAATGGATAAAGATGGGGTACATATATAAAATGGAATATTACTCGGCCATAAAAAGGAATGAAACTGGGTCATTTGTAGAGACATCGATGGATCTAGAGACTGTCATACAGAATGAAGTAAGTCAGAAAGAGGAAAACAAATATTGTATATTAATGCATATATGTGGAACCTAAAAAAATGATACAGATGAACTGGTTTGCAGGGAAGAAATAGAGACGCAGAGGTAGAGAACAAACGTATGGACACCACGTGTGGGAAGCCATGGGGTGGTGGTGGTGGGATGAGTTGGGAGATTGGGATTGACCTGTATACATGTATATGCATAAAATACATAAGTGATAATAACCTGCTGTATAAAAAAGTAAATAAAATTAAATTTAAAAATTAAAAAAAATAAAACTTAAAACTGAAACAGAAATAAGTTCTTCCCTTCACACAGATGTATTTATAGAAATGAATTATTTCCATGCTTATATCTATAAATACATAAAAGAGGAATAAAATCTAAGTTGAACCATAAACGAAAAAATACCTGAACCCACCAGTTATACAGAGGAAAACCCTATCAGGGCACTTGCTCCAGCGGTAAACAATTCTGAAATTGGTCAGAGGTGTGGAATCATCACCCATCCAGCCAGCAACCCACCCCCCACGCAAGGAGCGTCCTCATTGCAAAGCTGGGAGACCGTGCCAAGGCATCTCTGAATAAAGGTGAGCTGAGCCCCAGTCCAGCTGCTGCTGAACTGTTCCCACCCTTCCCAGGTAAAACACCTGAATATGTACAAGGGCTTGAAAGCCTAGAGGAAGGGCCGCGGAGCCACACCAGCGACAGCACGCAGGCCAACATGGTGACTGCAGGTCAGCCAAGGTTGTCCTGGCCCCGTGCGCTCTTCCGGAAGCTTTCCATTATCCTGCCTGAGATACCCCTCCTGTCCCGGTCCCCACTGATTTTTCCTTCCTCACCTCTGTCCGGAGAGAAATTCCAGCGGAAGGTATGGGTGACACATCCTCTTCTTTACAGGTGGCAGCCTGGCAACTCCTGCAGAAAGGCCAGCAGAACCCCACTCACACCAGGCCACCAACAAAGCTGTGGCCCCTATTTCCCTCCCACCAGCTCAGCCCCGAGACTGCTGACGGGGCAGAGAATATGGAGTCAGGCACAGCTTCAGGGGCTATTGCCGCCTGGAGCGCTGTTTATATTGACCTCAACCAGGCACACCTGGGGAGGGCCGGCCGGCAGGGTAAGGCTGCCCAGGTCAGCTAATCCACAACCCTCAGGGAATCACATTGTTGAAAATGGACCTCGCTAAGGCAGAATAGAAGCCAAGGAAAATAAGGACACAATGCCATTTGCAGCACCGTAGATGAGTCTAGAGGTACATATCATATCATATCACTTAGAGGTGTTACCTAAAATAGATAGCAGGGCAGTTATTTCCACTGAGAAGTGCAATCACAGGTTCATTAAACAAGCTTATGGTTCACCAATGGAAAGGTGTGAGGATTGGTTTCATTACGATATCGGGGTTAACAGACATATACAAACAGAGGTGACATATATAATCACCAAAGACCTATGGAATACCAAGAGAAGACTACTGAACATTCTGTCATAACGTACATGGGTAAAGGATCCCAGGAAGAACAGACATCTGTATATGTGTAAAAGAACCACATCTTCGACACCTACAATAAGCCAAACATTGTAATCATACTTGTTGTAATGAAAAATAAAAAATTAAATTAAAAATCCGAACAAGAAGTAGGGAGACAAACTTGAGGGGCTTTCTCCTGGCACATTCCATTCTAAATTCCAATCTAGAACACGACTTCCATTGAGGCTCTGTTGCCCTAGTAACCAGATTCGGTAAGGGATAACTGCTGCCACCTTGTGGCCGTTTCACACAACAGCAGCTTTAATCCCAGCGCTAATGGTCAGTTGATATTCAAAATCATTGCAGGCCTGTAAATGACACCTGCCCTGAAAACAAATCCTGGGGTCACATATCGACCAAAAATTTCAAAGGACGTCCATATTTCAAAACGACCGTTTCAAAAGGCATATTTTATGCACATTAGTGTTCTGCTTCTTTGTCTTTCTTTCTTTTTTGGTTAAAAAGACGGGAATGGAAAAAGGCATCCCTCAGAATGGGCGAAAATAGTTGCAAACGAATCAATGGACAAAGGTTTAATCTCCAATATATATAAACAGCTCATGCACCTTAATGTTAAAAAAACAAAAAACCCAATACAAAAATGGGCAGAAGATCTAAAGAGACGTTTCTTCAAAGAAGACACAGAGAGGGCCAAGACGCACATGAAAAGCTGCTCAAGAGCACTAATTATTAGAGAAATGCAAATCAAAAGTACAATGAGGTATCCCCTCACACCTGTTAGAATCGGCATCATCAGAAAATCTACAAACAACAAATTCTGGGGAGGGTGTGGACAAAAGGAACCCTCTTCCACTATTGGTGGGAATGTAAATTGATACAGTCACTATGGAGAACAGTATGGAGTTTCCTTAAAAACACTAGAAATAGAATTACCATCTGATCCAGCAATCCCACTTCTGGGCATATACCCAGAGAAAACCATAAATCAAAAAGGCACATTCACCACGATGTTCATTGCAGCACTATTTACAATAGCCAGGTAATGGAAGCAACCTAAATGCCCACAGACAGATGAATGGATAAAGATGGGGTACATATATAAAATGGAATATTACTCGGCCATAAAAAGGAATGAAACTGGGTCATTTGTAGAGACATCGATGGATCTAGAGACTGTCATACAGAATGAAGTAAGTCATAAAGAGGAAAACAAATATTGTATATTAATGCATATATGTGAAACCTAAAAAATGATACAGATGAACTGGTTTGCAGGGAAGAAATAGAGACGCAGAGGTAGAGAACAAACGTATGGACACCACGTGTGGGAAGACATGGGGTGGTGGTGGTGGGATGAGTTGGGAGATTGGGATTGACCTGTATACATGTATATGCATAAAATACATAAGTGATAATAACCTGCTGTATAAAAAAGTAAATAAAATTAAATTTAAAAATTAAAAAAAATAAAACTTAAAACTAAAACAGAAAAAAGTTCTTCCCTTCACACAGATGTATTTATAGAAATGAATTATTTCCATGCTTATATCTATAAATACATAAAAGAGGAATAAAATCTAAGTTGAACCATAAACGAAAAAATACCTGAACCCACCAGTTATACAGAGGAAAACCCTATCAGGGCACTTGCTCCAGCGGTAAACAATTCTGAAATTGGTCAGAGGTGTGGAATCATCACCCATCCAGCCAGCAACCCACCCCCCACGCAAGGAGCGTCCTCATTGCAAAGCTGGGAGACCGTGCCGAGGCATCTCTGAATAAAGGTGAGCTGAGCCCCAGTCCAGCTGCTGCTGAACTGTTCCCACCCTTCCCAGGTAAAACACCTGAATATGTACAAGGGCTTGAAAGCCTAGAGGAAGGGCCGCGGAGCCACACCAGCGACAGCACGCAGGCCAACATGGTGACTGCAGGTCAGCCAAGGTTGTCCTGGCCCCGTGCGCTCTTCCGGAAGCTTTCCATTATCCTGCCTGAGATACCCCTCCTGTCCCGGTCCCCACTGATTTTTCCTTCCTCACCTCTGTCCGGAGAGAAATTCCAGCGGAAGGTATGGGTGACACATCCTCTTCTTTACAGGTGGCAGCCTGGCAACTCCTGCAGAAAGGCCAGCAGAACCCCACTCACACCAGGCCACCAACAAAGCTGGGGCCCCTATTTCCCTCCCACCAGCTCAGCCCCGAGACTGCTGACGGGGCAGAGAATATGGAGTCAGGCACAGCTTCAGGGGCTATTGCCGCCTGGAGCGCTGTTTATATTGACCTCAACCAGGCACACCTGGGGAGGGCCGGCCGGCAGGGTAAGGCTGCCCAGGTCAGCTAATCCACAACCCTCAGGGAATCACATTGTTGAAAATGGACCTCGCTAAGGCAGAATAGAAGCCAAGGAAAATAAGGACACAATGCCATTTGCAGCACCGTAGATGAGTCTAGAGGTAATCACGTGACTTGTAGTAAGTCAGAAAGTGAAAGACACATATCATATCATATCACTTAGAGGTGTTACCTAAAATAGATAGCAGGGCAGTTATTTCCACTGAGAAGTGCAATCACAGGTTCATTAAACAAGCTTATGGTTCACCAATGGAAAGGTGTGAGGATTGGTTTCATTACGATATCGGGGTTAACAGACATATACAAACAGAGGTGACATATATAATCACCAAAGACCTATGGAATACCAAGAGAAGACTACTCAACATTCTGTCATAACGTACATGGGTAAAGGATCCCAGGAAGAACAGACATCTGTATATGTGTAAAAGAACCACATCTTCGACACCTACAATAAGCTAAACATTGTAATCATACTTGCTGTAATAAAAAATAAAAAATTAAATTAAAAATACGAACAAGAAGTAGGGAGACAAACTTGAGGGGCTTTCTCCTGGCACATTCCATTCTAAATTTCAATCTAGAACACGACTTCCATTGAGGCTCTGTTGCCCTAGTAACCAGATTTGGTAAGGGAGAACTGCTGCCACCTTGTGGCCGTTTCACACAACAGCAGCTTTAATCCCAGCGCTAATGGTCAGTTGATATTCAAAATCTTTGCAGGCCTGTAAATGACACCTGCCCTGAAAACAAATCCTGGGGTCACATATCGACCAAAAAATTCAAAGGACGTCCATATTTCAAAATGACCGTTTCAAAAGGCATATTTTATGCACATTAGTGTTCTGCTTCTTTGTCTTTCTTTCTTTTTTGGTTAAAAAGACGGGAATGGAAAAAGGCATCCCTCAGAATGGGCGAAAATAGTTGCAAACGAATCAATGGACAAAGGTTTAATCTCCAATATATATAAACAGCTCATGCACCTTAATGTTAAAAAAACAAAAAACCCAATACAAAAATGGGCAGAAGATCTAAAGAGACGTTTCTTCAAAGAAGACACAGAGAGGGCCAAGACGCACATGAAAAGCTGCTCAAGAGCACTAATTATTAGAGAAATGCAAATCAAAAGTACAATGAGGTATCCCCTCACACCTGTTAGAATCGGCATCATCAGAAAATCTACAAACAACAAATTCTGGGGAGGGTGTGGACAAAAGGAACCCTCTTCCACTATTGGTGGGAATGTAAATTGATACAGTCACTATGGAGAACAGTATGGAGTTTCCTTAAAAACACTAGAAATAGAATTACCATCTGATCCAGCAATCCCACTTCTGGGCATATACCCAGAGAAAACCATAAATCAAAAAGGCACATTCACCACGATGTTCATTGCAGCACTATTTACAATAGCCAGGTAATGGAAGCAACCTAAATGCCCACAGACAGATGAATGGATAAAGATGGGGTACATATATAAAATGGAATATTACTCGGCCATAAAAAGGAATGAAACTGGGTCATTTGTAGAGACATCGATGGATCTAGAGACTGTCATACAGAATGAAGTAAGTCATAAAGAGGAAAACAAATATTGTATATTAATGCATATATGTGAAACCTAAAAAATGATACAGATGAACTGGTTTGCAGGGAAGAAATAGAGACGCAGAGGTAGAGAACAAACGTATGGACACCACGTGTGGGAAGACATGGGGTGGTGGTGGTGGGATGAGTTGGGAGATTGGGATTGACCTGTATACATGTATATGCATAAAATACATAAGTGATAATAACCTGCTGTATAAAAAAGTAAATAAAATTAAATTTAAAAATTAAAAAAAATAAAACTTAAAACTAAAACAGAAAAAAGTTCTTCCCTTCACACAGATGTATTTATAGAAATGAATTATTTCCATGCTTATATCTATAAATACATAAAAGAGGAATAAAATCTAAGTTGAACCATAAACGAAAAAATACCTGAACCCACCAGTTATACAGAGGAAAACCCTATCAGGGCACTTGCTCCAGCGGTAAACAATTCTGAAATTGGTCAGAGGTGTGGAATCATCACCCATCCAGCCAGCAACCCACCCCCCACGCAAGGAGCGTCCTCATTGCAAAGCTGGGAGACCGTGCCGAGGCATCTCTGAATAAAGGTGAGCTGAGCCCCAGTCCAGCTGCTGCTGAACTGTTCCCACCCTTCCCAGGTAAAACACCTGAATATGTACAAGGGCTTGAAAGCCTAGAGGAAGGGCCGCGGAGCCACACCAGCGACAGCACGCAGGCCAACATGGTGACTGCAGGTCAGCCAAGGTTGTCCTGGCCCCGTGCGCTCTTCCGGAAGCTTTCCATTATCCTGCCTGAGATACCCCTCCTGTCCCGGTCCCCACTGATTTTTCGTTCCTCACCTCTGTCCGGAGAGAAATTCCAGCGGAAGGTATGGGTGACACATCCTCTTCTTTACAGGTGGCAGCCTGGCAACTCCTGCAGAAAGGCCAGCAGAACCCCACTCACACCAGGCCACCAACAAAGCTGTGGCCCCTATTTCCCTCCCACCAGCTCAGCCCCGAGACTGCTGACGGGGCAGAGAATATGGAGTCAGGCACAGCTTCAGGGGCTATTGCCGCCTGGAGCGCTGTTTATATTGACCTCAACCAGGCACACCTGGGGAGGGCCGGCCGGCAGGGTAAGGCTGCCCAGGTCAGCTAATCCACAACCCTCAGGGAATCACATTGTTGAAAATGGACCTCGCTAAGGCAGAATAGAAGCCAAGGAAAATAAGGACACAATGCCATTTGCAGCACCGTAGATGAGTCTAGAGGTAATCACGTGACTTGTAGTAAGTCAGAAAGTGAAAGACACATATCATATCATATCACTTAGAGGTGTTACCTAAAATAGATAGCAGGGCAGTTATTTCCACTGAGAAGTGCAATCACAGGTTCATTAAACAAGCTTATGGTTCACCAATGGAAAGGTGTGAGGATTGGTTTCATTACGATATCGGGGTTAACAGACATATACAAACAGAGGTGACATATATAATCACCAAAGACCTATGGAATACCAAGAGAAGACTACTCAACATTCTGTCATAACGTACATGGGTAAAGGATCCCAGGAAGAACAGACATCTGTATATGTGTAAAAGAACCACATCTTCGACACCTACAATAAGCTAAACATTGTAATCATACTTGCTGTAATAAAAAATAAAAAATTAAATTAAAAATACGAACAAGAAGTAGGGAGACAAACTTGAGGGGCTTTCTCCTGGCACATTCCATTCTAAATTTCAATCTAGAACACGACTTCCATTGAGGCTCTGTTGCCCTAGTAACCAGATTTGGTAAGGGAGAACTGCTGCCACCTTGTGGCCGTTTCACACAACAGCAGCTTTAATCCCAGCGCTAATGGTCAGTTGATATTCAAAATCTTTGCAGGCCTGTAAATGACACCTGCCCTGAAAACAAATCCTGGGGTCACATATCGACCAAAAAATTCAAAGGACGTCCATATTTCAAAACGACCGTTTCAAAAGGCATATTTTATGCACATTAGTGTTCTGCTTCTTTGTCTTTCTTTCTTTTTTGGTTAAAAAGACGGGAATGGAAAAAGGCATCCCTCAGAATGGGCGAAAATAGTTGCAAACGAATCAATGGACAAAGGTTTAATCTCCAATATATATAAACAGCTCATGCACCTTAATGTTAAAAAAACAAAAAACCCAATACAAAAATGGGCAGAAGATCTAAAGAGACGTTTCTTCAAAGAAGACACAGAGAGGGCCAAGACGCACATGAAAAGCTGCTCAAGAGCACTAATTATTAGAGAAATGCAAATCAAAACTACAATGAGGTATCCCCTCACACCTGTTAGAATCGGCATCATCAGAAAATCTACAAACAACAAATTCTGGGGAGGGTGTGGACAAAAGGAACCCTCTTCCACTATTGGTGGGAATGTAAATTGATACAGTCACTATGGAGAACAGTATGGAGTTTCCTTAAAAACACTAGAAATAGAATTACCATCTGATCCAGCAATCCCACTTCTGGGCATATACCCAGAGAAAACCATAAATCAAAAAGGCACATTCACCACGATGTTCATTGCAGCACTATTTACAATAGCTAGGTAATGGAAGCAACCTAAATGCCCACAGACAGATGAATGGATAAAGATGGGGTACATATATAAAATGGAATATTACTCGGCCATAAAAAGGAATGAAACTGGGTCATTTGTAGAGACATCGATGGATCTAGAGACTGTCATACAGAATGAAGTAAGTCAGAAAGAGGAAAACAAATATTGTATATTAATGCATATATGTGGAACCTAAAAAAATGATACAGATGAACTGGTTTGCAGGGAAGAAATAGAGACGCAGAGGTAGAGAACAAACGTATGGACACCAAGTGTGGGAAGCCATGGGGTGGTGGTGGTGGGATGAGTTGGGAGATTGGGATTGACCTGTATACATGTATATGCATAAAATACATAAGTGATAATAACCTGCTGTATAAAAAAGTAAATAAAATTAAATTTAAAAATTAAAAAAAATAAAACTTAAAACTAAAACAGAAAAAAGTTCTTCCCTTCACACAGATGTATTTATAGAAATGAATTATTTCCATGCTTATATCTATAAATACATAAAAGAGGAATAAAATCTAAGTTGAACCATAAACGAAAAAATACCTGAACCCACCAGTTATACAGAGGAAAACCCTATCAGGGCACTTGCTCCAGCGGTAAACAATTCTGAAATTGGTCAGAGGTGTGGAATCATCACCCATCCAGCCAGCAACCCACCCCCCACGCAAGGAGCGTCCTCATTGCAAAGCTGGGAGACCGTGCCGAGGCATCTCTGAATAAAGGTGAGCTGAGCCCCAGTCCAGCTGCTGCTGAACTGTTCCCACCCTTCCCAGGTAAAACACCTGAATATGTACAAGGGCTTGAAAGCCTAGAGGAAGGGCCGCGGAGCCACACCAGCGACAGCACGCAGGCCAACATGGTGACTGCAGGTCAGCCAAGGTTGTCCTGGCCCCGTGCGCTCTTCCGGAAGCTTTCCATTATCCTGCCTGAGATACCCCTCCTGTCCCGGTCCCCACTGATTTTTCCTTCCTCACCTCTGTCCGGAGAGAAATTCCAGCGGAAGGTATGGGTGACACATCCTCTTCTTTACAGGTGGCAGCCTGGCAACTCCTGCAGAAAGGCCAGCAGAACCCCACTCACACCAGGCCACCAACAAAGCTGGGGCCCCTATTTCCCTCCCACCAGCTCAGCCCCGAGACTGCTGACGGGGCAGAGAATATGGAGTCAGGCACAGCTTCAGGGGCTATTGCCGCCTGGAGCGCTGTTTATATTGACCTCAACCAGGCACACCTGGGGAGGGCCGGCCGGCAGGGTAAGGCTGCCCAGGTCAGCTAATCCACAACCCTCAGGGAATCACATTGTTGAAAATGGACCTCGCTAAGGCAGAATAGAAGCCAAGGAAAATAAGGACACAATGCCATTTGCAGCACCGTAGATGAGTCTAGAGGTAATCACGTGACTTGTAGTAAGTCAGAAAGTGAAAGACACATATCATATCATATCACTTAGAGGTGTTACCTAAAATAGATAGCAGGGCAGTTATTTCCACTGAGAAGTGCAATCACAGGTTCATTAAACAAGCTTATGGTTCACCAATGGAAAGGTGTGAGGATTGGTTTCATTACGATATCGGGGTTAACAGACCTATACAAACAGAGGTGACATATATAATCACCAAAGACCTATGGAATACCAAGAGAAGACTACTCAACATTCTGTCATAACGTACATGGGTAAAGGATCCCAGGAAGAACAGACATCTGTATATGTGTAAAAGAACCACATCTTCGACACCTACAATAAGCCAAACATTGTAATCATACTTGCTGTAATAAAAAATAAAAAATTAAATTAAAAATACGAACAAGAAGTAGGGAGACAAACTTGAGGGGCTTTCTCCTGGCACATTCCATTCTAAATTCCAATCTAGAACACGACTTCCATTGAGGCTCTGTTGCCCTAGTAACCAGATTTGGTAAGGGAGAACTGCTGCCACCTTGTGGCCGTTTCACACAACAGCAGCTTTAATCCCAGCGCTAATGGTCAGTTGATATTCAAAATCTTTGCAGGCCTGTAAATGACACCTGCCCTGAAAACAAATCCTGGGGTCACATATCGACCAAAAAATTCAAAGGACGTCCATATTTCAAAACGACCGTTTCAAAAGGCATATTTTATGCACATTAGTGTTCTGCTTCTTTGTCTTTCTTTCTTTTTTGGTTAAAAAGACGGGAATGGAAAAAGGCATCCCTCAGAATGGGCGAAAATAGTTGCAAACGAATCAATGGACAAAGGTTTAATCTCCAATATATATAAACAGCTCATGCACCTTAATGTTAAAAAAACAAAAAACCCAATACAAAAATGGGCAGAAGATCTAAAGAGACGTTTCTTCAAAGAAGACACAGAGAGGGCCAAGACGCACATGAAAAGCTGCTCAAGAGCACTAATTATTAGAGAAATGCAAATCAAAAGTACAATGAGGTATCCCCTCACACCTGTTAGAATCGGCATCATCAGAAAATCTACAAACAACAAATTCTGGGGAGGGTGTGGACAAAAGGAACCCTCTTCCACTATTGGTGGGAATGTAAATTGATACAGTCACTATGGAGAACAGTATGGAGTTTCCTTAAAAACACTAGAAATAGAATTACCATCTGATCCAGCAATCCCACTTCTGGGCATATACCCAGAGAAAACCATAAATCAAAAAGGCACATTCACCACGATGTTCATTGCAGCACTATTTACAATAGCCAGGTAATGGAAGCAACCTAAATGCCCACAGACAGATGAATGGATAAAGATGGGGTACATATATAAAATGGAATATTACTCGGCCATAAAAAGGAATGAAACTGGGTCATTTGTAGAGACATCGATGGATCTAGAGACTGTCATACAGAATGAAGTAAGTCAGAAAGAGGAAAACAAATATTGTATATTAATGCATATATGTGGAACCTAAAAAAATGATACAGATGAACTGGTTTGCAGGGAAGAAATAGAGACGCAGAGGTAGAGAACAAACGTATGGACACCAAGTGTGGGAAGCCATGGGGTGGTGGTGGTGGGATGAGTTGGGAGATTGGGATTGACCTGTATACATGTATATGCATAAAATACATAAGTGATAATAACCTGCTGTATAAAAAAGTAAATAAAATTAAATTTAAAAATTAAAAAAAATAAAACTTAAAACTAAAACAGAAAAAAGTTCTTCCCTTCACACAGATGTATTTATAGAAATGAATTATTTCCATGCTTATATCTATAAATACATAAAAGAGGAATAAAATCTAAGTTGAACCATAAACGAAAAAATACCTGAACCCACCAGTTATACAGAGGAAAACCCTATCAGGGCACTTGCTCCAGCGGTAAACAATTCTGAAATTGGTCAGAGGTGTGGAATCATCACCCATCCAGCCAGCAACCCACCCCCCACGCAAGGAGCGTCCTCATTGCAAAGCTGGGAGACCGTGCCGAGGCATCTCTGAATAAAGGTGAGCTGAGCCCCAGTCCAGCTGCTGCTGAACTGTTCCCACCCTTCCCAGGTAAAACACCTGAATATGTACAAGGGCTTGAAAGCCTAGAGGAAGGGCCGCGGAGCCACACCAGCGACAGCACGCAGGCCAACATGGTGACTGCAGGTCAGCCAAGGTTGTCCTGGCCCCGTGCGCTCTTCCGGAAGCTTTCCATTATCCTGCCTGAGATACCCCTCCTGTCCCGGTCCCCACTGATTTTTCCTTCCTCACCTCTGTCCGGAGAGAAATTCCAGCGGAAGGTATGGGTGACACATCCTCTTCTTTACAGGTGGCAGCCTGGCAACTCCTGCAGAAAGGCCAGCAGAACCCCACTCACACCAGGCCACCAACAAAGCTGGGGCCCCTATTTCCCTCCCACCAGCTCAGCCCCGAGACTGCTGACGGGGCAGAGAATATGGAGTCAGGCACAGCTTCAGGGGCTATTGCCGCCTGGAGCGCTGTTTATATTGACCTCAACCAGGCACACCTGGGGAGGGCCGGCCGGCAGGGTAAGGCTGCCCAGGTCAGCTAATCCACAACCCTCAGGGAATCACATTGTTGAAAATGGACCTCGCTAAGGCAGAATAGAAGCCAAGGAAAATAAGGACACAATGCCATTTGCAGCACCGTAGATGAGTCTAGAGGTAATCACGTGACTTGTAGTAAGTCAGAAAGTGAAAGACACATATCATATCATATCACTTAGAGGTGTTACCTAAAATAGATAGCAGGGCAGTTATTTCCACTGAGAAGTGCAATCACAGGTTCATTAAACAAGCTTATGGTTCACCAATGGAAAGGTGTGAGGATTGGTTTCATTACGATATCGGGGTTAACAGACCTATACAAACAGAGGTGACATATATAATCACCAAAGACCTATGGAATACCAAGAGAAGACTACTCAACATTCTGTCATAACGTACATGGGTAAAGGATCCCAGGAAGAACAGACATCTGTATATGTGTAAAAGAACCACATCTTCGACACCTACAATAAGCCAAACATTGTAATCATACTTGCTGTAATAAAAAATAAAAAATTAAATTAAAAATACGAACAAGAAGTAGGGAGACAAACTTGAGGGGCTTTCTCCTGGCACATTCCATTCTAAATTCCAATCTAGAACACGACTTCCATTGAGGCTCTGTTGCCCTAGTAACCAGATTTGGTAAGGGATAACTGCTGCCACCTTGTGGCCGTTTCACACAACAGCAGCTTTAATCCCAGCGCTAATGGTCAGTTGATATTCAAAATCTTTGCAGGCCTGTAAATGACACCTGCCCTGAAAACAAATCCTGGGGTCACATATCGACCAAAAAATTCAAAGGACGTCCATATTTCAAAACGACCGTTTCAAAAGGCATATTTTATGCACATTAGTGTTCTGCTTCTTTGTCTTTCTTTCTTTTTTGGTTAAAAAGACGGGAATGGAAAAAGGCATCCCTCAGAATGGGCGAAAATAGTTGCAAACGAATCAATGGACAAAGGTTTAATCTCCAATATATATAAACAGCTCATGCACCTTAATGTTAAAAAAACAAAAAACCCAATACAAAAATGGGCAGAAGATCTAAAGAGACGTTTCTTCAAAGAAGACACAGAGAGGGCCAAGACGCACATGAAAAGCTGCTCAAGAGCACTAATTATTAGAGAAATGCAAATCAAAAGTACAATGAGGTATCCCCTCACACCTGTTAGAATCGGCATCATCAGAAAATCTACAAACAACAAATTCTGGGGAGGGTGTGGACAAAAGGAACCCTCTTCCACTATTGGTGGGAATGTAAATTGATACAGTCACTATGGAGAACAGTATGGAGTTTCCTTAAAAACACTAGAAATAGAATTACCATCTGATCCAGCAATCCCACTTCTGGGCATATACCCAGAGAAATCCATAAATCAAAAAGGCACATTCACCACGATGTTCATTGCAGCACTATTTACAATAGCCAGGTAATGGAAGCAACCTAAATGCCCACAGACAGATGAATGGATAAAGATGGGGTACATATATAAAATGGAATATTACTCGGCCATAAAAAGGAATGAAACTGGGTCATTTGTAGAGACATCGATGGATCTAGAGACTGTCATACAGAATGAAGTAAGTCAGAAAGAGGAAAACAAATATTGTATATTAATGCATATATGTGGAACCTAAAAAAATGATACAGATGAACTGGTTTGCAGGGAAGAAATAGAGACGCAGAGGTAGAGAAGAAACGTATGGACACCAAGTGTGGGAAGCCATGGGGTGGTGGTGGTGGGATGAGTTGGGAGATTGGGATTGACCTGTATACATGTATATGCATAAAATACATAAGTGATAATAACCTGCTGTATAAAAAAGTAAATAAAATTAAATTTAAAAATTAAAAAAAATAAAACTTAAAACTAAAACAGAAACAAGTTCTTCCCTTCACACAGATGTATTTATAGAAATGAATTATTTCCATGCTTATATCTATAAATACATAAAAGAGGAATAAAATCTAAGTTGAACCATAAACGAAAAAATACCTGAACCCACCAGTTATACAGAGGAAAACCCTATCAGGGCACTTGCTCCAGCGGTAAACAATTCTGAAATTGGTCAGAGGTGTGGAATCATCACCCATCCAGCCAGCAACCCACC
This sequence comes from Mesoplodon bidens, assembly GCF_964165515.1. Taxonomy (NCBI): domain Eukaryota; kingdom Metazoa; phylum Chordata; class Mammalia; order Artiodactyla; family Ziphiidae; genus Mesoplodon; species Mesoplodon bidens. The sequence continues at coordinate 1,357,222 of NW_027671903.1, forward strand.
CCCCACGCAAGGAGCGTCCTCATTGCAAAGCTGGGAGACCGTGCCGAGGCATCTCTGAATAAAGGTGAGCTGAGCCCCAGTCCAGCTGCTGCTGAACTGTTCCCACCCTTCCCAGGTAAAACACCTGAATATGTACAAGGGCTTGAAAGCCTAGAGGAAGGGCCGCGGAGCCACACCAGCGACAGCACGCAGGCCAACATGGTGACTGCAGGTCAGCCAAGGTTGTCCTGGCCCCGTGCGCTCTTCCGGAAGCTTTCCATTATCCTGCCTGAGATACCCCTCCTGTCCCGGTCCCCACTGATTTTTCCTTCCTCACCTCTGTCCGGAGAGAAATTCCAGCGGAAGGTATGGGTGACACATCCTCTTCTTTACAGGTGGCAGCCTGGCAACTCCTGCAGAAAGGCCAGCAGAACCCCACTCACACCAGGCCACCAACAAAGCTGGGGCCCCTATTTCCCTCCCACCAGCTCAGCCCCGAGACTGCTGACGGGGCAGAGAATATGGAGTCAGGCACAGCTTCAGGGGCTATTGCCGCCTGGAGCGCTGTTTATATTGACCTCAACCAGGCACACCTGGGGAGGGCCGGCCGGCAGGGTAAGGCTGCCCAGGTCAGCTAATCCTCAGCCCTCAGGGAATCACACTTTTGAAAATGGACCTCACTAAGGCAGAGTAGAAGCCAAGGAATAAAAGGACACAATGCCATTTGCAGCACTGTAGATGTGTCTAGAGGTAATCACGTGACTTGTAGTAAGTCAGAAAGTGAAAGACACATATCATATCATATCACTTATAGGTGTTACCTAAAAACGGATACCAGGGCAGATATTTCCACGGAGAAGGACAATCACAGATTCATTAAACAAACTTATGGTTCACCAATGGAAAGGTGTGAGGATTTGTTTCATTACAATGTTGGGGTTAACAGACATACAAACACAGGTGACATATATAATCACCAAAGACCTATGGAATACCAAGAGAAGACGACTCAACATCCTGTCATAACGTACATGGGAAAAGGATCCCAGGAAGAACAGACATATGTGTATGTGTAAAAGAAGCACATCTTCCACACCTACCACAAGCCAAACATTGTAATCACACTTGCTGTAATCAAAAATAAAAAATTAAATTAAAAACACGAAGAAGAAGTAGTGAGACCAACTTGAGGGGCTTTCTCCTGGCACATTCCATTCTAAATTCCAATCTAGAACACGACTTCCATTGAGGCTCTGTTGCCCTAGTAACCAGATTTGGTAAGGGAGAACTGCTGCCACCTTGTGGCCGTTTCACACAACAGCAGCTTTAATCCCAGCGCTCATGGTCAGTTGATATTCAAAATCATTGCAGACCTGTAAATGACACCTGCCCTGAAAACAAATCCTGGGGTCACATATCGACCAAAAAATTCAAAGGACGCCCATATTTCAAAACGACCGTTTCAAAAGGCATATTTTACGCACATTAGTGTTCTGCTTCTTTTTCTTTCTTTCTTTCTTTGTTAAAAAAACAGGAATGGAAAAAGGCATCCCTCAGAATGGGCGAAAATATTTGCAAACGAATCAATGGACAAAGGTTTAATCTCCAACATATATAAAGAGCTCATGCAGCTTAATATTAAAACAACAAACAACCCAATACAAAAATGGGCAGAAGATCTAAAGAGACGTTTCTTCAAAGAAGACACAGAGACGGCCAAGACGCACATGCAAAGCTGCTCAACATCACTAATTATCAGAGAAATGCAAATCAAAACTACAATGAGGGATCACCTCACACCTGTTAGAAACGGCATCATCAGAAAATCTACAACCAACAAACTCTGGGGAGGGTGTGGACAAAAGGAACGCTCTTCCACTATTGGTGGGAATGTAAATTGATACAGTGTCTATGGACAACAGTATGGAGTTTCGTTAAAAAAACTTGAAATAGAATTACCATATGATCCAGCAATCCTACTTCTGGGCATATACCAGAGAAAACCATAAATCAAAAAGGCACATTCACCACAATGGTCAGTGCAGCACTATTGACAATAGCCAGGTAATGGAAGCAACCTAAATACCCACAGACAGACGAATGGATAAAGATGTGGTACATATATAAAATGGAATATTACTCAGCCATAAGAAGGAATGAACCTGGGTCATTTGTAGAGACGTCGATGGATCTAGAGACTGTCATACAGAATGAAGTAAGTCAGAAAGAGAAAAACAAATATTCTTTATTAATGCATATATGTGGAACCTAGACAAATGGTACAGATGAACTGGTTTGCAGGGAAGAAACAGAGACACAGAGGTAGAGAACAAACGTATGGACACCAAGTGTGGGAAGCCATGGGGTGGTGGTGGTGGGATGAGTCGGGAGATTGGGATTGACCTGTATACATGTATATGCATAAAATACATAACTAATAATAACCTGCTGTATAAAAAAATAAATAAAATTAAATTTCAAAATTTTATAAAATAAAATTTAAAAATAGAAAAAAGGTCTTCCCTTCACACAGATGTATTTATATGAATGAACTATTGTCATGCTTATATCAATAAATACACAAAAGAGGAATAAAACCTAACTTGAACCAAAAAGGAAAAAATACCTGAACCCACCAGTTATACAGAGGAAAACCCTATCAGGGCACTTGCTCCAGCGGTAAACAATTCTGAAATTGGTCAGAGGTGGGGAATCATCTCCCATACAGCCAGCAGCCCACCCCCCACGCAAGGAGCGTCCTCATTGCAAATCTGGGTGACAATGCCGAGACATCTGTGAGTAAACGTGAGCAGAGCCCCAGGCCAGCTGCTGCTGAAATGTTCCCACCCTTCCCAGGTAAAACACCTGAATATGTACAAGGGCTTGAAAGCCTAGAGGAAGGGCCGTGGAGCCACACCAGCGGCAGCACGCAGGCCAACTTGGTGCCTGCAGGACAGCCAGGATGGTCCTGGCCCCGGGTGCTCTTCTAGAAGCTTTCCATTGCCCTGCCTGAGATACCCTTCTTGTCCAGGCCCCCACTGCTTTTTTCCTTCCTCACCTCTGTCCGGAGAGAAATTCCAGCGGAAGGTATGGGTGACACATCCTCTTCTTTACAGGTGGCAGCCTGCCAACCCCTGCAGAAAGTCCAGCACAGCCCCACTCACAACGGGCCACCCACAAAGCCGTGGCCCCTCACTCCCTCCCACCAGCACAGCCCCGAGACTGCTGACGGGGCAGAGAATATGGAGTCAGGCACGGCTTCAGGGGCTATTGCTGCCTGGAGCGCTGTTTATATTGACCTCAACCCAGGCACACCTGAGGAGGGCCGGCCGGCAGGTTCAGGCTGCCCAGGTCAGCTAATCCTCAGCCCTCAGGGAATCACACTGATGAAAATGGACCTCACTAAGGCAGAGTAGAAGCCAAGGAATAAAAGGACACAATGCCATTTGCAGCACTGTAGATGTGTCTAGAGGTAATGACGTGAATTGTAGTAAGTCAGAAAGTGAAAGACACATGTCATATCATATCACTTATAGGTGTTACCTAAAAACGGATACCAGGGCAGATATTTCCACGGAGAAGGACAATCACAGATTCATTAAACAAACTTATGGTTCACCAATGGAAAGGTGTGAGGATTGGTTTCATTACGATATTGGGGTTAACAGACATACAAACACAGGTGACATATATAATCACCAAAGACCTATGGAATACCAAGGGAAGACGACTCAACATTCTGTCATAACGTACATGGGAAAAGGATCCCAGGAAGAACAGACATATGTGTATGTGTAAAAGAAGCACATCTTCCACACCTACCACAAGCCAAACATTGTAATCACACTTGCTGTAATCAAAAATAAAAAATTAAATTAAAAACACGAAGAAGAAGTAGTGAGACCAACTTGAGGGGCTTTCTCCTGGCACATTCCATTCTAAATTCCAATCTAGAACACGACTTCCATTGAGGCTCTGTTGCCCTAGTAACCAGATTTGGTAAGGGAGAACTGCTGCCACCTTGTGGCCGTTTCACACAACAGCAGCTTTAATCCCAGCGCTCATGGTCAGTTGATATTCAAAATCATTGCAGACCTGTAAATGACACCTGCCCTGAAAACAAATCCTGGGGTCACATATCGACCAAAAAATTCAAAGGACGCCCATATTTCAAAACGACCGTTTCAAAAGGCATATTTTACGCACATTAGTGTTCTGCTTCTTTTTCTTTCTTTCTTTCTTTGTTAAAAAAACAGGAATGGAAAAAGGCATCCCTCAGAATGGGCGAAAATATTTGCAAACGAATCAATGGACAAAGGTTTAATCTCCAACATATATAAAGAGCTCATGCAGCTTAATATTAAAACAACAAACAACACAATACAAAAATGGGCAGAAGATCTAAAGAGACGTTTCTTCAAAGAAGACACAGAGACGGCCAAGACGCACATGAAAAGCTGCTCAACATCACTAATTATTAGAGAAATGCAAATCAAAACTACAATGAGGGATCACCTCACACCTGTTAGAGTCGGCATCATCAGAAAATCTACAACCAACAAACTCTGGGGAGGGTGTGGACAAAAGGAACCCTCTTCCACTATTGGTGGGAATGTAAATTGATACAGTGTCTATGGACAACAGTATGGAGTTTCGTTAAAAAAACTTGAAATAGAATTACCATATGATCCAGCAATCCTACTTCTGGGCATATACCAGAGAAAACCATAAATCAAAAAGGCACATTCACCACAATGGTCAGTGCAGCACTATTGACAATAGCCAGGTAATGGAAGCAACCTAAATACCCACAGACAGACGAATGGATAAAGATGTGGTACATATATAAAATGGAATATTACTCAGCCATAAGAAGGAATGAAACTGGGTCATTTGTAGAGACGTCGATGGATCTAGAGACTGTCATACAGAATGAAGTAAGTCAGAAAGAGAAAAACAAATATTGTATATTAATGCATATATGTGGAACCTAGACAAATGGTACAGATGAACTGGTTTGCAGGGAAGAAACAGAGACACAGAGGTAGAGAACAAACGTATGGACACCAAGTGTGGGAAGCCATGGGGTGGTGGTGGTGGGATGAGTCGGGAGATTGGGATTGACCTGTATACATGTATATGCAGAAAATACATAACTAATAATAACCTGCTGTATAAAAAAATAAATAAAATTAAATTTCAAAATTTTATAAAATAAAATTTAAAAATAGAAAAAAGGTCTTCCCTTCACACAGATGTATTTATATGAATGAACTATTGCCATGCTTATATCAGTAAATACACAAAAGAGGAATAAAACCTACCTTGAACCAAAAAGGAAAAAAATAACTGAACCCACCTGTTATACAGAGGAAAACCCTATCAGGGCACTTGCTCCAGCCGTAAACAATTCTGAAATTGGTCAGAGGTGGGGAATCATCTCCCATACAGCCAGCAGCCCACCCCCCACGCAAGGAGCGTCCTCATTGCAAATCTGGGGGACCGTGCCGAGGCATCTGTGAGTAAACGTGAGCAGAGCCCCAGGCCAGCTGCTGCTGAACTGTTCCCACCCTTCCCAGGTAAAACACCTGAATATGTACAAGGGCTTGAAAGCCTAGAGGAAGGGCCGTGGAGCCACACCAGCGGCAGCACGCAGGCCAACTTGGTGCCTGCAGGACAGCCAGGATGGTCCTGGCCCCGGGTGCTCTTCTAGAAGCTTTCCATTGCCCTGCCTGAGATACCCTTCCTGTCCAGGCCCCCACTGCTTTTTTCCTTCCTCACCTCTGTCCGGAGAGAAATTCCAGCGGAAGGTATGGGTGACACATACTCTTCTTTACAGGTGGCAGCCTGGCAACCCCTGCAGAAAGTCCAGCAGAGCCCCACTCACAACGGGCCACCCACAAAGCCGTGGCTCCTCACTACCTCCCACCAGCACAGCCCCGAGACTGCTGACGGGGCAGAGAATATGGAGTCAGGCACGGCTTCAGGGGCTATTGCTGCCTGGAGCGCTGTTTATATTGACCTCAACCCAGGCACACCTGAGGAGGGCCGGCCGGCAGGTTCAGGCTGCCCAGGTCAGCTAATCCTCAGCCCTCAGGGAATCACACTGTTGAAAATGGACCTCACTAAGGCAGAGTAGAAGCCAAGGAATAAAAGGACACAATGCCATTTGCAGCACTGTAGATGTGTCTAGAGGTAATCACGTGACTTGTAGTAAGTCAGAAAGTGAAAGACACATATCATATCATATCACTTATAGGTGTTACCTAAAAACGGATACCAGGGCAGATATTTCCACGGAGAAGGACAATCACAGATTCATTAAACAAACTTATGGTTCACCAATGGAAAGGTGTGAGGATTGGTTTCATTACGATATTGGGGTTAACAGACATACACATACAGGTGACATATATAATCACCAAAGACCTATGGAATACCAAGAGAAGACGACTCAACATTCTGTCATAACGTACATGGGAAAAGGATCCCAGGAAGAACAGACATATGTGTATGTGTAAAAGAAGCACATCTTCCACACCTACCACAAGCCAAACATTGTAATCACACTTGCTGTAATCAAAAATAAAAAATTAAATTAAAAACACGAAGAAGAAGTAGTGAGACCAACTTGAGGGGCTTTCTCCTGGCACATTCCATTCTAAATTCCAATCTAGAACACGACTTCCATTGAGGCTCTGTTGCCCTAGTAACCAGATTTGGTAAGGGAGAACTGCTGCCACCTTGTGGCCGTTTCACACAACAGCAGCTTTAATCCCAGCGCTCATGGTCAGTTGATATTCAAAATCATTGCAGACCTGTAAATGACACCTGCCCTGAAAACAAATCCTGGGGTCACATATCGACCAAAAAATTCAAAGGACGCCCATATTTCAAAACGACCGTTTCAAAAGGCATATTTTACGCACATTAGTGTTCTGCTTCTTTTTCTTTCTTTCTTTCTTTGTTAAAAAAACAGGAATGGAAAAAGGCATCCCTCAGAATGGGCGAAAATATTTGCAAACGGATCAATGGACAAAGGTTTAATCTCCAACATATATAAAGAGCTCATGCAGCTTAATATTAAAACAACAAACAACCCAATACAAAAATGGGCAGAAGATCTAAAGAGACGTTTCTTCAAAGAAGACACAGAGACGGCCAAGACGCACATGAAAAGCTGCTCAACATCACTAATTATTAGAGAAATGCAAATCAAAACTACAATGAGGGATCACCTCACACCTGTTAGAATCGGCATCATCAGAAAATCTACAACCAACAAACTCTGGGGAGGGTGTGGACAAAAGGAACCCTCTTCCACTATTGGTGGGAATGTAAATTGATACAGTGTCTATGGACAACAGTATGGAGTTTCGTTAAAAAAACTTGAAATAGAATTACCATATGATCCAGCAATCCTACTTCTGGGCATATACCAGAGAAAACCATAAATCAAAAAGGCACATTCACCACAATGGTCAGTGCAGCACTATTGACAATAGCCAGGTAATGGAAGCAACCTAAATACCCACAGACAGACGAATGGATAAAGATGTGGTACATATATAAAATGGAATATTACTCAGCCATATGAAGGAATGAAACTGGGTCATTTGTAGAGACGTCGATGGATCTAGAGACTGTCATACAGAATGAAGTAAGTCAGAAAGAGAAAAACAAATATTGTATATTAATGCATATATGTGGAACCTAGACAAATGGTACAGATGAACTGGTTTGCAGGGAAGAAACAGAGACACAGAGGTAGAGAACAAACGTATGGACACCAAGTGTGGGAAGCCATGGGGTGGTGGTGGTGGGATGAGTCGGGAGATTGGGATTGACCTGTATACATGTATATGCAGAAAATACATAACTAATAATAACCTGCTGTATAAAAAAATAAATAAAATTAAATTTCAAAATTTTATAAAATAAAATTTAAAAATAGAAAAAAGGTCTTCCCTTCACACAGATGTATTTATATGAATGAACTATTGCCATGCTTATATCAGTAAATACACAAAAGAGGAATAAAACCTAACTTGAACCAAAAAGGAAAAAAATACCTGAACCCACCTGTTATACAGAGGAAAACCCTATCAGGGCACTTGCTCCAGCCGTAAACAATTCTGAAATTGGTCAGAGGTGGGGAATCATCTCCCATACAGCCAGCAGCCCACCCCCCACGCAAGGAGCGTCCTCATTGCAAATCTGGGGGACCGTGCCGAGGCATCTGTGAGTAAACGTGAGCAGAGCCCCAGGCCAGCTGCTGCTGAACTGTTCCCACCCTTCCCAGGTAAAACACCTGAATATGTACAAGGGCTTGAAAGCCTAGAGGAAGGGCCGTGGAGCCACACCAGCGGCAGCACGCAGGCCAACTTGGTGCCTGCAGGACAGCCAGGATGGTCCTGGCCCCGGGTGCTCTTCTAGAAGCTTTCCATTGCCCTGCCTGAGATACCCTTCCTGTCCAGGCCCCCACTGCTTTTTTCCTTCCTCACCTCTGTCCGGAGAGAAATTCCAGCGGAAGGTATGGGTGACACATACTCTTCTTTACAGGTGGCAGCCTGGCAACCCCTGCAGAAAGTCCAGCAGAGCCCCACTCACAACGGGCCACCCACAAAGCCGTGGCCCCTCACTCCCTCCCACCAGCACAGCCCCGAGACTGCTGACGGGGCAGAGAATATGGAGTCAGGCACGGCTTCAGGGGCTATTGCTTCCTGGAGCGCTGTTTATATTGACCTCAACCCAGGCACACCTGAGGAGGGCCGGCCGGCAGGTTCAGGCTGCCCAGGTCAGCTAATCCTCAGCCCTCAGGGAATCACACTGTTGAAAATGGACCTCACTAAGGCAGAGTAGAAGCCAAGGAATAAAAGGGCACAATGCCATTTGCAGCACTGTAGATGTGTCTAGAGGTAATCACGTGACTTGTAGTAAGTCAGAAAGTGAAAGACACATATCATATCATATCACTTATAGGTGTTACCTAAAAACGGATACCAGGGCAGATATTTCCACGGAGAAGGACAATCACAGATTCATTAAACAAACTTATGGTTCACCAATGGAAAGGTGTGAGGATTGGTTTCATTACGATATTGGGGTTAACAGACATACAAACACAGGTGACATATATAATCACCAAAGACCTATGGAATACCAAGAGAAGACGACTCAACATTCTGTCATAACGTACATGGGAAAAGGATCCCAGGAAGAACAGACATATGTGTATGTGTAAAAGAAGCACATCTTCCACACCTACCACAAGCCAAACATTGTAATCACACTTGCTGTAATCAAAAATAAAAAATTAAATTAAAAACACGAAGAAGAAGTAGTGAGACCAACTTGAGGGGCTTTCTCCTGGCACATTCCATTCTAAATTCCAATCTAGAACACGACTTCCATTGAGGCTCTGTTGCCCTAGTAACCAGATTTGGTAAGGGAGAACTGCTGCCACCTTGTGGCCGTTTCACACAACAGCAGCTTTAATCCCAGCGCTCATGGTCAGTTGATATTCAAAATCATTGCAGACCTGTAAATAACACCTGCCCTGAAAACAAATCCTGGGGTCACATATCGACCAAAAAATTCAAAGGACGCCCATATTTCAAAACGACCGTTTCAAAAGGCATATTTTACGCACATTAGTGTTCTGCTTCTTTTTCTTTCTTTCTTTCTTTGTTAAAAAAACAGGAATGGAAAAAGGCATCCCTCAGAATGGGCGAATATATTTGCAAACGAATCAATGGACAAAGGTTTAATCTCCAACATATATAAAGAGCTCATGCAGCTTAATATTAAAACAACAAACAACCCAATACAAAAATGGGCAGAAGATCTAAAGAGACGTTTCTTCAAAGAAGACACAGAGACGGCCAAGACGCACATGAAAAGCTGCTCAACATCACTAATTATTAGAGAAATGCAAATCAAAACTACAATGAGGGATCACCTCACACTTGTTAGAATCGGCATCATCAGAAAATCTACAACCAACAAACTCTGGGGAGGGTGTGGACAAAAGGAACCCTCTTCCACTATTGGTGGGAATGTAAATTGATACAGTGTCTATGGACAACAGTATGGAGTTTCGTTAACAAAACTTGAAATAGAATTACCATATGATCCAGCAATCCTACTTCTGGGCATATACCAGAGAAAACCATAAATCAAAAAGGCACATTCACCACAATGGTCAGTGCAGCACTATTGACAATAGCCAGGTAATGGAAGCAACCTAAATACCCACAGACAGACGAATGGATAAAGATGTGGTACATATATAAAATGGAATATTACTCAGCCATAAGAAGGAATGAAACTGGGTCATTTGTAGAGATGTCGATGGATCTAGAGACTGTCATACAGAATGAAGTAAGTCAAAAAGAGAAAAACAAATATTGTATATTAATGCATATATGTGGAACCTAGACAAATGGTACAGATGAACTGGTTTGCAGGGAAGAAATAGAGACACAGAGGTAGAGAACAAACGTATGGACACCAAGTGTGGGAAGCCATGGGGTGGTGGTGGTGGGATGAGTCGGGAGATTGGGATTGACCTGTATACATGTATATGCATAAAATACATAACTAATAATAACCTGCTGTATAAAAAAATAAATAAAATTACAATTCAAAATTTTATAAAATAAAATTTAAAAATAGAAAAAAGGTCTTCCCTTCACACAGATGTATTTATATGAATGAACTATTGCCATGCTTATATCAATAAATACACAAAAGAGGAATAAAACCTAACTTGAACCAAAAAGGAAAAAATACCTGAACCCACCAGTTATACAGAGGAAAACCCTATCAGGGCACTTGCTCCAGCGGTAAACAATTCTGAAATTGGTCAGAGGTGGGGAATCATCTCCCATACAGCCAGCAGCCCACCCCCCATGCAAGGAGCGTCCTCATTGCAAAGCTGGGGGACAATGCTGAGGCATCTGTGAGTAAACGTGAGCAGAGCCCCAGGCCAGCTGCTGCTGAACTGTTCCCACCCTTCCCAGGTAAAACACCTGAATATGTACAAGGGCTTGAAAGCCTAGAGGAAGGGCCGTGGAGCCACACCAGCGACAGCACGCAGGGCAACTTGGTGCCTGCAGGACAGCCAGGATGGTCCTGGCCCCGGGTGCTCTTCTGTAAGCTTTCCATTGCCCTGCCTGAGATACCCTTCTTGTCCAGGCCCCCACTGCTTTTTTCCTTCCTCACCTCTGTCCGGAGAGAAATTCCAGCGGAAGGTATGGGTGACACATCCTCTTCTTTACAGGTGGCAGCCTGGCAACCCCTGCAGAAAGTCCAGCAGAGCCCCACTCACAACGGGCCACCCACAAAGCCGTGGCCCCTCACTCCCTCCCACCAGCACAGCCCCGAGACTGCTGACGAGGCAGAGAATATGGAGTCAGGCACGGCTTCAAGGGCTATTGCTGCCTGGAGCGCTGTTTATATTGACCTCAACCCAGGCACACCTGAGGAGGGCCGGCCGGCAGGTTCAGGCTGCCCAGGTCAGCTAATCCTCAGCCCTCAGGGAATCACACTGTTGAAAATGGACCTCACTAAGGCAGAGTAGAAGCCAAGGAATAAAAGGACACAATGCCATTTGCAGCACTGTAGATGTGTCTAGAGGTAATCACGTGACTTGTAGTAAGTCAGAAAGTGAAAGACACATATCATATCATATCACTTATAGGTGTTACCTAAAAACGGATACCAGGGCAGATATTTCCACGGAGAAGGACAATCACAGATTCATTAAACAAACTTATGGTTCACCAATGGAAAGGTGTGAGGATTGGTTTCATTACGATATTGGGGTTAACAGACATACAAACACAGGTGACATATATAATCACCAAAGACCTAGGGAATACCGAGAGAAGACGACTCAACATTCTGTCATAACGTACATGGGAAAAGGATCCCAGGAAGAACAGACATATGTGTATGTGTAAAAGAAGCACATCTTCCACACCTACCACAAGCCAAACATTGTAATCACACTTGCTGTAATCAAAAATAAAAAATTAAATTAAAAACACGAAGAAGAAGTAGTAAGACAAACTTGAGGGGCTTTCTCCTGGCACATTCCATTCTAAATTCCAATCTAGAACACGACTTCCATTGAGGCTCTGTTGCCCTAGTAACCAGATTTGGTAAGGGAGAACTGCTGCCACCTTGTGGCCGTTTCACACAACAGCAGCTTTAATCCCAGCGCTCATGGTCAGTTGATATTCAAAACCATTGCAGACCTGTAAATGACACCTGCCCTGAAAACAAATCCAGGGGTCACATATCGACCAAAAAATTCAAAGGACGCCCATATTTCAAAACGACCGTTTCAAAAGGCATATTTTACGCACATTAGTGTTCTGCTTCTTTTTCTTTCTTTCTTTCTTTGTTAAAAAAACAGGAATGGAAAAAGGCATCCCTCAGAATGGGCGAAAATATTTGCAAACGAATCAATGGACAAAGGTTTAATCTCCAACATATATAAAGAGGTCATGCAGCTTAATATTAAAACAACAAACAACCCAATACAAAAATGGGCAGAAGATCTAAAGAGACGTTTCTTCAAAGAAGACACAGAGACGGCCAAGACGCACATGAAAAGCTGCTCAACATCACTAATTATTAGAGAAATGCAAATCAAAACTACAATGAGGGATCACCTCACACCTGTTAGAATCGGCATCATCAGAAAATCTACAACCAACAAACTCTGGGGAGGGTGTGGACAAAAGGAACCCTCTTCCACTATTGGTGGGAATGTAAATTGATACAGTGTCTATGGACAACAGTATGGAGTTTCGTTAAAAAACCTTGAAATAGAATTACCATGTGATCCAGCAATCCTACTTCTGGGCATATACCAGAGAAAACCATAAATCAAAAAGGCACATTCACCACAATGTTCATTGCAGCACTATTTACAATAGCCAGGTAATAGAAGCAACCTAAATACCCACAGACAGACGAATGGATAAAGATGTGGTACATATATAAAATGGAATATTACTCAGCCATAAGAAGGAATGAAACTGGGTCATTTGTAGAGACGTCGATGGATCTAGAGACTGTCATACAGAATGAAGTAAGTCAGAAAGAGAAAAACAAATATTGTATATTAATGCATATATGTGGAACCTAGACAAATGATACAGATGAACTGGTTTGCAGGGAAGAAACAGAGACACAGAGGTAGAGAACAAACGTATGGACACCAAGTGTGGGAAGCCATGGGGTGGTGGTGGTGGGATGAGTCGGGAGATTGGGATTGACCTGTATACATGTATATGCATAAAATACATAACTAATAATAACCTGCTGTATAAAAAAATAAATAAAATTAAATTTCAAAATTTTATAAAATAAAATTTAAAAATAGAAAAAAGGTCTTCCCTTCACACAGATGTATTTATATGAATGAACTATTGCCATGCTTATATCAGTAAATACACAAAAGAGGAATAAAACCTAACTTGAACCAAAAAGGAAAAAAATACCTGAACCGACCTGTTATACAGAGGAAAACCCTATCAGGGCACTTGCTCCAGCGGTAAACAATTCTGAAATTGGTCAGAGGTGGGGAATCATCTCCCATACAGCCAGCAGCCCACCCCCCACGCAAGGAGCGTCCTCATTGCAAAGCTGGGGGACCGTGCCGAGGCATCTGTGAGTAAACGTGAGCAGAGCCCCAGGCCAGCTGCTGCTGAACTGTTCCCACCCTTCCCAGGTAAAACACCTGAATATGTACAAGGGCTTGAAAGCCTAGAGGAAGGGCCGTGGAGCCACACCAGCGGCAGCACGCAGGCCAACTTGGTGCCTGCACGCCAGCCAGGATGGTCCTGGCCCCGGGTGCTCTTCTAGAAGCTTTCCATTGCCCTGCCAGAGATACCCTTCCTGTCCAGGCCCCCACTGCTTTTTTCCTTCCTCACCTCTGTCCGGAGAGAAATTCCAGCGGAAGGTATGGGTGACACATCCTCTTCTTTACAGGTGGCAGCCTGGCAACTCCTGCAGAAAGTCCAGCAGAGCCCCACTCACAACGGGCCACCCACAAAGCCGTGGCCCCTCACTCCCTCCCACCAGCACAGCCCCGAGACTGCTGACGGGGCAGAGAATATGGAGTCAGGCACAGCTTCAGGGGCTATTGCTGCCTGGAGCGCTGTTTATATTGACCTCAAACGAGGCACACCTGAGGAGGGCCGGCCGGCAGGTTCAGGCTGCCCAGGTCAGCTAATCCTCAGCCCTCAGGGAATCACACTGTTGAAAATGGACCTCACTAAGGCAGAGTAGAAGCCAAGGAATAAAAGGACACAATGCCATTTGCAGCACTGTAGATGTGTCTAGAGGTAATCACGTGACTTGTAGTAAGTCAGAAAGTGAAAGACACATATCATATCATATCACTTATAGGTGTTACCTAAAAACGGATACCAGGGCAGATATTTCCACGGAGAAGGACAATCACAGATTCATTAAACAAACTTATGGTTCACCAATGGAAAGGTGTGAGGATTGGTTTCATTACGATATTGGGGTTAACAGACATACAAACACAGGTGACATATATAATCACCAAAGACCTTGGAATACCAAGAGAAGACGACTCAACATCCTCTCATAACGTACATGGGAAAAGGATCCCAGGAAGAACAGACATATGTGTATGTGTAAAAGAAGCACATCTTCCACACCTACCACAAGCCAAACATTGTAATCACACTTGCTGTAATCAAAAATAAAAAATTAAATTAAAAACACGAAGAAGAAGTAGTGAGACCAACTTGAGGGGCTTTCTCCTGGCACATTCCATTCTAAATTCCAATCTAGAACACGACTTCCATTGAGGCTCTGTTGCCCTAGTAACCAGATTTGGTAAGGGAGAACTGCTGCCACCTTGTGGCCGTTTCACACAACAGCAGCTTTAATCCCAGCGCTCATGGTCAGTTGATATTCAAAATCATTGCAGACCTGTAAATGACACCTGCCCTGAAAACAAATCCTGGGGTCACATATCGACCAAAAAATTCAAAGGACGCCCATATTTCAAAACGACCGTTTCAAAAGGCATATTTTACGCACATTAGTGTTCTGCTTCTTTTTCTTTCTTTCTTTCTTTGTTAAAAAAACAGGAATGGAAAAAGGCATCCCTCAGAATGGGCGAAAATATTTGCAAACGAATCAATGGACAAAGGTTTAATCTCCAACATATATAAAGAGCTCATGCAGCTTAATATTAAAACAACAAACAACCCAATACAAAAATGGGCAGAAGATCTAAAGAGACGTTTCTTCAAAGAAGACACAGAGACGGCCAAGACGCACATGAAAAGCTGCTCAACATCACTAATTATTAGAGAAATGCAAATCAAAACTACAATGAGGGATCACCTCACACCTGTTAGAATCGGCATCATCAGAAAATCTACAACCAACAAATTCTGGGGAGGGTGTGGACAAAAGGAACCCTCTCCCACTATTGGTGGGAATGTAAATTGATACAGTGTCTATGGACAACAGTAGGGAGTTTCGTTAAAAATACTTGAAATAAAATTACCATATGATCCGGCAATCCCACTTCTGGGCATATACCCAGAGAAAACCATAAATCAAAAAGGCACATTCACCACAATGGTCATTGGAGCACTATTTACAATAGCCAGGTAATGGAAGCAACCTAAATACCCACAGACAGACGAATGGATAAAGATGTGGTACATATATAAAATGGAATATTACTCAGCCATAAGAAGGAATGAAACTGGGTCATTTGTAGAGACGTCGATGGATCTAGAGACTGTCATACAGAATGAAGTAAGTCAGAAAGAGAAAAACAAATATTGTATATTAATGCATATATGTGGAACCTAGACAAATGGTACAGATGAACTGGTTTGCAGGGAAGAAATAGAGACACAGAGGTAGAGAACAAACGTATGGACACCAAGTGTGGGAAGCCATGGGGTGGTGGTGGTGGGATGAGTCGGGAGATTGGGATTGACCTGTATACATGTATATGCATAAAATACATAACTAATAATAACCTGCTGTATAAAAAAATAAATAAAATTAAATTTCAAAATTTTATAAAATAAAATTTAAAAATAGAAAAAACGTCTTCCCTTCACACAGATGTATTTATATGAATGAACTATTGCCATGCTCATATCAATAAATACACAAAAGAGGAATAAAACCTAACTTGAACCAAAAAGGAAAAAAATACCTGAACCCACCAGTTATACAGAGGAAAACCCTATCAGGGCACTTGCTCCAGCGGTAAACAATTCTGAAATTGGTCAGAGGTGGGGAATCATCTCCCATACAGCCAGCAGCCCACCCCCCACGCAAGGAGCGTCCTCATTGCAAAGCTGGGTGACAATGCCGAGGCATCTGTGAGTAAACGTGAGCAGAGCCCCAGGCCAGCTGCTGCTGAACTGTTCCCACCCTTCCCAGGTAAAACACCTGAATATGTACAAGGGCTTGAAAGCCTAGAGGAAGGGCCGTGGAGCCACACCAGCGGCAGCACGCAGGCCAACTTGGTGCCTGCAGGACAGCCAGGATGGTCCTGGCCCCGGGTGCTCTTCTAGAAGCTTTCCATTGCCCTGCCTGAGATACCCTTCCTGTCCAGGCCCCCACTGCTTTTTTCCTTCCTCACCTCTGTCCGGAGAGAAATTCCAGCGGAAGGTATGGGTGACACATCCTCTTCTTTACAGGTGGCAGCCTGGCAACTCCTGCAGAAAGTCCAGCAGAGCCCCACTCACAACGGGCCACCCACAAAGCCGTGGCCCCTCACTCCCTCCCACCAGCACAGCCCCGAGACTGCTGACGGGGCAGAGAATATGGAGTCAGGCACAGCTTCAGGGGCTATTGCTGCCTGGAGCGCTGTTTATATTGACCTCAAACGAGGCACACCTGAGGAGGGCCGGCCGGCAGGTTCAGGCTGCCCAGGTCAGCTAATCCTCAGCCCTCAGGGAATCACACTGTTGAAAATGGACCTCACTAAGGCAGAGTAGAAGCCAAGGAATAAAAGGACACAATGCCATTTGCAGCACTGTAGATGTGTCTAGAGGTAATCACGTGACTTGTAGTAAGTCAGAAAGTGAAAGACACATATCATATCATATCACTTATAGGTGTTACCTAAAAACGGATACCAGGGCAGATATTTCCACGGAGAAGGACAATCACAGATTCATTAAACAAACTTATGGTTCACCAATGGAAAGGTGTGAGGATTGGTTTCATTACGATATTGGGGTTAACAGACATACAAACACAGGTGACATATATAATCACCAAAGACCTTGGAATACCAAGAGAAGACGACTCAACATCCTCTCATAACGTACATGGGAAAAGGATCCCAGGAAGAACAGACATATGTGTATGTGTAAAAGAAGCACATCTTCCACACCTACCACAAGCCAAACATTGTAATCACACTTGCTGTAATCAAAAATAAAAAATTAAATTAAAAACACGAAGAAGAAGTAGTGAGACCAACTTGAGGGGCTTTCTCCTGGCACATTCCATTCTAAATTCCAATCTAGAACACGACTTCCATTGAGGCTCTGTTGCCCTAGTAACCAGATTTGGTAAGGGAGAACTGCTGCCACCTTGTGGCCGTTTCACACAACAGCAGCTTTAATCCCAGCGCTCATGGTCAGTTGATATTCAAAATCATTGCAGACCTGTAAATGACACCTGCCCTGAAAACAAATCCTGGGGTCACATATCGACCAAAAAATTCAAAGGACGCCCATATTTCAAAACGACCGTTTCAAAAGGCATATTTTACGCACATTAGTGTTCTGCTTCTTTTTCTTTCTTTCTTTCTTTGTTAAAAAAACAGGAATGGAAAAAGGCATCCCTCAGAATGGGCGAAAATATTTGCAAACGAATCAATGGACAAAGGTTTAATCTCCAACATATATAAAGAGCTCATGCAGCTTAATATTAAAACAACAAACAACCCAATACAAAAATGGGCAGAAGATCTAAAGAGACGTTTCTTCAAAGAAGACACAGAGACGGCCAAGACGCACATGAAAAGCTGCTCAACATCACTAATTATTAGAGAAATGCAAATCAAAACTACAATGAGGGATCACCTCACACCTGTTAGAATCGGCATCATCAGAAAATCTACAACCAACAAATTCTGGGGAGGGTGTGGACAAAAGGAACCCTCTCCCACTATTGGTGGGAATGTAAATTGATACAGTGTCTATGGACAACAGTAGGGAGTTTCGTTAAAAATACTTGAAATAAAATTACCATATGATCCGGCAATCCCACTTCTGGGCATATACCCAGAGAAAACCATAAATCAAAAAGGCACATTCACCACAATGGTCATTGGAGCACTATTTACAATAGCCAGGTAATGGAAGCAACCTAAATACCCACAGACAGACGAATGGATAAAGATGTGGTACATATATAAAATGGAATATTACTCAGCCATAAGAAGGAATGAAACTGGGTCATTTGTAGAGACGTCGATGGATCTAGAGACTGTCATACAGAATGAAGTAAGTCAGAAAGAGAAAAACAAATATTGTATATTAATGCATATATGTGGAACCTAGACAAATGGTACAGATGAACTGGTTTGCAGGGAAGAAATAGAGACACAGAGGTAGAGAACAAACGTATGGACACCAAGTGTGGGAAGCCATGGGGTGGTGGTGGTGGGATGAGTCGGGAGATTGGGATTGACCTGTATACATGTATATGCATAAAATACATAACTAATAATAACCTGCTGTATAAAAAAATAAATAAAATTAAATTTCAAAATTTTATAAAATAAAATTTAAAAATAGAAAAAACGTCTTCCCTTCACACAGATGTATTTATATGAATGAACTATTGCCATGCTCATATCAATAAATACACAAAAGAGGAATAAAACCTAACTTGAACCAAAAAGGAAAAAAATACCTGAACCCACCAGTTATACAGAGGAAAACCCTATCAGGGCACTTGCTCCAGCGGTAAACAATTCTGAAATTGGTCAGAGGTGGGGAATCATCTCCCATACAGCCAGCAGCCCACCCCCCACTCAAGGAGCGTCCTCATTGCAAAGCTGGGTGACAATGCCGAGGCATCTGTGAGTAAACGTGAGCAGAGCCCCAGGCCAGCTGCTGCTGAACTGTTCCCACCCTTCCCAGGTAAAACACCTGAATATGTACAAGGGCTTGAAAGCCTAGAGGAAGGGCCGTGGAGCCACACCAGCGGCAGCACGCAGGCCAACTTGGTGCCTGCAGGACAGCCAGGATGGTCCTGGCCCCGGGTGCTCTTCTAGAAGCTTTCCATTGCCCTGCCTGAGATACCCTTCCTGTCCAGGCCCCCACTGCTTTTTTCCTTCCTCACCTCTGTCCGGAGAGAAATTCCAGCGGAAGGTATGGGTGACACATCCTCTTCTTTACAGGTGGCAGCCTGGCAACTCCTGCAGAAAGTCCAGCAGAGCCCCACTCACAACGGGCCACCCACAAAGCCGTGGCCCCTCACTCCCTCCCACCAGCACAGCCCCGAGACTGCTGACGGGGCAGAGAATATGGAGTCAGGCACAGCTTCAGGGGCTATTGCTGCCTGGAGCGCTGTTTATATTGACCTCAAACGAGGCACACCTGAGGAGGGCCGGCCGGCAGGTTCAGGCTGCCCAGGTCAGCTAATCCTCAGCCCTCAGGGAATCACACTGTTGAAAATGGACCTCACTAAGGCAGAGTAGAAGCCAAGGAATAAAAGGACACAATGCCATTTGCAGCACTGTAGATGTGTCTAGAGGTAATCACGTGACTTGTAGTAAGTCAGAAAGTGAAAGACACATATCATATCATATCACTTATAGGTGTTACCTAAAAACGGATACCAGGGCAGATATTTCCACGGAGAAGGACAATCACAGATTCATTAAACAAACTTATGGTTCACCAATGGAAAGGTGTGAGGATTGGTTTCATTACGATATTGGGGTTAACAGACATACAAACACAGGTGACATATATAATCACCAAAGACCTTGGAATACCAAGAGAAGACGACTCAACATCCTCTCATAACGTACATGGGAAAAGGATCCCAGGAAGAACAGACATATGTGTATGTGTAAAAGAAGCACATCTTCCACACCTACCACAAGCCAAACATTGTAATCACACTTGCTGTAATCAAAAATAAAAAATTAAATTAAAAACACGAAGAAGAAGTAGTGAGACCAACTTGAGGGGCTTTCTCCTGGCACATTCCATTCTAAATTCCAATCTAGAACACGACTTCCATTGAGGCTCTGTTGCCCTAGTAACCAGATTTGGTAAGGGAGAACTGCTGCCACCTTGTGGCCGTTTCACACAACAGCAGCTTTAATCCCAGCGCTCATGGTCAGTTGATATTCAAAATCATTGCAGACCTGTAAATGACACCTGCCCTGAAAACAAATCCTGGGGTCACATATCGACCAAAAAATTCAAAGGACGCCCATATTTCAAAACGACCGTTTCAAAAGGCATATTTTACGCACATTAGTGTTCTGCTTCTTTTTCTTTCTTTCTTTCTTTGTTAAAAAAACAGGAATGGAAAAAGGCATCCCTCAGAATGGGCGAAAATATTTGCAAACGAATCAATGGACAAAGGTTTAATCTCCAACATATATAAAGAGCTCATGCAGCTTAATATTAAAACAACAAACAACCCAATACAAAAATGGGCAGAAGATCTAAAGAGACGTTTCTTCAAAGAAGACACAGAGACGGCCAAGACGCACATGAAAAGCTGCTCAACATCACTAATTATTAGAGAAATGCAAATCAAAACTACAATGAGGGATCACCTCACACCTGTTAGAATCGGCATCATCAGAAAATCTACAACCAACAAATTCTGGGGAGGGTGTGGACAAAAGGAACCCTCTCCCACTATTGGTGGGAATGTAAATTGATACAGTGTCTATGGACAACAGTAGGGAGTTTCGTTAAAAATACTTGAAATAAAATTACCATATGATCCGGCAATCCCACTTCTGGGCATATACCCAGAGAAAACCATAAATCAAAAAGGCACATTCACCACAATGGTCATTGGAGCACTATTTACAATAGCCAGGTAATGGAAGCAACCTAAATACCCACAGACAGACGAATGGATAAAGATGTGGTACATATATAAAATGGAATATTACTCAGCCATAAGAAGGAATGAAACTGGGTCATTTGTAGAGACGTCGATGGATCTAGAGACTGTCATACAGAATGAAGTAAGTCAGAAAGAGAAAAACAAATATTGTATATTAATGCATATATGTGGAACCTAGACAAATGGTACAGATGAACTGGTTTGCAGGGAAGAAATAGAGACACAGAGGTAGAGAACAAACGTATGGACACCAAGTGTGGGAAGCCATGGGGTGGTGGTGGTGGGATGAGTCGGGAGATTGGGATTGACCTGTATACATGTATATGCATAAAATACATAACTAATAATAACCTGCTGTATAAAAAAATAAATAAAATTAAATTTCAAAATTTTATAAAATAAAATTTAAAAATAGAAAAAACGTCTTCCCTTCACACAGATGTATTTATATGAATGAACTATTGCCATGCTCATATCAATAAATACACAAAAGAGGAATAAAACCTAACTTGAACCAAAAAGGAAAAAAATACCTGAACCCACCAGTTATACAGAGGAAAACCCTATCAGGGCACTTGCTCCAGCGGTAAACAATTCTGAAATTGGTCAGAGGTGGGGAATCATCTCCCATACAGCCAGCAGCCCACCCCCCACGCAAGGAGCGTCCTCATTGCAAAGCTGGGGGACAATGCCGAGGCATCTGTGAGTAAACGTGAGCAGAGCCCCAGGCCAGCTGCTGCTGAACTGTTCCCACCCTTCCCAGGTAAAACACCTGAATATGTACAAGGGCTTGAAAGCCTAGAGGAAGGGCCGTGGAGCCACACCAGCGGCAGCACGCAGGCCAACTTGGTGCCTGCAGGACAGCCAGGATGGTCCTGGCCCCGGGTGCTCTTCTAGAAGCTTTCCATTGCCCTGCCTGAGATACCCTTCCTGTCCAGGCCCCCACTGCTTTTTTCCTTCCTCACCTCTGTCCGGAGAGAAATTCCAGCGGAAGGTATGGGTGACACATCCTCTTCTTTACAGGTGGCAGCCTGGCAACTCCTGCAGAAAGTCCAGCAGAGCCCCACTCACAACGGGCCACCCACAAAGCCGTGGCCCCTCACTCCCTCCCACCAGCACAGCCCCGAGACTGCTGACGGGGCAGAGAATATGGAGTCAGGCACAGCTTCAGGGGCTATTGCTGCCTGGAGCGCTGTTTATATTGACCTCAAACCAGGCACACCTGAGGAGGGCCGGCCGGCAGGTTCAGGCTGCCCAGGTCAGCTAATCCTCAGCCCTCAGGGAATCACACTGTTGAAAAGGGACCTCACTAAGGCAGAGTAGAAGCCAAGGAATAAAAGGACACAATGCCATTTGCAGCACTGTAGATGTGTCTAGAGGTAATCACGTGACTTGTAGTAAGTCAGAAAGTGAAAGACACATATCATATCATATCACTTATAGGTGTTACCTAAAAACGGATACCAGGGCAGATATTTCCACGGAGAAGGACAATCACAGATTCATTAAACAAACTTATAGTTCACCAATGGAAAGGTGTGAGGATTGGTTTCATTACGATATTGGGGTTAACAGACATACAAACACAGGTGACATATATAATCACCAAAGGCCTTGGAATACCAAGAGAAGACGACTCAACATCCTGTCATAACGTACATGGGAAAAGGATCCCAGGAAGAACAGACATATGTGTATGTGTAAAAGAAGCACATCTTCCACACCTACCACAAGCCAAACATTGTAATCACACTTGCTGTAATCAAAAATAAAAAATTAAATTAAAAACACGAAGAAGAAGTAGTGAGACCAACTTGAGGGGCTTTCTCCTGGCACATTCCATTCTAAATTCCAATCTAGAACACGACTTCCATTGAGGCTCTGTTGCCCTAGTAACCAGATTTGGTAAGGGAGAACTGCTGCCACCTTGTGGCCGTTTCACACAACAGCAGCTTTAATCCCAGCGCTCATGGTCAGTTGATATTCAAAATCATTGCAGACCTGTAAATGACACCTGCCCTGAAAACAAATCCTGGGGTCACATATCGACCAAAAAATTCAAAGGACACCCATATTTCAAAACGACCGTTTCAAAAGGCATATTTTACGCACATTAGTGTTCTGCTTCTTTTTCTTTCTTTCTTTCTTTGTTAAAAAAACAGGAATGGAAAAAGGCATCCCTCAGATTGGGCGAAAATATTTGCAAACGAATCAATGGACAAAGGTTTAATCTCCAACATATATAAAGAGCTCATGCAGCTTAATATTAAAACAACAAACAACCCAATACAAAAATGGGCAGAAGATCTAAACAGACGTTTCTTCAAAGAAGACACAGAGACGGCCAAGACGCACATGAAAAGCTGCTCAACATCACTAATTATTAGAGAAATGCAAATCAAAACTACAATGAGGGATCACCTCACACCTGTTAGAATCGGCATCATCAGAAAATCTACAACCAACAAACTCTGGGGAGGGTGTGGACAAAAGGAACCCTCTCCCACTATTGGTGGGAATGTAAATTGATACAGTGTCTATGGACAACAGTAGGGAGTTTCGTTAAAAATACTTGAAATAGAATTACCATATGATCCGGCAATCCCACTTCTGGGCATATACCCAGAGAAAACCATAAATCAAAAAGGCACATTCACCACAATGGTCATTGCAGCACAATTTACAATAGCCAGGTAATGGAAGCAACCTAAATACCCACAGACAGACGAATGGATAAAGATGTGGTACATATATAAAATGGAATATTACTCAGCCATAAGAAGGAATGAAACTGGGTCATTTGTAGAGACGTCGATGGATCTAGAGACTGTCATACAGAATGAAGTATGTCAGAAAGAGAAAAACAAATATTGTATATTAATGCATATATGTGGAACCTAGACAAATGATACAGATGAACTGGTTTGCAGGGAAGAAACAGAGACACAGAGGTAGAGAACAAACGTATGGACACCAAGTGTGGGAAGCCATGGGGTGGTGGTGGTGGGATGAGTCGGGAGATTGGGATTGACCTGTATACATGTATATGCATAAAATACATAACTAATAATAACCTGCTGTATAAAAAAATAAATAAAATTAAATTTCAAAATTTTATAAAATAAAATTTAAAAATAGAAAAAAGGTCTTCCCTTCACACAGATGTATTTATATGAATGAACTATTGCCATGCTTATATCAGTAAATACACAAAAGAGGAATAAAACCTAACTTGAACCAAAAAGGAAAAAAATACCTGAACCGACCTGTTATACAGAGGAAAACCCTATCAGGGCACTTGCTCCAGCGGTAAACAATTCTGAAATTGGTCAGAGGTGGGGAATCATCTCCCATACAGCCAGCAGCCCACCCCCCACGCAAGGAGCGTCCTCATTGCAAAGCTGGGGGACCGTGCCGAGGCATCTGTGAGTAAACGTGAGCAGAGCCCCAGGCCAGCTGCTGCTGAACTGTTCCCACCCTTCCCAGGTAAAACACCTGAATATGTACAAGGGCTTGAAAGCCTAGAGGAAGGGCCGTGGAGCCACACCAGCGGCAGCACGCAGGCCAACTTGGTGCCTGCACGCCAGCCAGGATGGTCCTGGCCCCGGGTGCTCTTCTAGAAGCTTTCCATTGCCCTGCCAGAGATACCCTTCCTGTCCAGGCCCCCACTGCTTTTTTCCTTCCTCACCTCTGTCCGGAGAGAAATTCCAGCGGAAGGTATGGGTGACACATCCTCTTCTTTACAGGTGGCAGCCTGGCAACTCCTGCAGAAAGTCCAGCAGAGCCCCACTCACAACGGGCCACCCACAAAGCCGTGGCCCCTCACTCCCTCCCACCAGCACAGCCCCGAGACTGCTGACGGGGCAGAGAATATGGAGTCAGGCACAGCTTCAGGGGCTATTGCTGCCTGGAGCGCTGTTTATATTGACCTCAAACGAGGCACACCTGAGGAGGGCCGGCCGGCAGGTTCAGGCTGCCCAGGTCAGCTAATCCTCAGCCCTCAGGGAATCACACTGTTGAAAATGGACCTCACTAAGGCAGAGTAGAAGCCAAGGAATAAAAGGACACAATGCCATTTGCAGCACTGTAGATGTGTCTAGAGGTAATCACGTGACTTGTAGTAAGTCAGAAAGTGAAAGACACATATCATATCATATCACTTATAGGTGTTACCTAAAAACGGATACCAGGGCAGATATTTCCACGGAGAAGGACAATCACAGATTCATTAAACAAACTTATGGTTCACCAATGGAAAGGTGTGAGGATTGGTTTCATTACGATATTGGGGTTAACAGACATACAAACACAGGTGACATATATAATCACCAAAGACCTTGGAATACCAAGAGAAGACGACTCAACATCCTCTCATAACGTACATGGGAAAAGGATCCCAGGAAGAACAGACATATGTGTATGTGTAAAAGAAGCACATCTTCCACACCTACCACAAGCCAAACATTGTAATCACACTTGCTGTAATCAAAAATAAAAAATTAAATTAAAAACACGAAGAAGAAGTAGTGAGACCAACTTGAGGGGCTTTCTCCTGGCACATTCCATTCTAAATTCCAATCTAGAACACGACTTCCATTGAGGCTCTGTTGCCCTAGTAACCAGATTTGGTAAGGGAGAACTGCTGCCACCTTGTGGCCGTTTCACACAACAGCAGCTTTAATCCCAGCGCTCATGGTCAGTTGATATTCAAAATCATTGCAGACCTGTAAATGACACCTGCCCTGAAAACAAATCCTGGGGTCACATATCGACCAAAAAATTCAAAGGATGCCCATATTTCAAAACGACCGTTTCAAAAGGCATATTTTACGCACATTAGTGTTCTGCTTCTTTTTCTTTCTTTCTTTCTTTGTTAAAAAAACAGGAATGGAAAAAGGCATCCCTCAGAATGGGCGAAAATATTTGCAAACGAATCAATGGACAAAGGTTTAATCTCCAACATATATAAAGAGCTCATGCAGCTTAATATTAAAACAACAAACAACCCAATACAAAAATGGGCAGAAGATCTAAAGAGACGTTTCTTCAAAGAAGACACAGAGACGGCCAAGACGCACATGAAAAGCTGCTCAACATCACTAATTATTAGAGAAATGCAAATCAAAACTACAATGAGGGATCACCTCACACCTGTTAGAATCGGCATCATCAGAAAATCTACAACCAACAAATTCTGGGGAGGGTGTGGACAAAAGGAACCCTCTCCCACTATTGGTGGGAATGTAAATTGATACAGTGTCTATGGACAACAGTAGGGAGTTTCGTTAAAAATACTTGAAATAAAATTACCATATGATCCGGCAATCCCACTTCTGGGCATATACCCAGAGAAAACCATAAATCAAAAAGGCACATTCACCACAATGGTCATTGGAGCACTATTTACAATAGCCAGGTAATGGAAGCAACCTAAATACCCACAGACAGACGAATGGATAAAGATGTGGTACATATATAAAATGGAATATTACTCAGCCATAAGAAGGAATGAAACTGGGTCATTTGTAGAGACGTCGATGGATCTAGAGACTGTCATACAGAATGAAGTAAGTCAGAAAGAGAAAAACAAATATTGTATATTAATGCATATATGTGGAACCTAGACAAATGGTACAGATGAACTGGTTTGCAGGGAAGAAATAGAGACACAGAGGTAGAGAACAAACGTATGGACACCAAGTGTGGGAAGCCATGGGGTGGTGGTGGTGGGATGAGTCGGGAGATTGGGATTGACCTGTATACATGTATATGCATAAAATACATAACTAATAATAACCTGCTGTATAAAAAAATAAATAAAATTAAATTTCAAAATTTTATAAAATAAAATTTAAAAATAGAAAAAACGTCTTCCCTTCACACAGATGTATTTATATGAATGAACTATTGCCATGCTCATATCAATAAATACACAAAAGAGGAATAAAACCTAACTTGAACCAAAAAGGAAAAAAATACCTGAACCCACCAGTTATACAGAGGAAAACCCTATCAGGGCACTTGCTCCAGCGGTAAACAATTCTGAAATTGGTCAGAGGTGGGGAATCATCTCCCATACAGCCAGCAGCCCACCCCCCACGCAAGGAGCGTCCTCATTGCAAAGCTGGGTGACAATGCCGAGGCATCTGTGAGTAAACGTGAGCAGAGCCCCAGGCCAGCTGCTGCTGAACTGTTCCCACCCTTCCCAGGTAAAACACCTGAATATGTACAAGGGCTTGAAAGCCTAGAGGAAGGGCCGTGGAGCCACACCAGCGGCAGCACGCAGGCCAACTTGGTGCCTGCAGGACAGCCAGGATGGTCCTGGCCCCGGGTGCTCTTCTAGAAGCTTTCCATTGCCCTGCCTGAGATACCCTTCCTGTCCAGGCCCCCACTGCTTTTTTCCTTCCTCACCTCTGTCCGGAGAGAAATTCCAGCGGAAGGTATGGGTGACACATCCTCTTCTTTACAGGTGGCAGCCTGGCAACTCCTGCAGAAAGTCCAGCAGAGCCCCACTCACAACGGGCCACCCACAAAGCCGTGGCCCCTCACTCCCTCCCACCAGCACAGCCCCGAGACTGCTGACGGGGCAGAGAATATGGAGTCAGGCACAGCTTCAGGGGCTATTGCTGCCTGGAGCGCTGTTTATATTGACCTCAAACGAGGCACACCTGAGGAGGGCCGGCCGGCAGGTTCAGGCTGCCCAGGTCAGCTAATCCTCAGCCCTCAGGGAATCACACTGTTGAAAATGGACCTCACTAAGGCAGAGTAGAAGCCAAGGAATAAAAGGACACAATGCCATTTGCAGCACTGTAGATGTGTCTAGAGGTAATCACGTGACTTGTAGTAAGTCAGAAAGTGAAAGACACATATCATATCATATCACTTATAGGTGTTACCTAAAAACGGATACCAGGGCAGATATTTCCACGGAGAAGGACAATCACAGATTCATTAAACAAACTTATGGTTCACCAATGGAAAGGTGTGAGGATTGGTTTCATTACGATATTGGGGTTAACAGACATACAAACACAGGTGACATATATAATCACCAAAGACCTTGGAATACCAAGAGAAGACGACTCAACATCCTCTCATAACGTACATGGGAAAAGGATCCCAGGAAGAACAGACATATGTGTATGTGTAAAAGAAGCACATCTTCCACACCTACCACAAGCCAAACATTGTAATCACACTTGCTGTAATCAAAAATAAAAAATTAAATTAAAAACACGAAGAAGAAGTAGTGAGACCAACTTGAGGGGCTTTCTCCTGGCACATTCCATTCTAAATTCCAATCTAGAACACGACTTCCATTGAGGCTCTGTTGCCCTAGTAACCAGATTTGGTAAGGGAGAACTGCTGCCACCTTGTGGCCGTTTCACACAACAGCAGCTTTAATCCCAGCGCTCATGGTCAGTTGATATTCAAAATCATTGCAGACCTGTAAATGACACCTGCCCTGAAAACAAATCCTGGGGTCACATATCGACCAAAAAATTCAAAGGACGCCCATATTTCAAAACGACCGTTTCAAAAGGCATATTTTACGCACATTAGTGTTCTGCTTCTTTTTCTTTCTTTCTTTCTTTGTTAAAAAAACAGGAATGGAAAAAGGCATCCCTCAGAATGGGCGAAAATATTTGCAAACGAATCAATGGACAAAGGTTTAATCTCCAACATATATAAAGAGCTCATGCAGCTTAATATTAAAACAACAAACAACCCAATACAAAAATGGGCAGAAGATCTAAAGAGACGTTTCTTCAAAGAAGACACAGAGACGGCCAAGACGCACATGAAAAGCTGCTCAACATCACTAATTATTAGAGAAATGCAAATCAAAACTACAATGAGGGATCACCTCACACCTGTTAGAATCGGCATCATCAGAAAATCTACAACCAACAAATTCTGGGGAGGGTGTGGACAAAAGGAACCCTCTCCCACTATTGGTGGGAATGTAAATTGATACAGTGTCTATGGACAACAGTAGGGAGTTTCGTTAAAAATACTTGAAATAAAATTACCATATGATCCGGCAATCCCACTTCTGGGCATATACCCAGAGAAAACCATAAATCAAAAAGGCACATTCACCACAATGGTCATTGGAGCACTATTTACAATAGCCAGGTAATGGAAGCAACCTAAATACCCACAGACAGACGAATGGATAAAGATGTGGTACATATATAAAATGGAATATTACTCAGCCATAAGAAGGAATGAAACTGGGTCATTTGTAGAGACGTCGATGGATCTAGAGACTGTCATACAGAATGAAGTAAGTCAGAAAGAGAAAAACAAATATTGTATATTAATGCATATATGTGGAACCTAGACAAATGGTACAGATGAACTGGTTTGCAGGGAAGAAATAGAGACACAGAGGTAGAGAACAAACGTATGGACACCAAGTGTGGGAAGCCATGGGGTGGTGGTGGTGGGATGAGTCGGGAGATTGGGATTGACCTGTATACATGTATATGCATAAAATACATAACTAATAATAACCTGCTGTATAAAAAAATAAATAAAATTAAATTTCAAAATTTTATAAAATAAAATTTAAAAATAGAAAAAACGTCTTCCCTTCACACAGATGTATTTATATGAATGAACTATTGCCATGCTCATATCAATAAATACACAAAAGAGGAATAAAACCTAACTTGAACCAAAAAGGAAAAAAATACCTGAACCCACCAGTTATACAGAGGAAAACCCTATCAGGGCACTTGCTCCAGCGGTAAACAATTCTGAAATTGGTCAGAGGTGGGGAATCATCTCCCATACAGCCAGCAGCCCACCCCCCACGCAAGGAGCGTCCTCATTGCAAAGCTGGGTGACAATGCCGAGGCATCTGTGAGTAAACGTGAGCAGAGCCCCAGGCCAGCTGCTGCTGAACTGTTCCCACCCTTCCCAGGTAAAACACCTGAATATGTACAAGGGCTTGAAAGCCTAGAGGAAGGGCCGTGGAGCCACACCAGCGGCAGCACGCAGGCCAACTTGGTGCCTGCAGGACAGCCAGGATGGTCCTGGCCCCGGGTGCTCTTCTAGAAGCTTTCCATTGCCCTGCCTGAGATACCCTTCCTGTCCAGGCCCCCACTGCTTTTTTCCTTCCTCACCTCTGTCCGGAGAGAAATTCCAGCGGAAGGTATGGGTGACACATCCTCTTCTTTACAGGTGGCAGCCTGGCAACTCCTGCAGAAAGTCCAGCAGAGCCCCACTCACAACGGGCCACCCACAAAGCCGTGGCCCCTCACTCCCTCCCACCAGCACAGCCCCGAGACTGCTGACGGGGCAGAGAATATGGAGTCAGGCACAGCTTCAGGGGCTATTGCTGCCTGGAGCGCTGTTTATATTGACCTCAAACGAGGCACACCTGAGGAGGGCCGGCCGGCAGGTTCAGGCTGCCCAGGTCAGCTAATCCTCAGCCCTCAGGGAATCACACTGTTGAAAATGGACCTCACTAAGGCAGAGTAGAAGCCAAGGAATAAAAGGACACAATGCCATTTGCAGCACTGTAGATGTGTCTAGAGGTAATCACGTGACTTGTAGTAAGTCAGAAAGTGAAAGACACATATCATATCATATCACTTATAGGTGTTACCTAAAAACGGATACCAGGGCAGATATTTCCACGGAGAAGGACAATCACAGATTCATTAAACAAACTTATGGTTCACCAATGGAAAGGTGTGAGGATTGGTTTCATTACGATATTGGGGTTAACAGACATACAAACACAGGTGACATATATAATCACCAAAGACCTTGGAATACCAAGAGAAGACGACTCAACATCCTCTCATAACGTACATGGGAAAAGGATCCCAGGAAGAACAGACATATGTGTATGTGTAAAAGAAGCACATCTTCCACACCTACCACAAGCCAAACATTGTAATCACACTTGCTGTAATCAAAAATAAAAAATTAAATTAAAAACACGAAGAAGAAGTAGTGAGACCAACTTGAGGGGCTTTCTCCTGGCACATTCCATTCTAAATTCCAATCTAGAACACGACTTCCATTGAGGCTCTGTTGCCCTAGTAACCAGATTTGGTAAGGGAGAACTGCTGCCACCTTGTGGCCGTTTCACACAACAGCAGCTTTAATCCCAGCGCTCATGGTCAGTTGATATTCAAAATCATTGCAGACCTGTAAATGACACCTGCCCTGAAAACAAATCCTGGGGTCACATATCGACCAAAAAATTCAAAGGACGCCCATATTTCAAAACGACCGTTTCAAAAGGCATATTTTACGCACATTAGTGTTCTGCTTCTTTTTCTTTCTTTCTTTCTTTGTTAAAAAAACAGGAATGGAAAAAGGCATCCCTCAGAATGGGCGAAAATATTTGCAAACGAATCAATGGACAAAGGTTTAATCTCCAACATATATAAAGAGCTCATGCAGCTTAATATTAAAACAACAAACAACCCAATACAAAAATGGGCAGAAGATCTAAAGAGACGTTTCTTCAAAGAAGACACAGAGACGGCCAAGACGCACATGAAAAGCTGCTCAACATCACTAATTATTAGAGAAATGCAAATCAAAACTACAATGAGGGATCACCTCACACCTGTTAGAATCGGCATCATCAGAAAATCTACAACCAACAAATTCTGGGGAGGGTGTGGACAAAAGGAACCCTCTCCCACTATTGGTGGGAATGTAAATTGATACAGTGTCTATGGACAACAGTAGGGAGTTTCGTTAAAAATACTTGAAATAAAATTACCATA
Source organism: Mesoplodon bidens (assembly GCF_964165515.1). NCBI lineage: Eukaryota > Metazoa > Chordata > Mammalia > Artiodactyla > Ziphiidae > Mesoplodon > Mesoplodon bidens. Next base: position 1,389,114 of record NW_027671903.1, read on the forward strand.
TGATCCGGCAATCCCACTTCTGGGCATATACCCAGAGAAAACCATAAATCAAAAAGGCACATTCACCACAATGGTCATTGGAGCACTATTTACAATAGCCAGGTAATGGAAGCAACCTAAATACCCACAGACAGACGAATGGATAAAGATGTGGTACATATATAAAATGGAATATTACTCAGCCATAAGAAGGAATGAAACTGGGTCATTTGTAGAGACGTCGATGGATCTAGAGACTGTCATACAGAATGAAGTAAGTCAGAAAGAGAAAAACAAATATTGTATATTAATGCATATATGTGGAACCTAGACAAATGGTACAGATGAACTGGTTTGCAGGGAAGAAATAGAGACACAGAGGTAGAGAACAAACGTATGGACACCAAGTGTGGGAAGCCATGGGGTGGTGGTGGTGGGATGAGTCGGGAGATTGGGATTGACCTGTATACATGTATATGCATAAAATACATAACTAATAATAACCTGCTGTATAAAAAAATAAATAAAATTAAATTTCAAAATTTTATAAAATAAAATTTAAAAATAGAAAAAACGTCTTCCCTTCACACAGATGTATTTATATGAATGAACTATTGCCATGCTCATATCAATAAATACACAAAAGAGGAATAAAACCTAACTTGAACCAAAAAGGAAAAAAATACCTGAACCCACCAGTTATACAGAGGAAAACCCTATCAGGGCACTTGCTCCAGCGGTAAACAATTCTGAAATTGGTCAGAGGTGGGGAATCATCTCCCATACAGCCAGCAGCCCACCCCCCACGCAAGGAGCGTCCTCATTGCAAAGCTGGGGGACAATGCCGAGGCATCTGTGAGTAAACGTGAGCAGAGCCCCAGGCCAGCTGCTGCTGAACTGTTCCCACCCTTCCCAGGTAAAACACCTGAATATGTACAAGGGCTTGAAAGCCTAGAGGAAGGGCCGTGGAGCCACACCAGCGGCAGCACGCAGGCCAACTTGGTGCCTGCAGGACAGCCAGGATGGTCCTGGCCCCGGGTGCTCTTCTAGAAGCTTTCCATTGCCCTGCCTGAGATACCCTTCCTGTCCAGGCCCCCACTGCTTTTTTCCTTCCTCACCTCTGTCCGGAGAGAAATTCCAGCGGAAGGTATGGGTGACACATCCTCTTCTTTACAGGTGGCAGCCTGGCAACTCCTGCAGAAAGTCCAGCAGAGCCCCACTCACAACGGGCCACCCACAAAGCCGTGGCCCCTCACTCCCTCCCACCAGCACAGCCCCGAGACTGCTGACGGGGCAGAGAATATGGAGTCAGGCACAGCTTCAGGGGCTATTGCTGCCTGGAGCGCTGTTTATATTGACCTCAAACCAGGCACACCTGAGGAGGGCCGGCCGGCAGGTTCAGGCTGCCCAGGTCAGCTAATCCTCAGCCCTCAGGGAATCACACTGTTGAAAAGGGACCTCACTAAGGCAGAGTAGAAGCCAAGGAATAAAAGGACACAATGCCATTTGCAGCACTGTAGATGTGTCTAGAGGTAATCACGTGACTTGTAGTAAGTCAGAAAGTGAAAGACACATATCATATCATATCACTTATAGGTGTTACCTAAAAACGGATACCAGGGCAGATATTTCCACGGAGAAGGACAATCACAGATTCATTAAACAAACTTATAGTTCACCAATGGAAAGGTGTGAGGATTGGTTTCATTACGATATTGGGGTTAACAGACATACAAACACAGGTGACATATATAATCACCAAAGGCCTTGGAATACCAAGAGAAGACGACTCAACATCCTGTCATAACGTACATGGGAAAAGGATCCCAGGAAGAACAGACATATGTGTATGTGTAAAAGAAGCACATCTTCCACACCTACCACAAGCCAAACATTGTAATCACACTTGCTGTAATCAAAAATAAAAAATTAAATTAAAAACACGAAGAAGAAGTAGTGAGACCAACTTGAGGGGCTTTCTCCTGGCACATTCCATTCTAAATTCCAATCTAGAACACGACTTCCATTGAGGCTCTGTTGCCCTAGTAACCAGATTTGGTAAGGGAGAACTGCTGCCACCTTGTGGCCGTTTCACACAACAGCAGCTTTAATCCCAGCGCTCATGGTCAGTTGATATTCAAAATCATTGCAGACCTGTAAATGACACCTGCCCTGAAAACAAATCCTGGGGTCACATATCGACCAAAAAATTCAAAGGACACCCATATTTCAAAACGACCGTTTCAAAAGGCATATTTTACGCACATTAGTGTTCTGCTTCTTTTTCTTTCTTTCTTTCTTTGTTAAAAAAACAGGAATGGAAAAAGGCATCCCTCAGATTGGGCGAAAATATTTGCAAACGAATCAATGGACAAAGGTTTAATCTCCAACATATATAAAGAGCTCATGCAGCTTAATATTAAAACAACAAACAACCCAATACAAAAATGGGCAGAAGATCTAAACAGACGTTTCTTCAAAGAAGACACAGAGACGGCCAAGACGCACATGAAAAGCTGCTCAACATCACTAATTATTAGAGAAATGCAAATCAAAACTACAATGAGGGATCACCTCACACCTGTTAGAATCGGCATCATCAGAAAATCTACAACCAACAAACTCTGGGGAGGGTGTGGACAAAAGGAACCCTCTCCCACTATTGGTGGGAATGTAAATTGATACAGTGTCTATGGACAACAGTAGGGAGTTTCGTTAAAAATACTTGAAATAGAATTACCATATGATCCGGCAATCCCACTTCTGGGCATATACCCAGAGAAAACCATAAATCAAAAAGGCACATTCACCACAATGGTCATTGCAGCACAATTTACAATAGCCAGGTAATGGAAGCAACCTAAATACCCACAGACAGACGAATGGATAAAGATGTGGTACATATATAAAATGGAATATTACTCAGCCATAAGAAGGAATGAAACTGGGTCATTTGTAGAGACGTCGATGGATCTAGAGACTGTCATACAGAATGAAGTATGTCAGAAAGAGAAAAACAAATATTGTATATTAATGCATATATGTGGAACCTAGACAAATGGTACAGATGAACAGGTTTGCAGGGAAGAAACAGAGACACAGAGGTAGAGAACAAATGTATGGACACCAAGTGTGGGAAGCCATGGGGTGGTGGTGGTGGGATGAGTCGGGAGATTGGGATTGACCTGTATACATGTATATGCATAAAATACATAACTAATAATAACCTGCTGTATAAAAATATAAATAAAATTAAATTTCAAAATTTTATAAAATAAAATTTAAAAATAGAAAAAAGGTCTTCCCTTCACACAGATGTATTTATATGAATGAACTATTGCCATGCTTATATCAGTAAATACACAAAAGAGGAATAAAACCTAACTTGAACCAAAAAGGAAAAAAATACCTGAACCCACCTGTTATACAGAGGAAAGCCCTATCAGGGCACTTGCTCCAGCGGTAAACAATTCTGAAATTGGTCAGAGGTGGGGAATCATCTCCCATACAGCCAGCAGCCCACCCCCCATGCAAGGAGCGTCCTCATTGCAAATCTGGGGGACAATGCCGAGGCATCTGTGAGTAAACGTGAGCAGAGCCCCAGGCCAGCTGCTGCTGAACTGTTCCCACCCTTCCCAGGTAAAACACCTGAATATGTACAAGGGCTTGAAAGCCTAGAGGAAGGGCCGTGGAGCCACACCAGCGACAGCACGCAGGGCAACTTGGTGCCTGCAGGACAGCCAGGATGGTCCTGGCCCCGGGTGCTCTTCTAGAAGCTTTCCATTGCCCTGCCTGAGATACCCTTCTTGTCCAGGCCCCCACTGCTTTTTTCCTTCCTCACCTCTGTCCGGAGAGAAATTCCAGCGGAAGGTATGGGTGACACATCCTCTTCTTTACAGGTGGCAGCCTGGCAACCCCTGCAGAAAGTCCAGCAGAGCCCCACTCACAACGGGCCACCCAAAAAGCCGTGGCCCCTCACTCCCTCCCACCAGCACAGCCCCGAGACTGCTGACGGGGCAGAGAATATGGAGTCAGGCACAGCTTCAGGGGCTATTGCTGCCTGGAGCGCTGTTTATATTGACCTCAACCCAGGCACACCTGAGGAGGGCCGGCCGGCAGGTTCAGGCTGCCCAGGTCAGCTAATCCTCAGCCCTCAGGGAATCACACTGTTGAAAATGGACCTCACTAAGGCAGAGTAGAAGCCAAGGAATAAAAGGACACAATGCCATTTGCAGCACTGTAGATGTGTCTAGAGGTAATCACGTGACTTGTAGTAAGTCAGAAAGTGAAAGACACATATCATATCATATCACTTATAGGTGTTACCTAAAAACGGATACCAGGGCAGATATTTCCACGGAGAAGGACAATCACAGATTCATTAAACAAACTTATGGTTCACCAATGGAAAGGTGTGAGGATTGGTTTCATTACGATATTGGGGTTAACAGACATACAAACACAGGTGACATATATAATCACCAAAGACCTATGGAATGCCAAGAGAAGACGACTCAACATCCTGTCATAACGTACATGGGAAAAGGATCCCAGGAAGAACAGACATATGTGTATGTGTAAAAGAAGCACATCTTCCACACCTACCACAAGCCAAACATTGTAATCACACTTGCTGTAATCAAAAATAAAAAATTAAATTAAAAACACGAAGAAGAAGTAGTGAGACCAACTTGAGGGGCTTTCTCCTGGCACATTCCATTCTAAATTCCAATCTAGAACACGACTTCCATTGAGGCTCTGTTGCCCTAGTAACCAGATTTGGTAAGGGAGAACTGCTGCCACCTTGTGGCCGTTTCACACAACAGCAGCTTTAATCCCAGCGCTCATGGTCAGTTGATATTCAAAATCATTGCAGACCTGTAAATGACACCTGCCCTGAAAACAAATCCTGGGGTCACATATCGACCAAAAAATTCAAAGGACGCCCATATTTCAAAACGACCGTTTCAAAAGGCATATTTTACGCACATTAGTGTTCTGCTTCTTTTTCTTTCTTTCTTTCTTTGTTAAAAAAACAGGAATGGAAAAAGGCATCCCTCAGAATGGGCGAATATATTTGCAAACGAATCAATGGACAAAGGTTTAATCTCCAACATATATAAAGAGCTCATGCAGCTTAATGTTAAAACAACAAACAACCCAATACAAAAATGGGCAGAAGATCTAAAGAGACGTTTCTTCAAAGAAGACACAGAGACGGCCAAGACGCACATGAAAAGCTGCTCAACATCACTAATTATTAGAGAAATGCAAATCAAAACTACAATGAGGGATCACCTCACACCTGTTAGAATCGGCATCATCAGAAAATCTACAAACAACAAACTCTGGGGAGGGTGTGGACAAAAGGAACCCTCTTCCACTATTGGTGGGAATGTAAATTGATACAGTGTCTATGGACAACAGTATGGAGTTTCGTTAAAAAAACTTGAAATAGAATTACCATATGATCCAGCAATCCTACTTCTGGGCATATACCAGAGAAAACCATAAATCAAAAAGGCACATTCACCACAATGGTCATTGCAGCACTATTGACAATAGCCAGGTAATGGAAGCAACCTAAATACCCACAGACAGACGAATGGATAAAGATGTGGTACATATATAAAATGGAATATTACTCAGCCATAAGAAGGAATGAAACTGGGTCATTTGTAGAGACGTCGATGGATCTAGAGACTGTCATACAGAATGAAGTATGTCAGAAAGAGAAAAACAAATATTGTATATTAATGCATATATGTGGAACCTAGACAAATGGTACAGATGAACAGGTTTGCAGGGAAGAAACAGAGACACAGAGGTAGAGAACAAACGTATGGACACCAAGTGTGGGAAGCCATGGGGTGGTGGTGGTGGGATGAGTCGGGAGATTGGGATTGACCTGTATACATGTATATGCATAAAATACATAACTAATAATAACCTGCTGTATAAAAATATAAATAAAATTAAATTTCAAAATTTTATAAAATAAAATTTAAAAATAGAAAAAAGGTCTTCCCTTCACACAGATGTATTTATATGAATGAACTATTGCCATGCTTATATCAGTAAATACACAAAAGAGGAATAAAACCTAACTTGAACCAAAAAGGAAAAAAATACCTGAACCCACCTGTTATACAGAGGAAAGCCCTATCAGGGCACTTGCTCCAGCGGTAAACAATTCTGAAATTGGTCAGAGGTGGGGAATCATCTCCCATACAGCCAGCAGCCCACCCCCCATGCAAGGAGCGTCCTCATTGCAAATCTGGGGGACAATGCCGAGGCATCTGTGAGTAAACGTGAGCAGAGCCCCAGGCCAGCTGCTGCTGAACTGTTCCCACCCTTCCCAGGTAAAACACCTGAATATGTACAAGGGCTTGAAAGCCTAGAGGAAGGGCCGTGGAGCCACACCAGCGACAGCACGCAGGGCAACTTGGTGCCTGCAGGACAGCCAGGATGGTCCTGGCCCCGGGTGCTCTTCTAGAAGCTTTCCATTGCCCTGCCTGAGATACCCTTCTTGTCCAGGCCCCCACTGCTTTTTTCCTTCCTCACCTCTGTCCGGAGAGAAATTCCAGCGGAAGGTATGGGTGACACATCCTCTTCTTTACAGGTGGCAGCCTGGCAACCCCTGCAGAAAGTCCAGCAGAGCCCCACTCACAACGGGCCACCCACAAAGCCGTGGCCCCTCACTCCCTCCCACCAGCACAGCCCCGAGACTGCTGACGGGGCAGAGAATATGGAGTCAGGCACAGCTTCAGGGGCTATTGCTGCCTGGAGCGCTGTTTATATTGACCTCAACCCAGGCACACCTGAGGAGGGCCGGCCGGCAGGTTCAGGCTGCCCAGGTCAGCTAATCCTCAGCCCTCAGGGAATCACACTGTTGAAAATGGACCTCACTAAGGCAGAGTAGAAGCCAAGGAATAAAAGGACACAATGCCATTTGCAGCACTGTAGATGTGTCTAGAGGTAATCACGTGACTTGTAGTAAGTCAGAAAGTGAAAGACACATATCATATCATATCACTTATAGGTGTTACCTAAAAACGGATACCAGGGCAGATATTTCCACGGAGAAGGACAATCACAGATTCATTAAACAAACTTATGGTTCACCAATGGAAAGGTGTGAGGATTGGTTTCATTACGATATTGGGGTTAACAGACATACAAACACAGGTGACATATATAATCACCAAAGACCTATGGAATGCCAAGAGAAGACGACTCAACATCCTGTCATAACGTACATGGGAAAAGGATCCCAGGAAGAACAGACATATGTGTATGTGTAAAAGAAGCACATCTTCCACACCTACCACAAGCCAAACATTGTAATCACACTTGCTGTAATCAAAAATAAAAAATTAAATTAAAAACACGAAGAAGAAGTAGTGAGACCAACTTGAGGGGCTTTCTCCTGGCACATTCCATTCTAAATTCCAATCTAGAACACGACTTCCATTGAGGCTCTGTTGCCCTAGTAACCAGATTTGGTAAGGGAGAACTGCTGCCACCTTGTGGCCGTTTCACACAACAGCAGCTTTAATCCCAGCGCTCATGGTCAGTTGATATTCAAAATCATTGCAGACCTGTAAATGACACCTGCCCTGAAAACAAATCCTGGGGTCACATATCGACCAAAAAATTCAAAGGACGCCCATATTTCAAAACGACCGTTTCAAAAGGCATATTTTACGCACATTAGTGTTCTGCTTCTTTTTCTTTCTTTCTTTCTTTGTTAAAAAAACAGGAATGGAAAAAGGCATCCCTCAGAATGGGCGAATATATTTGCAAACGAATCAATGGACAAAGGTTTAATCTCCAACATATATAAAGAGCTCATGCAGCTTAATATTAAAACAACAAACAACCCAATACAAAAATGGGCAGAAGATCTAAAGAGACGTTTCTTCAAAGAAGACACAGAGACGGCCAAGACGCACATGAAAAGCTGCTCAACATCACTAATTATTAGAGAAATGCAAATCAAAACTACAATGAGGGATCACCTCACACCTGTTAGAATCGGCATCATCAGAAAATCTACAACCAACAAACTCTGGGGAGGGTGTGGACAAAAGGAACCCTCTTCCACTATTGGTGGGAATGTAAATTGATACAGTGTCTATGGACAACAGTATGGAGTTTCGTTAAAAAAACTTGAAATAGAATTACCATATGATCCGGCCATCCCACTTCTGGTCATATACCCAGAGAAAACCATAAATCAAAAAGGCACATTCACCACAATGGTCATTGCAGCACTATTTAAAATAGCCAGGTAATGGAAGCAACCTAAATACCCACAGACAGACGAATGGATAAAGATGTGGTACATATATAAAATGGAATATTACTCAGCCATATGAAGGAATGAAACTGGGTCATTTGTAGAGACGTCGATGGATCTAGAGACTGTCATACAGAATGAAGTAAGTCAGAAAGAGAAAAACAAATATTGTATATTAATGCATATATGTGGAACCTAGACAAATGGTACAGATGAACTGGTTTGCAGGGAAGAAACAGAGACACAGAGGTAGAGAACAAACGTATGGACACCAAGTGTGGGAAGCCATGGGGTGGTGGTGGTGGGATGAGTCGGGAGATTGGGATTGACCTGTATACATGTATATGCAGAAAATACATAACTAATAATAACCTGCTGTATAAAAAAATAAATAAAATTAAATTTCAAAATTTTATAAAATAAAATTTATAAATAGAAAAAAGGTCTTCCCTTCACACAGATGTATTTATATGAATGAACTATTGCCATGCTTATATCAGTAAATACACAAAAGAGGAATAAAACCTAACTTGAACCAAAAAGGAAAAAAATACCTGAACCCACCTGTTATACAGAGGAAAGCCCTATCAGGGCACTTGCTCCAGCGGTAAACAATTCTGAAATTGGTCAGAGGTGGGGAATCATCTCCCATACAGCCAGCAGCCCACCCCCCACGCAAGGAGCGTCCTCACTGCAAATCTGGGGGACCGTGCCGAGGCATCTGTGAGTAAACGTGAGCAGAGCCCCAGGCCAGCTGCTGCTGAACTGTTCCCACCCTTCCCAGGTAAAACACCTGAATATGTACAAGGGCTTGAAAGCCTAGAGGAAGGGCCGTGGAGCCACACCAGCGGCAGCACGCAGGCCAACTTGGTGCCTGCAGGCCCGCCAGGATGGTCCTGGCCCCGGGTGCTCTTCTAGAAGCTTTCCATTGCCCTGCCTGAGATACCCTTCCTGTCCAGGCCCCCACTGCTTTTTTCCATCCTCACCTCTGTCCGGAGAGAAATTCCAGCGCAAGGTATGGGTGACACATCCTCTTCTTTACAGGTGGCAGCCTGGCAACCCCTGCAGAAAGTCCAGCAGAGCCCCACTCACAACGGGCCACCCACAAAGCCGTGGCCCCTCACTCCCTCCCACCAGCACAGCCCCGAGACTGCTGACGGGGCAGAGAATATGGAGTCAGGCACAGCTTCAGGGGCTATTGCTGCCTGGAGCGCTGTTTATATTGACCTCAACCCAGGCACACCTAAGGAGGGCCGGCCGGCAGGTTCAGGCTGCCCAGGTCAGCTAATCCTCAGCCCTCAGGGAATCACACTGTTGAAAATGGACCTCACTAAGGCAGAGTAGAAGCCAAGGAATAAAAGGACACAATGCCATTTGCAGCACTGTAGATGTGTCTAGAGGTAATCACGTGACTTGTAGTAAGTCAGAAAGTGAAAGACACATATCATATCATATCACTTATAGGTGTTACCTAAAAACGGATACCAGGGCAGATATTTCCACGGAGAAGGACAATCACAGATTCATTAAACAAACTTATGGTTCACCAATGGAAAGGTGTGAGGATTGGTTTCATTACGATATTGGGGTTAACAGACATACAAACACAGGTGACATATATAATCACCAAAGACCTAAGGAATGCCAAGAGAAGAAGACTCAACATCCTGTCATAACGTACATGGGAAAAGGATCCCAGGAAGAACAGACATATGTGTATGTGTAAAAGAAGCACATCTTCCACACCTACCACAAGCCAAACATTGTAATCACACTTGCTGTAATCAAAAATAAAAAATTAAATTAAAAACACGAAGAAGAAGTAGTGAGACCAACTTGAGGGGCTTTCTCCTGGCACATTCCATTCTAAATTCCAATCTAGAACACGACTTCCATTGAGGCTCTGTTGCCCTAGTAACCAGATTTGGTAAGGGAGAACTGCTGCCACCTTGTGGCCGTTTCACACAACAGCAGCTTTAATCCCAGCGCTCATGGTCAGTTGATATTCAAAATCATTGCAGACCTGTAAATGACACCTGCCCTGAAAACAAATCCTGGGGTCACATATCGACCAAAAAATTCAAAGGACGCCCATATTTCAAAACGACCGTTTCAAAAGGCATATTTTACGCACATTAGTGTTCTGCTTCTTTTTCTTTCTTTCTTTCTTTGTTAAAAAAACAGGAATGGAAAAAGGCATCCCTCAGATTGGGCGAAAATATTTGCAAACGAATCAATGGACAAAGGTTTAATCTCCAACATATATAAAGAGCTCATGCAGCTTAATATTAAAACAACAAACAACCCAATACAAAAATGGGCAGAAGATCTAAAGAGACGTTTCTTCAAAGAAGACACAGAGACGGCCAAGACGCACATGAAAAGCTGCTCAACATCACTAATTATTAGAGAAATGCAAATCAAAACTACAATGAGGGATCACCTCACACCTGTTAGAATCGGCATCATCAGAAAATCTACAACCAACAAACTCTGGGGAGGGTGTGGACAAAAGGAACCCTCTTCCACTATTGGTGGGAATGTAAATTGATACAGTGTCTATGGACAACAGTATGGAGTTTCGTTAAAAAAACTTGAAATAGAATTACCATATGATCCAGCAATCCTACTTCTGGGCATATACCAGAGAAAACCATAAATCAAAAAGGCACATTCACCACAATGGTCATTGCAGCACTATTGACAATAGCCAGGTAATGGAAGCAAACTAAATACCCACAGACAGACGAATGGATAAAGATGTGGTACATATATAAAATGGAATATTACTCAGCCATAAGAAGGAATGAAACTGGGTCATTTGTAGAGACGTCGATGGATCTAGAGACTGTCATACAGAATGAAGTAAGTCAGAAAGAGAAAAACAAATATTGTATATTAATGCATATATGTGGAACCTAGACAAATGGTACAGATGAACTGGTTTGCAGGGAAGAAACAGAGACACAGAGGTAGAGAACAAACGTATGGACACCAAGTGTGGGAAGCCATGGGGTGGTGGTGGTGGGATGAGTCGGGAGATTGGGATTGACCTGTATACATGTATATGCATAAAATACATAACTAATAATAACCTGCTGTATAAAAAAATAAATAAAATTAAATTTCAAAATTTTATAAAATAAAATTTAAAAATAGAAAAAAGGTCTTCCCTTCACACAGATGTATTTATATGAATGAACTATTGCCATGCTTATATCAGTAAATACACAAAAGAGGAATAAAACCTAACTTGAACCAAAAAGGAAAAAAATACCTGAACCCACCTGTTATACAGAGGAAAGCCCTATCAGGGCACTTGCTCCAGCGGTAAACAATTCTGAAATTGGTCAGAGGTGGGGAATCATCTCCCATACAGCCAGCAGCCCACCCCCCACGCAAGGAGCGTCCTCATTGCAAATCTGGGGGACAATGCCGAGGCATCTGTGAGTAAACGTGAGCAGAGCCCCAGGCCAGCTGCTGCTGAACTGTTCCCACCCTTCCCAGGTAAAACACCTGAATATGTACAAGGGCTTGAAAGCCTAGATGAAGGGCCGTGGAGCCACACCAGCGACAGCACGCAGGGCAACTTGGTGCCTGCAGGACAGCCAGGATGGTCCTGGCCCCGGGTGCTCTTCTAGAAGCTTTCCATTGCCCGGCCTGAGATACCCTTCTTGTCCAGGCCCCCACTGCTTTTTTCCTTCCTCACCTCTGTCCGGAGAGAAATTCCAGCGCAAGGTATGGGTGACACATCCTCTTCTTTACAGGTGGCAGCCTGGCAACCCCTGCAGAAAGTCCAGCAGAGCCCCACTCACAACGGGCCACCCACAAAGCCGTGGCCCCTCACTCCCTCCCACCAGCACAGCCCGGAGACTGCTGACGGGGCAGAGAATATGGAGTCAGGCACAGCTTCAGGGGCTATTGCTGCCTGGAGCGCTGTTTATATTGACCTCAACCCAGGCACACCTGAGGAGGGCCGGCCGGCAGGTTCAGGCTGCCCAGGTCAGCTAATCCTCAGCCCTCAGGGAATCACACTGTTGAAAATGGACCTCACTAAGGCAGAGTAGAAGCCAAGGAATAAAAGGACACAATGCCATTTGCAGCACTGTAGATGTGTCTAGAGGTAATCACGTGACTTGTAGTAAGTCAGAAAGTGAAAGACACATATCATATCATATCACTTATAGGTGTTACCTAAAAACGGATACCAGGGCAGATATTTCCACGGAGAAGGACAATCACAGATTCATTAAACAAACTTATGGTTCACCAATGGAAAGGTGTGAGGATTGGTTTCATTACGATATTGGGGTTAACAGACATACAAACACAGGTGACATATATAATCACCAAAGACCTATGGAATGCCAAGAGAAGACGACTCAACATCCTGTCATAACGTACATGGGAAAAGGATCCCAGGAAGAACAGACATATGTGTATGTGTAAAAGAAGCACATCTTCCACACCTACCACAAGCCAAACATTGTAATCACACTTGCTGTAATCAAAAATAAAAAATTAAATTAAAAACACGAAGAAGAAGTAGTGAGACCAACTTGAGGGGCTTTCTCCTGGCACATTCCATTCTAAATTCCAATCTAGAACACGACTTCCTTTGAGGCTCTGTTGCCCTAGTAACCAGATTTGGTATGGGAGAACTGCTGCCACCTTGTGGCCGTTTCACACAACAGCAGCTTTAATCCCAGAGCTCATGGTCAGTTGATATTCAAAATCATTGCAGACCTGTAAATGACACCTGCCCTGAAAACAAATCCTGGGGTCACATATCGACCAAAAATTTCAAAGGACGCCCATATTTCAAAACGACCGTTTCAAAAGGCATATTTTACGCACATTAGTGTTCTGCTTCTTTTTCTTTCTTTCTTTCTTTGTTAAAAAAACAGGAATGGAAAAAGGCATCCCTCAGAATGGGCGAAAATATTTGCAAACGAATCAATGGACAAAGGTTTAATCTCCAACATATATAAAGAGCTCATGCAGCTTAATATTAAAACAACAAACAACCCAATACAAAAATGGGCAGAAGATCTAAAGAGACGTTTCTTCAAAGAAGACACAGAGACGGCCAAGACGCACATGAAAAGCTGCTCAACATCACTAATTATTAGAGAAATGCAAATCAAAACTACAATGAGGGATCACCTCACACCTGTTAGAATCGGCATCATCAGAAAATCTACAACCAACAAACTCTGGGGAGGGTGTGGACAAAAGGAACCCTCTTCCACTATTGGTGGGAATGTAAATTGATACAGTGTCTATGGACAACAGTATGGAGTTTCGTTAAAAAAACTTGAAATAGAATTACCATATGATCCGGCAATCCCACTTCTGGTCATATACCCAGAGAAAACCATAAATCAAAAAGGCACATTCACCACAATGGTCATTGCAGCACTATTTAAAATAGCCAGGTAATGGAAGCAACCTAAATACCCACAGACAGACGAATGGATAAAGATGTGGTACATATATAAAATGGAATATTACTCAGCCATATGAAGGAATGAAACTGGGTCATTTGTAGAGACGTCGATGGATCTAGAGACTGTCATACAGAATGAAGTAAGTCAGAAAGAGAAAAACAAATATTGTATATTAATGCATATATGTGGAACCTAGACAAATGGTACAGATGAACTGGTTTGCAGGGAAGAAACAGAGACACAGAGGTAGAGAACAAACGTATGGACACCAAGTGTGGGAAGCCATGGGGTGGTGGTGGTGGGATGAGTTGGGAGATTGGGATTGACCTGTATACATGTATATGCATAAAATACATAACTAATAATAACCTGCTGTATAAAAAAATAAATAAAATTAAATTTCAAAATTTTATAAAATAAAATTTATAAATAGAAAAAAGGTCTTCCCTTCACACAGATGTATTTACATGAATGAACTATTGCCATGCTTATATCAATAAATACACAAAAGAGGAATAAAACCTAACTTGAACCAAAAAGGAAAAAATACCTGAACCCACCAGTTATACAGAGGAAAACCCTACCAGGGCACTTGCTCCAGCGGTAAACAATTCTGAAATTGGTCAGAGGTGGGGAATCATCTCCCATACAGCCAGCAGCCCACCCCCCACGCAAGGAGCGTCCTCATTGCAAATCTGGGGGACAATGCCGAGGCATCTGTGAGTAAACGTGAGCAGAGCCCCAGGCCAGCTGCTGCTGAACTGTTCCCACCCTTCCTAGGTAAAACACCTGAATATGTACAAGGGCTTGAAAGCCTAGAGGAAGGGCCGTGGAGCCACACCAGCGACAGCACGCAGGCCAACTTGGTGCCTGCAGGACAGCCAGGATGGTCCTGGCCCCGGGTGCTCTTCTAGAAGCTTTCCATTGCCCTGCCTGAGATACCCTTCTTGTCCAGGCCCCCACTGCTTTTTTCCTTCCTCACCTCTGTCCGGAGAGAAATTCCAGCGGAAGGTATGGGTGACACATCCTCTTCTTTACAGGTGGCAGCCTGGCAACCCCTGCAGAAAGTCCAGCAGAGCCCCACTCACAACGGGCCACCCACAAAGCCGTGGCCCCTCACTCCCTCCCACCAGCACAGCCCCGAGACTGCTGACGGGGCAGAGAATATGGAGTCAGGCACAGCTTCAGGGGCTATTGCTGCCTGGAGCGCTGTTTATATTGACCTCAACCCAGGCACACCTGAGGAGGGCCGGCCGGCAGGTTCAGGCTGCCCAGGTCAGCTAATCCTCAGCCCTCAGGGAATCACACTGTTGAAAATGGACCTCACTAAGGCAGAGTAGAAGCCAAGGAATAAAAGGACACAATGCCATTTGCAGCACTGTAGATGTGTCTAGAGGTAATCACGTGACTTGTAGTAAGTCAGAAAGTGAAAGACACATATCATATCATATCACTTATAGGTGTTACCTAAAAACGGATACCAGGGCAGATATTTCCACGGAGAAGGACAATCACAGATTCATTAAACAAACTTATGGTTCACCAATGGAAAGGTGTGAGGATTGGTTTCATTACGATATTGGGGTTAACAGACATACAAACACAGGTGACATATATAATCACCAAAGACCTATGGAATGCCAAGAGAAGACGACTCAACATCCTGTCATAACGTACATGGGAAAAGGATCCCAGGAAGAACAGACATATGTGTATGTGTAAAAGAAGCACATCTTCCACACCTACCACAAGCCAAACATTGTAATCACACTTGCTGTAATCAAAAATAAAAAATTAAATTAAAAACACGAAGAAGAAGTAGTGAGACAAATTTGAGGGGCTTTCTCCTGGCACATTCCATTCTAAATTCCAATCTGGAACACGAATTCCTTTGAGGCTCTGTTGCCCTAGTAACCAGATTTGGTATGGGAGAACTGCTGCCACCTTGTGGCCGTTTCACACAACAGCAGCTTTAATCCCAGAGCTCATGGTCAGTTGATATTCAAAATCATTGCAGACCTGTAAATGACACCTGCCCTGAAAACAAATCCTGGGGTCACATATCGACCAAAAATTTCAAAGGACGCCCATATTTCAAAACGACCGTTTCAAAAGGCATATTTTACGCACATTAGTGTTCTGCTTCTTTTTCTTTCTTTCTTTCTTTGTTAAAAAAACAGGAATGGAAAAAGGCATCCCTCAGATTGGGCGAAAATATTTGCAAACGAATCAATGGACAAAGGTTTAATCTCCAACATATATAAAGAGCTCATGCAGCTTAATATTAAAACAACAAACAACCCAATACAAAAATGGGCAGAAGATCTAAAGAGACGTTTCTTCAAAGAAGACACAGAGACGGCCAAGACGCACATGAAAAGCTGCTCAACATCACTAATTATTAGAGAAATGCAAATCAAAACTACAATGAGGGATCACCTCACACCTGTTAGAATCGGCATCATCAGAAAATCTACAACCAACAAACTCTGGGGAGGGTGTGGACAAAAGGAACCCTCTTCCACTATTGGTGGGAATGTAAATTGATACAGTGTCTATGGACAACAGTATGGAGTTTCGTTAAAAAAACTTGAAATAGAATTACCATATGATCCGGCAATCCCACTTCTGGGCATATACCCAGAGAAAACCATAAATCAAAAAGGCACATTCACCACAATGGTCATTGCAGCACTATTGACAATAGCCAGGTAATGGAAGCAACCTAAATACCCACAGACAGACGAATGGATAAAGATGTGGTACATATATAAAATGGAATATTACTCAGCCATAAGAAGGAATGAAACTGGGTCATTTGTAGAGACGTCGATGGATCTAGAGACTGTCATACAGAATGAAGTAAGTCAGAAAGAGAAAAACAAATATTGTATATTAATGCATATATGTGGAACCTAGACAAATGGTACAGATGAACTGGTTTGCAGGGAAGAAACAGAGACACAGAGGTAGAGAACAAACGTATGGACACCAAGTGTGGGAAGCCATGGGGTGGTGGTGGTGGGATGAGTCGGGAGATTGGGATTGACCTGTATACATGTATATGCATAAAATACATAACTAATAATAACCTGCTGTATAAAAAAATAAATAAAATTAAATTTCAAAATTTTATAAAATAAAATTTATAAATAGAAAAAAGGTCTTCCCTTCACACAGATGTATTTATATGAATGAACTATTGCCATGCTTATATCAGTAAATACACAAAAGAGGAATAAAACCTAACTTGAACCAAAAAGGAAAAAAATACCTGAACCCACCAGTTATACAGAGGAAAACCCTATCAGGGCACTTGCTCCAGCGGTAAACAATTCTGAAATTGGTCAGAGGTGGGGAATCATCTCCCATACAGCCAGCAGCCCACCCCCCACGCAAGGAGCGTCCTCATTGCAAATCTGGGGGACCGTGCCGAGGCATCTGTGAGTAAACGTGAGCAGAGCCCCAGGCCAGCTGCTGCTGAACTGTTCCCACCCTTCCCAGGTAAAACACCTGAATATGTACAAGGGCTTGAAAGCCTAGAGGAAGGGCCGTGGAGCCACACCAGCGGCAGCACGCAGGCCAACTTGGTGCCTGCAGGCCCGCCAGGATGGTCCTGGCCCCGGGTGCTCTTCTAGAAGCTTTCCATTGCCCTGCCTGAGATACCCTTCCTGTCCAGGCCCCCACTGCTTTTTTCCTTCCTCACCTCTGTCCGGAGAGAAATTCCAGCGCAAGGTATGGGTGACACATCCTCTTCTTTACAGGTGGCAGCCTGGCAACCCCTGCAGAAAGTCCAGCAGAGCCCCACTCACAACGGGCCACCCACAAAGCCGTGGCCCCTCACTCCCTCCCACCAGCACAGCCCCGAGACTGCTGACGGGGCAGAGAATATGGAGTCAGGCACAGCTTCAGGGGCTATTGCTGCCTGGAGCGCTGTTTATATTGACCTCAACCCAGGCACACCTGAGGAGGGCCGGCCGGCAGGTTCAGGCTGCCCAGGTCAGCTAATCCTCAGCCCTCAGGGAATCACACTGTTGAAAATGGACCTCACTAAGGCAGAGTAGAAGCCAAGGAATAAAAGGACACAATGCCATTTGCAGCACTGTAGATGTGTCTAGAGGTAATCACGTGACTTGTAGTAAGTCAGAAAGTGAAAGACACATATCATATCATATCACTTATAGGTGTTACCTAAAAACGGATACCAGGGCAGATATTTCCACGGAGAAGGACAATCACAGATTCATTAAACAAACTTATGGTTCACCAATGGAAAGGTGTGAGGATTGGTTTCATTACGATATTGGGGTTAACAGACATACAAACACAGGTGACATATATAATCACCAAAGACCTATGGAATGCCAAGAGAAGACGACTCAACATCCTGTCATAACGTACATGGGAAAAGGATCCCAGGAAGAACAGACATATGTGTATGTGTAAAAGAAGCACATCTTCCACACCTACCACAAGCCAAACATTGTAATCACACTTGCTGTAATCAAAAATAAAAAATTAAATTAAAAACACGAAGAAGAAGTAGTGAGACCAACTTGAGGGGCTTTCTCCTGGCACATTCCATTCTAAATTCCAATCTAGAACAGGACTTCCTTTGAGGCTCTGTTGCCCTAGTAACCAGATTTGGTATGGGAGAACTGCTGCCACCTTGTGGCCGTTTCACACAACAGCAGCTTTAATCCCAGAGCTCATGGTCAGTTGATATTCAAAATCATTGCAGACCTGTAAATGACACCTGCCCTGAAAACAAATCCTGGGGTCACATATCGACCAAAAATTTCAAAGGACGCCCATATTTCAAAACGACCGTTTCAAAAGGCATATTTTACGCACATTAGTGTTCTGCTTCTTTTTCTTTCTTTCTTTCTTTGTTAAAAAAACAGGAATGGAAAAAGGCATCCCTCAGAATGGGCGAAAATATTTGCAAACGAATCAATGGACAAAGGTTTAATCTCCAACATATATAAAGAGCTCATGCAGCTTAATATTAAAACAACAAACAACCCAATACAAAAATGGGCAGAAGATCTAAAGAGACGTTTCTTCAAAGAAGACACAGAGACGGCCAAGACGCACATGAAAAGCTGCTCAACATCACTAATTATTAGAGAAATGCAAATCAAAACTACAATGAGGGATCACCTCACACCTGTTAGAATCGGCATCATCAGAAAATCTACAACCAACAAACTCTGGGGAGGGTGTGGACAAAAGGAACCCTCTTCCACTATTGGTGGGAATGTAAATTGATACAGTGTCTATGGACAACAGTATGGAGTTTCGTTAAAAAAACTTGAAATAGAATTACCATATGATCCGGCAATCCCACTTCTGGGCATATACCCAGAGAAAACCATAAATCAAAAAGGCACATTCACCACAATGGTCATTGCAGCACTATTGACAATAGCCAGGTAATGGAAGCAACCTAAATACCCACAGACAGACGAATGGATAAAGATGTGGTACATATATAAAATGGAATATTACTCAGCCATAAGAAGGAATGAAACTGGGTCATTTGTAGAGACGTCGATGGATCTAGAGACTGTCATACAGAATGAAGTAAGTCAGAAAGAGAAAAACAAATATTGTATATTAATGCATATATGTGGAACCTAGACAAATGGTACAGATGAACTGGTTTGCAGGGAAGAAACAGAGACACAGAGGTAGAGAACAAACGTATGGACACCAAGTGTGGGAAGCCATGGGGTGGTGGTGGTGGGATGAGTCGGGAGATTGGGATTGACCTGTATACATGTATATGCATAAAATACATAACTAATAATAACCTGCTGTATAAAAAAATTAATAAAATTAAATTTCAAAATTTTATAAAATAAAATTTAAAAATAGAACAAAGGTCTTCCCTTCACACAGATGTATTTATATGAATGAACTATTGCCATGCTTATATCAGTAAATACACAAAAGAGGAATAAAACCTAACTTGAACCAAAAAGGAAAAAAATACCTGAACCCACCAGTTATACAGAGGAAAACCCTATCAGGGCACTTGCTCCAGCGGTAAACAATTCTGAAATTGGTCAGAGGTGGGGAATCATCTCCCATACAGCCAGCAGCCCACCCCCCACGCAAGGAGCGTCCTCATTGCAAATCTGGGGGACCGTGCCGAGGCATCTGTGAGTAAACGTGAGCAGAGCCCCAGGCCAGCTGCTGCTGAACTGTTCCCACCCTTCCCAGGTAAAACACCTGAATATGTACAAGGGCTTGAAAGCCTAGAGGAAGGGCCGTGGAGCCACACCAGCGGCAGCACGCAGGCCAACTTGGTGCCTGCAGGCCCGCCAGGATGGTCCTGGCCCCGGGTGCTCTTCTAGAAGCTTTCCATTGCCCTGCCTGAGATACCCTTCCTGTCCAGGCCCCCAATGCTTTTTTCCTTCCTCACCTCTGTCCGGAGAGAAATTCCAGCGCAAGGTATGGGTGACACATCCTCTTCTTTACAGGTGGCAGCCTGGCAACCCCTGCAGAAAGTCCAGCAGAGCCCCACTCACAACGGGCCACCCACAAAGCCGTGGCCCCTCACTCCCTCCCACCAGCACAGCCCCGAGACTGCTGACGGGGCAGAGAATATGGAGTCAGGCACAGCTTCAGGGGCTATTGCTGCCTGGAGCGCTGTTTATATTGACCTCAACCCAGGCACACCTAAGGAGGGCCGGCCGGCAGGTTCAGGCTGCCCAGGTCAGCTAATCCTCAGCCCTCAGGGAATCACACTGTTGAAAATGGACCTCACTAAGGCAGAGTAGAAGCCAAGGAATAAAAGGACACAATGCCATTTGCAGCACTGTAGATGTGTCTAGAGGTAATCACGTGACTTGTAGTAAGTCAGAAAGTGAAAGACACATATCATATCATATCACTTATAGGTGTTACCTAAAAACGGATACCAGGGCAGATATTTCCACGGAGAAGGACAATCACAGATTCATTAAACAAACTTATGGTTCACCAAAGGAAAGGTGTGAGGATTGGTTTCATTACGATATTGGGGTTAACAGACATACAAACACAGGTGACATATATAATCACCAAAGACCTATGGAATGCCAAGAGAAGACGACTCAACATCCTGTCATAACGTACATGGGAAAAGGATCCCAGGAAGAACAGACATATGTGTATGTGTAAAAGAAGCACATCTTCCACACCTACCACAAGCCAAACATTGTAATCACACTTGCTGTAATCAAAAATAAAAAATTAAATTAAAAACACGAAGAAGAAGTAGTGAGACCAACTTGAGGGGCTTTCTCCTGGCACATTCCATTCTAAATTCCAATCTAGAACACGACTTCCTTTGAGGCTCTGTTGCCCTAGTAACCAGATTTGGTATGGGAGAACTGCTGCCACCTTGTGGCCGTTTCACACAACAGCAGCTTTAATCCCAGAGCTCATGGTCAGTTGATATTCAAAATCATTGCAGACCTGTAAATGACACCTGCCCTGAAAACAAATCCTGGGGTCACATATCGACCAAAAATTTCAAAGGACGCCCATATTTCAAAACGACCGTTTCAAAAGGCATATTTTACGCACATTAGTGTTCTGCTTCTTTTTCTTTCTTTCTTTCTTTGTTAAAAAAACAGGAATGGAAAAAGGCATCCCTCAGAATGGGCGAAAATATTTGCAAACGAATCAATGGACAAAGGTTTAATCTCCAACATATATAAAGAGCTCATGCAGCTTAATATTAAAACAACAAACAACCCAATACAAAAATGGGCAGAAGATCTAAAGAGACGTTTCTTCAAAGAAGACACAGAGACGGCCAAGACGCACATGAAAAGCTGCTCAACATCACTAATTATTAGAGAAATGCAAATCAAAACTACAATGAGGGATCACCTCACACCTGTTAGAATCGGCATCATCAGAAAATCTACAACCAACAAACTCTGGGGAGGGTGTGGACAAAAGGAACCCTCTTCCACTATTGGTGGGAACGTAAATTGATACAGTGTCTATGGACAACAGTATGGAGTTTCGTTAAAAAAACTTGAAATAGAATTACCATATGATCCGGCAATCCCACTTCTGGGCATATACCCAGAGAAAACCATAAATCAAAAAGGCACATTCACCACAATGGTCATTGCAGCACTATTTACAATAGCCAGGTAATGGAAGCAACCTAAATACCCACAGACAGACGAATGGATAAAGATGTGGTACATATATAAAATGGAATATTACTCAGCCATAAGAAGGAATGAAACTGGGTCATTTGTAGAGACGTCGATGGATCTAGAGACTGTCATACAGAATGAAGTAAGTCAGAAAGAGAAAAACAAATATTGTATATTAATGCATATATGTGGAACCTAGACAAATGGTACAGATGAACTGGTTTGCAGGGAAGAAACAGAGACACAGAGGTAGAGAACAAACGTATGGACACCAAGTGTGGGAAGCCATGGGGTTGTGGTGGTGGGATGAGTCGGGAGATTGGGATTGACCTGTATACATGTATATGCATAAAATACATAACTAATAATAACCTGCTGTATAAAAAAATAAATAAAATTAAATTTCAAAATTTTATAAAATAAAATTTAAAAATAGAAAAAAGGTCTTCCCTTCACACAGATGTATTTATATGAATGAACTATTGCCATGCTTATATCAGTAAATACACAAAAGAGGAATAAAACCTAACTTGAACCAAAAAGGAAAAAAAATACCTGAACCCACCTGTTATACAGAGGAAAACCCTATCAGGGCACTTGCTCCAGCGGTAAACAATTCTGAAATTGGTCAGAGGTGGGGAATCATCTCCCATACAGCCAGCAGCCCACCCCCCACGCAAGGAGCGTCCTCATTGCAAATCTGGGGGACCGTGCCGAGGCATCTGTGAGTAAACGTGAGCAGAGCCCCAGGCCAGCTGCTGCTGAACTGTTCCCACCCTTCCCAGGTAAAACACCTGAATATGTACAAGGGCTTGAAAGCCTAGAGGAAGGGCCGTGGAGCCACACCAGCGACAGCACGCAGGCCAACTTGGTGCCTGCAGGCCAGCCAGGATGGTCCTGGCCCCGGGTGCTCTTCTAGAAGCTTTCCATTGCCCTGCCTGAGATACCCTTCTTGTCCAGGCCCCCACTGCTTTTTTCCTTCCTCACCTCTGTCCGGAGAGAAATTCCAGCGGAAGGTATGGGTGACACATCCTCTTCTTTACAGGTGGCAGCCTGGCAACCCCTGCAGAAAGTCCAGCAGAGCCCCACTCACAACGGGCCACCCACAAAGCCGTGGCCCCTCACTCCCTCCCACCAGCACAGCCCCGAGACTGCTGACGGGGCAGAGAATATGGAGTCAGGCACAGCTTCAGGGGCTATTGCTGCCTGGAGCGCTGTTTATATTGACCTCAACCCAGGCACACCTGAGGAGGGCCGGCCGGCAGGTTCAGGCTGCCCAGGTCAGCTAATCCTCAGCCCTCAGGGAATCACACTGTTGAAAATGGACCTCACTAAGGCAGAGTAGAAGCCAAGGAATAAAAGGACACAATGCCATTTGCAGCACTGTAGATGTGTCTAGAGGTAATCACGTGACTTGTAGTAAGTCAGAAAGTGAAAGACACATATCATATCATATCACTTATAGGTGTTACCTAAAAACGGATACCAGGGCAGATATTTCCACGGAGAAGGACAATCACAGATTCATTAAACAAACTTATGGTTCACCAATGGAAAGGTGTGAGGATTGGTTTCATTACGATATTGGGGTTAACAGACATACAAACACAGGTGACATATATAATCACCAAAGACCTTGGAATACCAAGAGAAGACGACTCAACATCCTGTCATAACGTACATGGGAAAAGGATCCCAGGAAGAACAGACATATGTGTATGTGTAAAAGAAGCACATCTTCCACACCTACCACAAGCCAAACATTGTAATCACACTTGCTGTAATCTAAAATAAAAAATTAAATTAAAAACACGAAGAAGAAGTAGTGAGACAAACTTGAGGGGCTTTCTCCTGGCACATTCCATTCTAAATTCCAATCTAGAACACGACTTCCATTGAGGCTCTCTTGCCCTAGTAACCAGAATTGGTAAGGGAGAACTGCTGCCACCTTGTGGCCGTTTCACACAACAGCAGCTTTAATCCCAGCGCTCATGGTCAGTTGATATTCAAAATCATTGCAGACCTGTAAATGACACCTGCCCTGAAAACAAATCCTGGGGTCACATATCGACCAAAAAATTCAAAGGACGCCCATATTTCAAAACGACCGTTTCAAAAGGCATATTTTACGCACATTAGTGTTCTGCTTCTTTTTCTTTCTTTCTTTCTTTGTTAAAAAAACAGGAATGGAAAAAGGCATCCCTCAGATTGGGCGAAAATATTTGCAAACGAATCAATGGACAAAGGTTTAATCTCCAACATATATAAAGAGCTCATGCAGCTTAATATTAAAACAACAAACAACCCAATACAAAAATGGGCAGAAGATCTAAAGAGACGTTTCTTCAAAGAAGACACAGAGACGGCCAAGACGCACATGAAAAGCTGCT
This sequence comes from Mesoplodon bidens, assembly GCF_964165515.1. Lineage (NCBI taxonomy): Eukaryota > Metazoa > Chordata > Mammalia > Artiodactyla > Ziphiidae > Mesoplodon > Mesoplodon bidens. The sequence continues at coordinate 1,413,403 of NW_027671903.1, forward strand.
CAACATCACTAATTATTAGAGAAATGCAAATCAAAACTACAATGAGGGATCACCTCACACCTGTTAGAATCGGCATCATCAGAAAATCTACAACCAACAAACTCTGGGGAGGGTGTGGACAAAAGGAACCCTCTTCCACTATTGGTGGGAATGTAAATTGATACAGTGTCTATGGACAACAGTATGGAGTTTCGTTAAAAAAACTTGAAATAGAATTACCATATGATCCAGCAATCCTACTTCTGGGCATATACCAGAGAAAACCATAAATCAAAAAGGCACATTCACCACAATGGTCATTGCAGAACTATTGACAATAGCCAGGTAATGGAAGCAACCTAAATACCCACAGACAGACGAATGGATAAAGATGTGGTACATATATAAAATGGAATATTACTCAGCCATAAGAAGGAATGAAACTGGGTCATTTGTAGAGACGTCGATGGAACTAGAGACTGTCATACAGAGTGAAGTAAGTCAGAAAGAGAAAAACAAATATTGTATATTAATGCATATATGTGGAACCTAGACAAATGGTACAGATGAACTGGTTTGCAGGGAAGAAATAGAGACACAGAGGTAGAGACCATCGTATGGACACCAAGTGTGGGAAGCCATGGGGTGGTGGTGGTGGGATGAGTCGGGAGATTGGGATTGACCTCTATACATGTATATGCATAAAATACATAACTAATAATAACCTGCTGTATAAAAAAATAAATAAAATTAAATTTCAAAATTTTATAAAATAAAATTTAAATATAGAAAAAAGGTCTTCCCTTCACACAGATGTATTTATATGAATGAACTATTGCCATGCTTATATCAATAAATACACAAAAGAGGAATAAAACCTAACTTGAACCAAAAAGGAAAAAATACCTGAACCCACCAGTTATACAGAGGAAAACCCTATCAGGGCACTTGCTCCAGCGGTAAACAATTCTGAAATTGGTCAGAGGTGGGGAATCATCTCCCATACAGCCAGCAGCCCACCCCCCATGCAAGGAGCGTCCTCATTGCAAATCTGGGGGACAATGCCGAGGCATCTGTGAGTAAACGTGTGCAGAGCCCCAGGCCAGCTGCTGCTGAACTGTTCCCACCCTTCCCAGGTAAAACACCTGAATATGTACAAGGGCTTGAAAGCCTAGAGGAAGGGCCGTGGAGCCACACCAGCGACAGCACGCAGGCCAACTTGGTGCCTGCAGGCCAGCCAGGATGGTCCTGGCCCCGGGTGCTCTTCTAGAAGCTTTCCATTGCCCTGCCTGAGATACCCTTCTTGTCCAGGCCCCCACTGCTTTTTTCCTTCCTCACCTCTGTCCGGAGAGAAATTCCAGCGGAAGGTATGGGTGACACATCCTCTTCTTTACAGGTGGCAGCCTGGCAACCCCTGCAGAAAGTCCAGCAGAGCCCCACTCACAACGGGCCACCCACAAAGCCGTGGCCCCTCACTCCCTCCCACCAGCACAGCCCCGAGACTGCTGACGGGGCAGAGAATATGGAGTCAGGCACAGCTTCAGGGGCTATTGCTGCCTGGAGCGCTGTTTATATTGACCTCAACCCAGGCACACCTGAGGAGGGCCGGCCGGCAGGTTCAGGCTGCCCAGGTCAGCTAATCCTCAGCCCTCAGGGAATCACACTGTTGAAAATGGACCTCACTAAGGCAGAGTAGAAGCCAAGGAATAAAAGGACACAATGCCATTTGCAGCACTGTAGATGTGTCTAGAGGTAATCACGTGACTTGTAGTAAGTCAGAAAGTGAAAGACACATATCATATCATATCACTTATAGGTGTTACCTAAAAATGGATACCAGGGCAGATATTTCCACGGAGAAGGACAATCACAGATTCATTAAACAAACTTATGGTTCACCAATGGAAAGGTGTGAGGATTGGTTTCATTACGATATTGGGGTTAACAGACATACAAACACAGGTGACATATATAATCACCAAAGACCTTGGAATACCAAGAGAAGACGACTCAACATCCTGTCATAACGTACATGGGAAAAGGATCCCAGGAAGAACAGACATATGTGTATGTGTAAAAGAAGCACATCTTCCACACCTACCACAAGCCAAACATTGTAATCACACTTGCTGTAATCTAAAATAAAAAATTAAATTAAAAACACGAAGAAGAAGTAGTGAGACCAACTTGAGGGGCTTTCTCCTGGCACATTCCATTCTAAATTCCAATCTAGAACACGACTTCCATTGAGGCTCTCTTGCCCTAGTAACCAGAATTGGTAAGGGAGAACTGCTGCCACCTTGTGGCCGTTTCACACAACAGCAGCTTTAATCCCAGCGCTCATGGTCAGTTGATATTCAAAATCATTGCAGACCTGTAAATGACACCTGCCCTGAAAACAAATCCTGGGGTCACATATCGACCAAAAAATTCAAAGGACGCCCATATTTCAAAACGACCGTTTCAAAAGGCATATTTTACGCACATTAGTGTTCTGCTTCTTTTTCTTTCTTTCTTTCTTTGTTAAAAAAACAGGAATGGAAAAAGGCATCCCTCAGATTGGGCGAAAATATTTGCAAACGAATCAATGGACAAAGGTTTAATCTCCAACATATATAAAGAGCTCATGCAGCTTAATATTAAAACAACAAACAACCCAATACAAAAATGGGCAGAAGATCTAAAGAGACGTTTCTTCAAAGAAGACACAGAGACGGCCAAGACGCACATGAAAAGCTGCTCAACATCACTAATTATTAGAGAAATGCAAATCAAAACTACAATGAGGGATCACCTCACACCTGTTAGAATCGGCATCATCAGAAAATCTACAACCAACAAACTCTGGGGAGGGTGTGGACAAAAGGAACCCTCTTCCACTATTGGTGGGAATGTAAATTGATACAGTGTCTATGGACAACTGTATGGAGTTTCGTTAAAAAACCTTGAAATAGAATTACCATATGATCCAGCAATCCTACTTCTGGGCATATACCAGAGAAAACCATAAATCAAAAAGGCACATTCACCACAATGGTCATTGCAGCACTATTGACAATAGCCAGGTAATGGAAGCAACCTAAATACCCACAGACAGACGAATGGATAAAGATGTGGTACATATATAAAATGGAATATTACTCAGCCATAAGAAGGAATGAAACTGGGTCATTTGTAGAGACGTCGATGGAACTAGAGACTGTCATACAGAGTGAAGTAAGTCAGAAAGAGAAAAACAAATATTGTATATTAATGCATATATGTGGAACCTAGACAAATGGTACAGATGAACTGGTTTGCAGGGAAGAAATAGAGACACAGAGGTAGAGACCATCGTATGGACACCAAGTGTGGGAAGCCATGGGGTGGTGGTGGTGGGATGAGTCGGGAGATTGGGATTGACCTCTATACATGTATATGCATAAAATACATAACTAATAATAACCTGCTGTATAAAAAAATAAATAAAATTAAATTTCAAAATTTTATAAAATAAAATTTAAATATAGAAAAAAGGTCTTCCCTTCACACAGATGTATTTATATGAATGAACTATTGCCATGCTTATATCAATAAATACACAAAAGAGGAATAAAACCTAACTTGAACCAAAAAGGAAAAAATACCTGAACCCACCAGTTATACAGAGGAAAACCCTATCAGGGCACTTGCTCCAGCGGTAAACAATTCTGAAATTGGTCAGAGGTGGGGAATCATCTCCCATACAGCCAGCAGCCCACCCCCCATGCAAGGAGCGTCCTCATTGCAAATCTGGGGGACAATGCCGAGGCATCTGTGAGTAAACGTGAGCAGAGCCCCAGGCCAGCTGCTGCTGAACTGTTCCCACCCTTCCCAGGTAAAACACCTGAATATGTACAAGGGCTTGAAAGCCTAGAGGAAGGGCCGTGGAGCCACACCAGCGACAGCACGCAGGCCAACTTGGTGCCTGCAGGCCAGCCAGGATGGTCCTGGCCCCGGGTGCTCTTCTAGAAGCTTTCCATTGCCCTGCCTGAGATACCCTTCTTGTCCAGGCCCCCACTGCTTTTTTCCTTCCTCACCTCTGTCCGGAGAGAAATTCCAGCGGAAGGTATGGGTGACACATCCTCTTCTTTACAGGTGGCAGCCTGGCAACCCCTGCAGAAAGTCCAGCAGAGCCCCACTCACAACGGGCCACCCACAAAGCCGTGGCCCCTCACTCCCTCCCACCAGCACAGCCCCGAGACTGCTGACGGGGCAGAGAATATGGAGTCAGGCACAGCTTCAGGGGCTATTGCTGCCTGGAGCGCTGTTTATATTGACCTCAACCCAGGCACACCTGAGGAGGGCCGGCCGGCAGGTTCAGGCTGCCCAGGTCAGCTAATCCTCAGCCCTCAGGGAATCACACTGTTGAAAATGGACCTCACTAAGGCAGAGTAGAAGCCAAGGAATAAAAGGACACAATGCCATTTGCAGCACTGTAGATGTGTCTAGAGGTAATCACGTGACTTGTAGTAAGTCAGAAAGTGAAAGACACATATCATATCATATCACTTATAGGTGTTACCTAAAAACGGATACCAGGGCAGATATTTCCACGGAGAAGGACAATCACAGATTCATTAAACAAACTTATGGTTCACCAATGGAAAGGTGTGAGGATTGGTTTCATTACGATATTGGGGTTAACAGACATACAAACACAGGTGACATATATAATCACCAAAGACCTATGGAATGCCAAGAGAAGACGACTCAACATCCTGTCATAACGTACATGGGAAAAGGATCCCAGGAAGAACAGACATATGTGTATGTGTAAAAGAAGCACATCTTCCACACCTACCACAAGCCAAACATTGTAATCACACTTGCTGTAATCAAAAATAAAAAATTAAATTAAAAACACGAAGAAATAGTGAGACAAACTTGAGGGGCTTTCTCCTGGCACATTCCATTCTAAATTCCAATCTAGAACACGACTTCCATTGAGGCTCTGTTGCCCTAGTAACCAGATTTGGTAAGGGAGAACTGCTGCCACCTTGTGGCCGTTTCACACAACAGCAGCTTTAATCCCAGCGCTCATGGTCAGTTGATATTCAAAACCATTGCAGACCTGTAAATGACACCTGCCCTGAAAACAAATCCTGGGGTCACATATCGACCAAAAAATTCAAAGGACGCCCATATTTCAAAACGACCGTTTCAAAAGGCATATTTTACGCACATTAGTGTTCTGCTTCTTTTTCTTTCTTTCTTTCTTTGTTAAAAAAACAGGAATGGAAAAAGGCATCCCTCAGATTGGGCGAAAATATTTGCAAACGAATCAATGGACAAAGGTTTAATCTCCAACATATATAAAGAGCTCATGCAGCTTAATATTAAAACAACAAACAACCCAATACAAAAATGGGCAGAAGATCTAAAGAGACGTTTCTTCAAAGAAGACACAGAGACGGCCAAGACGCACATGAAAAGCTGCTCAACATCACTAATTATTAGAGAAATGCAAATCAAAACTACAATGAGGGATCACCTCACACCTGTTAGAATCGGCATCATCAGAAAATCTACAACCAACAAACTCTGGGGAGGGTGTGGACAAAAGGAACCCTCTTCCACTATTGGTGGGAATGTAAATTGATACAGTGTCTATGGACAACAGTATGGAGTTTCGTTAAAAAAACTTGAAATAGAATTACCATATGATCCAGCAATCCTACTTCTGGGCATATACCAGAGAAAACCATAAATCAAAAAGGCACATTCACCACAATGGTCATTGCAGAACTATTGACAATAGCCAGGTAATGGAAGCAACCTAAATACCCACAGACAGACGAATGGATAAAGATGTGGTACATATATAAAATGGAATATTACTCAGCCATAAGAAGGAATGAAACTGGGTCATTTGTAGAGACGTCGATGGAACTAGAGACTGTCATACAGAGTGAAGTAAGTCAGAAAGAGAAAAACAAATATTGTATATTAATGCATATATGTGGAACCTAGACAAATGGTACAGATGAACTGGTTTGCAGGGAAGAAATAGAGACACAGAGGTAGAGACCATCGTATGGACACCAAGTGTGGGAAGCCATGGGGTGGTGGTGGTGGGATGAGTCGGGAGATTGGGATTGACCTCTATACATGTATATGCATAAAATACATAACTAATAAAAACCTGCTGTATAAAAAAATAAATAAAATTAAATTTCAAAATTTTATAAAATAAAATTTAAATATAGAAAAAAGGTCTTCCCTTCACACAGATGTATTTATATGAATGAACTATTGCCATGATTATATCAATAAATACACAAAAGAGGAATAAAACCTAACTTGAACCAAAAAGGAAAAAATACCTGAACCCACCAGTTATACAGAGGAAAACCCTATCAGGGCACTTGCTCCAGCGGTAAACAATTCTGAAATTGGTCAGAGGTGGGGAATCATCTCCCATACAGCCAGCAGCCCACCCCCCATGCAAGGAGCGTCCTCATTGCAAATCTGGGGGACAATGCCGAGGCATCTGTGAGTAAACGTGAGCAGAGCCCCAGGCCAGCTGCTGCTGAACTGTTCCCACCCTTCCCAGGTAAAACACCTGAATATGTACAAGGGCTTGAAAGCCTAGAGGAAGGGCCGTGGAGCCACACCAGCGACAGCACGCAGGCCAACTTGGTGCCTGCAGGCCAGCCAGGATGGTCCTGGCCCCGGGTGCTCTTCTAGAAGCTTTCCATTGCCCTGCCTGAGATACCCTTCTTGTCCAGGCCCCCACTGCTTTTTTCCTTCCTCACCTCTGTCCGGAGAGAAATTCCAGCGGAAGGTATGGGTGACACATCCTCTTCTTTACAGGTGGCAGCCTGGCAACCCCTGCAGAAAGTCCAGCAGAGCCCCACTCACAACGGGCCACCCACAAAGCCGTGGCCCCTCACTCCCTCCCACCAGCACAGCCCCGAGACTGCTGACGGGGCAGAGAATATGGAGTCAGGCACAGCTTCAGGGGCTATTGCTGCCTGGAGCGCTGTTTATATTGACCTCAACCCAGGCACACCTGAGGAGGGCCGGCCGGCAGGTTCAGGCTGCCCAGGTCAGCTAATCCTCAGCCCTCAGGGAATCACACTGTTGAAAATGGACCTCACTAAGGCAGAGTAGAAGCCAAGGAATAAAAGGACACAATGCCATTTGCAGCACTGTAGATGTGTCTAGAGGTAATCACGTGACTTGTAGTAAGTCAGAAAGTGAAAGACACATATCATATCATATCACTTATAGGTGTTACCTAAAAATGGATACCAGGGCAGATATTTCCACGGAGAAGGACAATCACAGATTCATTAAACAAACTTATGGTTCACCAATGGAAAGGTGTGAGGATTGGTTTCATTACGATATTGGGGTTAACAGACATACAAACACAGGTGACATATATAATCACCAAAGACCTTGGAATACCAAGAGAAGACGACTCAACATCCTGTCATAACGTACATGGGAAAAGGATCCCAGGAAGAACAGACATATGTGTATGTGTAAAAGAAGCACATCTTCCACACCTACCACAAGCCAAACATTGTAATCACACTTGCTGTAATCTAAAATAAAAAATTAAATTAAAAACACGAAGAAGAAGTAGTGAGACAAACTTGAGGGGCTTTCTCCTGGCACATTCCATTCTAAATTCCAATCTAGAACACGACTTCCATTGAGGCTCTCTTGCCCTAGTAACCAGAATTGGTAAGGGAGAACTGCTGCCACCTTGTGGCCGTTTCACACAACAGCAGCTTTAATCCCAGCGCTCATGGTCAGTTGATATTCAAAATCATTGCAGACCTGTAAATGACACCTGCCCTGAAAACAAATCCTGGGGTCACATATCGACCAAAAAATTCAAAGGACGCCCATATTTCAAAACGACCGTTTCAAAAGGCATATTTTACGCACATTAGTGTTCTGCTTCTTTTTCTTTCTTTCTTTCTTTGTTAAAAAAACAGGAATGGAAAAAGGCATCCCTCAGATTGGGCGAAAATATTTGCAAACGAATCAATGGACAAAGGTTTAATCTCCAACATATATAAAGAGCTCATGCAGCTTAATATTAAAACAACAAACAACCCAATACAAAAATGGGCAGAAGATCTAAAGAGACGTTTCTTCAAAGAAGACACAGAGACGGCCAAGACGCACATGAAAAGCTGCTCAACATCACTAATTATTAGAGAAATGCAAATCAAAACTACAATGAGGGATCACCTCACACCTGTTAGAATCGGCATCATCAGAAAATCTACAACCAACAAACTCTGGGGAGGGTGTGGACAAAAGGAACCCTCTTCCACTATTGGTGGGAATGTAAATTGATACAGTGTCTATGGACAACTGTATGGAGTTTCGTTAAAAAACCTTGAAATAGAATTACCATATGATCCAGCAATCCTACTTCTGGGCATATACCAGAGAAAACCATAAATCAAAAAGGCACATTCACCACAATGGTCATTGCAGCACTATTGACAATAGCCAGGTAATGGAAGCAACCTAAATACCCACAGACAGACGAATGGATAAAGATGTGGTACATATATAAAATGGAATATTACTCAGCCATAAGAAGGAATGAAACTGGGTCATTTGTAGAGACGTCGATGGAACTAGAGACTGTCATACAGAGTGAAGTAAGTCAGAAAGAGAAAAACAAATATTGTATATTAATGCATATATGTGGAACCTAGACAAATGGTACAGATGAACTGGTTTGCAGGGAAGAAATAGAGACACAGAGGTAGAGACCATCGTATGGACACCAAGTGTGGGAAGCCATGGGGTGGTGGTGGTGGGATGAGTCGGGAGATTGGGATTGACCTCTATACATGTATATGCATAAAATACATAACTAATAATAACCTGCTGTATAAAAAAATAAATAAAATTAAATTTCAAAATTTTATAAAATAAAATTTAAATATAGAAAAAAGGTCTTCCCTTCACACAGATGTATTTATATGAATGAACTATTGCCATGCTTATATCAATAAATACACAAAAGAGGAATAAAACCTAACTTGAACCAAAAAGGAAAAAATACCTGAACCCACCAGTTATACAGAGGAAAACCCTATCAGGGCACTTGCTCCAGCGGTAAACAATTCTGAAATTGGTCAGAGGTGGGGAATCATCTCCCATACAGCCAGCAGCCCACCCCCCATGCAAGGAGCGTCCTCATTGCAAATCTGGGGGACAATGCCGAGGCATCTGTGAGTAAACGTGAGCAGAGCCCCAGGCCAGCTGCTGCTGAACTGTTCCCACCCTTCCCAGGTAAAACACCTGAATATGTACAAGGGCTTGAAAGCCTAGAGGAAGGGCCGTGGAGCCACACCAGCGACAGCACGCAGGCCAACTTGGTGCCTGCAGGCCAGCCAGGATGGTCCTGGCCACGGGTGCTCTTCTAGAAGCTTTCCATTGCCCTGCCTGAGATACCCTTCTTGTCCAGGCCCCCACTGCTTTTTTCCTTCCTCACCTCTGTCCGGAGAGAAATTCCAGCGGAAGGTATGGGTGACACATCCTCTTCTTTACAGGTGGCAGCCTGGCAACCCCTGCAGAAAGTCCAGCAGAGCCCCACTCACAACGGGCCACCCACAAAGCCGTGGCCCCTCACTCCCTCCCACCAGCACAGCCCCGAGACTGCTGACGGGGCAGAGAATATGGAGTCAGGCACAGCTTCAGGGGCTATTGCTGCCTGGAGCGCTGTTTATATTGACCTCAACCCAGGCACACCTGAGGAGGGCCGGCCGGCAGGTTCAGGCTGCCCAGGTCAGCTAATCCTCAGCCCTCAGGGAATCACACTGTTGAAAATGGACCTCACTAAGGCAGAGTAGAAGCCAAGGAATAAAAGGACACAATGCCATTTGCAGCACTGTAGATGTGTCTAGAGGTAATCACGTGACTTGTAGTAAGTCAGAAAGTGAAAGACACATATCATATCATATCACTTATAGGTGTTACCTAAAAACGGATACCAGGGCAGATATTTCCACGGAGAAGGACAATCACAGATTCATTAAACAAACTTATGGTTCACCAATGGAAAGGTGTGAGGATTGGTTTCATTACGATATTGGGGTTAACAGACATACAAACACAGGTGACATATATAATCACCAAAGACCTATGGAATGCCAAGAGAAGACGACTCAACATCCTGTCATAACGTACATGGGAAAAGGATCCCAGGAAGAACAGACATATGTGTATGTGTAAAAGAAGCACATCTTCCACACCTACCACAAGCCAAACATTGTAATCACACTTGCTGTAATCAAAAATAAAAAATTAAATTAAAAACACGAAGAAATAGTGAGACAAACTTGAGGGGCTTTCTCCTGGCACATTCCATTCTAAATTCCAATCTAGAACACGACTTCCATTGAGGCTCTGTTGCCCTAGTAACCAGATTTGGTAAGGGAGAACTGCTGCCACCTTGTGGCCGTTTCACACAACAGCAGCTTTAATCCAAGCGCTCATGGTCAGTTGATATTCAAAACCATTGCAGACCTGTAAATGACACCTGCCCTGAAAACAAATCCTGGGGTCACATATCGACCAAAAAATTCAAAGGACGCCCATATTTCAAAACGACCGTTTCAAAAGGCATATTTTACGCACATTAGTGTTCTGCTTCTTTTTCTTTCTTTCTTTCTTTGTTAAAAAAACAGGAATGGAAAAAGGCATCCCTCAGATTGGGCGAATATATTTGCAAACGAATCAATGGACAAAGGTTTAATCTCCAACATATATAAAGAGCTCATGCAGCTTAATATTAAAACAACAAACAACCCAATACAAAAATGGGCAGAAGATCTAAAGAGACGTTTCTTCAAAGAAGACACAGAGACGGCCAAGACGCACATGAAAAGCTGCTCAACATCACTAATTATTAGAGAAATGCAAATCAAAACTACAATGAGGGATCACCTCACACCTGTTAGAATCGGCATCATCAGAAAATCTACAACCAACAAACTCTGGGGAGGGTGTGGACAAAAGGAACCCTCTTCCACTATTGGTGGGAATGTAAATTGATACAGTGTCTATGGACAACAGTATGGAGTTTCGTTAAAAAAACTTGAAATAGAATTACCATATGATCCAGCAATCCTACTTCTGGGCATATACCAGAGAAAACCATAAATCAAAAAGGCACATTCACCACAATGGTCATTGCAGCACTATTGACAATAGCCAGGTAATGGAAGCAACCTAAATACCCACAGACAGACGAATGGATAAAGATGTGGTACATATATAAAATGGAATATTACTCAGCCATAAGAAGGAATGAAACTGGGTCATTTGTAGAGACATCGATGGATCTAGAGACTGTCATACAGAATGAAGTAAGTCAGAAAGAGAAAAACAAATATTGTATATTAATGCATATATGTGGAACCTAGACAAATGGTACAGATGAACAGGTTTGCAGGGAAGAAACAGAGACACAGAGGTAGAGAACAAACGTATGGACACCAAGTGTGGGAAGCCATGGGGTGGTGGTGGTGGGATGAGTCGGGAGATTGGGATTGACCTGTATACATGTATATGCATAAAATACATAACTAATAATAACCTGCTGTATAAAAAAATAAATAAAATTAAATTTCAAAATTTTATAAAATAAAATTTAAAAATAGAAAAAAGGTCTTCCCTTCACACAGATGTATTTATATGAATGAACTATTGCCATGCTTATATCAGTAAATACACAAAAGAGGAATAAAACCTAACTTGAACCAAAAAGGAAAAAAATACCTGAACCCACCTGTTATACAGAGGAAAGCCCTATCAGGGCACTTGCTCCAGCGGTAAACAATTCTGAAATTGGTCAGAGGTGGGGAATCATCTCCCATACAGCCAGCAGCCCACCCCCCATGCAAGGAGCGTCCTCATTGCAAATCTGGGGGACAATGCCGAGGCATCTGTGAGTAAACGTGAGCAGAGCCCCAGGCCAGCTGCTGCTGAACTGTTCCCACCCTTCCCAGGTAAAACACCTGAATATGTACAAGGGCTTGAAAGCCTAGAGGAAGGGCCGTGGAGCCACACCAGCGACAGCACGCAGGGCAACTTGGTGCCTGCAGGACAGCCAGGATGGTCCTGGCCCCGGGTGCTCTTCTAGAAGCTTTCCATTGCCCTGCCTGAGATACCCTTCTTGTCCAGGCCCCCACTGCTTTTTTCCTTCCTCACCTCTGTCCGGAGAGAAATTCCAGCGGAAGGTATGGGTGACACATCCTCTTCTTTACAGGTGGCAGCCTGGCAACCCCTGCAGAAAGTCCAGCAGAGCCCCACTCACAACGGGCCACCCACAAAGCCGTGGCCCCTCACTCCCTCCCACCAGCACAGCCCCGAGACTGCTGACGGGGCAGAGAATATGGAGTCAGGCACAGCTTCAGGGGCTATTGCTGCCTGGAGCGCTGTTTATATTGACCTCAACCCAGGCACACCTGAGGAGGGCCGGCCGGCAGGTTCAGGCTGCCCAGGTCAGCTAATCCTCAGCCCTCAGGGAATCACACTGTTGAAAATGGACCTCACTAAGGCAGAGTAGAAGCCAAGGAATAAAAGGACACAATGCCATTTGCAGCACTGTAGATGTGTCTAGAGGTAATCACGTGACTTGTAGTAAGTCAGAAAGTGAAAGACACATATCATATCATATCACTTATAGGTGTTACCTAAAAACGGATACCAGGGCAGATATTTCCACGGAGAAGGACAATCACAGATTCATTAAACAAACTTATGGTTCACCAATGGAAAGGTGTGAGGATTGGTTTCATTACGATATTGGGGTTAACAGACATACAAACACAGGTGACATATATAATCACCAAAGACCTATGGAATGCCAAGAGAAGACGACTCAACATCCTGTCATAACGTACATGGGAAAAGGATCCCAGGAAGAACAGACATATGTGTATGTGTAAAAGAAGCACATCTTCCACACCTACCACAAGCCAAACATTGTAATCACACTTGCTGTAATCAAAAATAAAAAATTAAATTAAAAACACGTAGAAGAAGTAGTGAGACCAACTTGAGGGGCTTTCTCCTGGCACATTCCATTCTAAATTCCAATCTAGAACAGGACTTCCTTTGAGGCTCTGTTGCCCTAGTAACCAGATTTGGTATGGGAGAACTGCTGCCACCTTGTGGCCGTTTCACACAACAGCAGCTTTAATCCCAGAGCTCATGGTCAGTTGATATTCAAAATCATTGCAGACCTGTAAATGACACCTGCCCTGAAAACAAATCCTGGGGTCACATATCGACCAAAAAATTCAAAGGACGCCCATATTTCAAAACGACCGTTTCAAAAGGCATATTTTACGCACATTAGTGTTCTGCTTCTTTTTCTTTCTTTCTTTCTTTGTTAAAAAAACAGGAATGGAAAAAGGCATCCCTCAGAATGGGCGAAAATATTTGCAAACGAATCAATGGACAAAGGTTTAATCTCCAACATATATAAAGAGCTCATGCAGCTTAATATTAAAACAACAAACAACCCAATACAAAAATGGGCAGAAGATCTAAAGAGACGTTTCTTCAAAGAAGACACAGAGACGGCCAAGACGCACATGAAAAGCTGCTCAACATCACTAATTATTAGAGAAATGCAAATCAAAACTACAATGAGGGATCACCTCACACCTGTTAGAATCGGCATCATCAGAAAATCTACAACCAACAAACTCTGGGGAGGGTGTGGACAAAAGGAACCCTCTTCCACTATTGGTGGGAACGTAAATTGATACAGTGTCTATGGACAACAGTATGGAGTTTCGTTAAAAAAACTTGAAATAGAATTACCATATGATCCGGCAATCCCACTTCTGGGCATATACCCAGAGAAAACCATAAATCAAAAAGGCACATTCACCACAATGGTCATTGCAGCACTATTTACAATAGCCAGGTAATGGAAGCAACCTAAATACCCACAGACAGACGAATGGATAAAGATGTGGTACATATATAAAATGGAATATTACTCAGCCATAAGAAGGAATGAAACTGGGTCATTTGTAGAGACGTCGATGGATCTAGAGACTGTCATACAGAATGAAGTAAGTCAGAAAGAGAAAAACAAATATTGTATATTAATGCATATATGTGGAACCTAGACAAATGGTACAGATGAACTGGTTTGCAGGGAGGAAACAGAGACACAGAGGTAGAGAACAAACGTATGGACACCAAGTGTGGGAAGCCATGGGGTGGTGGTGGTGGGATGAGTCGGGAGATTGGGATTGACCTGTATACATGTATATGCATAAAATACATAACTAATAATAACCTGCTGTATAAAAAAATAAATAAAATTAAATTTCAAAATTTTATAAAATAAAATTTAAAAATAGAAAAAAGGTCTTCCCTTCACACAGATGTATTTATATGAATGAACTATTGCCATGCTTATATCAGTAAATACACAAAAGAGGAATAAAACCTAACTTGAACCAAAAAGGAAAAAAAATACCTGAACCCACCTGTTATACAGAGGAAAACCCTATCAGGGCACTTGCTCCAGCGGTAAACAATTCTGAAATTGGTCAGAGGTGGGGAATCATCTCCCATACAGCCAGCAGCCCACCCCCCACGCAAGGAGCGTCCTCATTGCAAATCTGGGGGACCGTGCCGAGGCATCTGTGAGTAAACGTGAGCAGAGCCCCAGGCCAGCTGCTGCTGAACTGTTCCCACCCTTCCCAGGTAAAACACCTGAATATGTACAAGGGCTTGAAAGCCTAGAGGAAGGGCCGTGGAGCCACACCAGCGACAGCACGCAGGCCAACTTGGTGCCTGCAGGCCAGCCAGGATGGTCCTGGCCCCGGGTGCTCTTCTAGAAGCTTTCCATTGCCCTGCCTGAGATACCCTTCTTGTCCAGGCCCCCACTGCTTTTTTCCTTCCTCACCTCTGTCCGGAGAGAAATTCCAGCGGAAGGTATGGGTGACACATCCTCTTCTTTACAGGTGGCAGCCTGGCAACCCCTGCAGAAAGTCCAGCAGAGCCCCACTCACAACGGGCCACCCACAAAGCCGTGGCCCCTCACTCCCTCCCACCAGCACAGCCCCGAGACTGCTGACGGGGCAGAGAATATGGAGTCAGGCACAGCTTCAGGGGCTATTGCTGCCTGGAGCGCTGTTTATATTGACCTCAACCCAGGCACACCTGAGGAGGGCCGGCCGGCAGGTTCAGGCTGCCCAGGTCAGCTAATCCTCAGCCCTCAGGGAATCACACTGTTGAAAATGGACCTCACTAAGGCAGAGTAGAAGCCAAGGAATAAAAGGACACAATGCCATTTGCAGCACTGTAGATGTGTCTAGAGGTAATCACGTGACTTGTAGTAAGTCAGAAAGTGAAAGACACATATCATATCATATCACTTATAGGTGTTACCTAAAAACGGATACCAGGGCAGATATTTCCACGGAGAAGGACAATCACAGATTCATTAAACAAACTTATGGTTCACCAATGGAAAGGTGTGAGGATTGGTTTCATTACGATATTGGGGTTAACAGACATACAAACACAGGTGACATATATAATCACCAAAGACCTTGGAATACCAAGAGAAGACGACTCAACATCCTGTCATAACGTACATGGGAAAAGGATCCCAGGAAGAACAGACATATGTGTATGTGTAAAAGAAGCACATCTTCCACACCTACCACAAGCCAAACATTGTAATCACACTTGCTGTAATCTAAAATAAAAAATTAAATTAAAAACACGAAGAAGAAGTAGTGAGACAAACTTGAGGGGCTTTCTCCTGGCACATTCCATTCTAAATTCCAATCTAGAACACGACTTCCATTGAGGCTCTCTTGCCCTAGTAACCAGAATTGGTAAGGGAGAACTGCTGCCACCTTGTGGCCGTTTCACACAACAGCAGCTTTAATCCCAGCGCTCATGGTCAGTTGATATTCAAAATCATTGCAGACCTGTAAATGACACCTGCCCTGAAAACAAATCCTGGGGTCACATATCGACCAAAAAATTCAAAGGACGCCCATATTTCAAAACGACCGTTTCAAAAGGCATATTTTACGCACATTAGTGTTCTGCTTCTTTTTCTTTCTTTCTTTCTTTGTTAAAAAAACAGGAATGGAAAAAGGCATCCCTCAGATTGGGCGAAAATATTTGCAAACGAATCAATGGACAAAGGTTTAATCTCCAACATATATAAAGAGCTCATGCAGCTTAATATTAAAACAACAAACAACCCAATACAAAAATGGGCAGAAGATCTAAAGAGACGTTTCTTCAAAGAAGACACAGAGACGGCCAAGACGCACATGAAAAGCTGCTCAACATCACTAATTATTAGAGAAATGCAAATCAAAACTACAATGAGGGATCACCTCACACCTGTTAGAATCGGCATCATCAGAAAATCTACAACCAACAAACTCTGGGGAGGGTGTGGACAAAAGGAACCCTCTTCCACTATTGGTGGGAATGTAAATTGATACAGTGTCTATGGACAACAGTATGGAGTTTCGTTAAAAAAACTTGAAATAGAATTACCATATGATCCAGCAATCCTACTTCTGGGCATATACCAGAGAAAACCATAAATCAAAAAGGCACATTCACCACAATGGTCATTGCAGCACTATTGACAATAGCCATGTAATGGAAGCAACCTAAATACCCACAGACAGACGAATGGATAAAGATGTGGTACATATATAAAATGGAATATTACTCAGCCATAAGAAGGAATGAAACTGGGTCATTTGTAGAGACGTCGATGGAACTAGAGACTGTCATACAGAGTGAAGTAAGTCAGAAAGAGAAAAACAAATATTGTATATTAATGCATATATGTGGAACCTAGACAAATTGTACAGATGAACTGGTTTGCAGGGAAGAAATAGAGACACAGAGGTAGAGACCATCGTATGGACACCAAGTGTGGGAAGCCATGGGGTGGTGGTGGTGGGATGAGTCGGGAGATTGGGATTGACCTCTATACATGTATATGCATAAAATACATAACTAATAAAAACCTGCTGTATAAAAAAATAAATAAAATTAAATTTCAAAATTTTATAAAATAAAATTTAAATATAGAAAAAAGGTCTTCCCTTCACACAGATGTATTTATATGAATGAACTATTGCCATGAGTATATCAATAAATACACAAAAGAGGAATAAAACCTAACTTGAACCAAAAAGGAAAAAATACCTGAACCCACCAGTTATACAGAGGAAAACCCTATCAGGGCACTTGCTCCAGCGGTAAACAATTCTGAAATTGGTCAGAGGTGGGGAATCATCTCCCATACAGCCAGCAGCCCACCCCCCATGCAAGGAGCGTCCTCATTGCAAATCTGGGGGACAATGCCGAGGCATCTGTGAGTAAACGTGAGCAGAGCCCCAGGCCAGCTGCTGCTGAACTGTTCCCACCCTTCCCAGGTAAAACACCTGAATATGTACAAGGGCTTGAAAGCCTAGAGGAAGGGCCGTGGAGCCACACCAGCGACAGCACGCAGGCCAACTTGGTGCCTGCAGGCCAGCCAGGATGGTCCTGGCCCCGGGTGCTCTTCTAGAAGCTTTCCATTGCCCTGCCTGAGATACCCTTCTTGTCCAGGCCCCCACTGCTTTTTTCCTTCCTCACCTCTGTCCGGAGAGAAATTCCAGCGGAAGGTATGGGTGACACATCCTCTTCTTTACAGGTGGCAGCCTGGCAACCCCTGCAGAAAGTCCAGCAGAGCCCCACTCACAACGGGCCACCCACAAAGCCGTGGCCCCTCACTCCCTCCCACCAGCACAGCCCCGAGACTGCTGACGGGGCAGAGAATATGGAGTCAGGCACAGCTTCAGGGGCTATTGCTGCCTGGAGCGCTGTTTATATTGACTTCAACCCAGGCACACCTGAGGAGGGCCGGCCGGCAGGTTCAGGCTGCCCAGGTCAGCTAATCCTCAGCCCTCAGGGAATCACACTGTTGAAAATGGACCTCACTAAGGCAGAGTAGAAGCCAAGGAATAAAAGGACACAATGCCATTTGCAGCACTGTAGATGTGTCTAGAGGTAATCACGTGACTTGTAGTAAGTCAGAAAGTGAAAGACACATATCATATCATATCACTTATAGGTGTTACCTAAAAATGGATACCAGGGCAGATATTTCCACGGAGAAGGACAATCACAGATTCATTAAACAAACTTATGGTTCACCAATGGAAAGGTGTGAGGATTGGTTTCATTACGATATTGGGGTTAACAGACATACAAACACAGGTGACATATATAATCACCAAAGACCTTGGAATACCAAGAGAAGACGACTCAACATCCTGTCATAACGTACATGGGAAAAGGATCCCAGGAAGAACAGACATATGTGTATGTGTAAAAGAAGCACATCTTCCACACCTACCACAAGCCAAACATTGTAATCACACTTGCTGTAATCTAAAATAAAAAATTAAATTAAAAACACGAAGAAGAAGTAGTGAGACAAACTTGAGGGGCTTTCTCCTGGCACATTCCATTCTAAATTCCAATCTAGAACACGACTTCCATTGAGGCTCTCTTGCCCTAGTAACCAGATTTGGTAAGGGAGAACTGCTGCCACCTTGTGGCCGTTTCACACAACAGCAGCTTTAATCCCAGCGCTCATGGTCAGTTGATATTCAAAATCATTGCAGACCTGTAAATGACACCTGCCCTGAAAACAAATCCTGGGGTCACATATCGACCAAAAAATTCAAAGGACGCCCATATTTCAAAACGACCGTTTCAAAAGGCATATTTTACGCACATTAGTGTTCTGCTTCTTTTTCTTTCTTTCTTTCTTTGTTAAAAAAACAGGAATGGAAAAAGGCATCCCTCAGATTGGGCGAAAATATTTGCAAACGAATCAATGGACAAAGGTTTAATCTCCAACATATATAAAGAGCTCATGCAGCTTAATATTAAAACAACAAACAACCCAATACAAAAATGGGCAGAAGATCTAAAGAGACGTTTCTTCAAAGAAGACACAGAGACGGCCAAGACGCACATGAAAAGCTGCTCAACATCACTAATTATTAGAGAAATGCAAATCAAAACTACAATGAGGGATCACCTCACACCTGTTAGAATCGGCATCATCAGAAAATCTACAACCAACAAACTCTGGGGAGGGTGTGGACAAAAGGAACCCTCTTCCACTATTGGTGGGAATGTAAATTGATACAGTGTCTATGGACAACTGTATGGAGTTTCGTTAAAAAAACTTGAAATAGAATTACCATATGATCCAGCAATCCTACTTCTGGGCATATACCAGAGAAAACCATAAATCAAAAAGGCACATTCACCACAATGGTCATTGCAGCACTATTGACAATAGCCAGGTAATGGAAGCAACCTAAATACCCACAGACAGACGAATGGATAAAGATGTGGTACATATATAAAATGGAATATTACTCAGCCATAAGAAGGAATGAAACTGGGTCATTTGTAGAGACGTCGATGGAACTAGAGACTGTCATACAGAGTGAAGTAAGTCAGAAAGAGAAAAACAAATATTGTATATTAATGCATATATGTGGAACCTAGACAAATGGTACAGATGAACTGGTTTGCAGGGAAGAAATAGAGACACAGAGGTAGAGACCATCGTATGGACACCAAGTGTGGGAAGCCATGGGGTGGTGGTGGTGGGATGAGTCGGGAGATTGGGATTGACCTCTATACATGTATATGCATAAAATACATAACTAATAATAACCTGCTGTATAAAAAAATAAATAAAATTAAATTTCAAAATTTTATAAAATAAAATTTAAATATAGAAAAAAGGTCTTCCCTTCACACAGATGTATTTATATGAATGAACTATTGCCATGCTTATATCAATAAATACACAAAAGAGGAATAAAACCTAACTTGAACCAAAAAGGAAAAAATACCTGAACCCACCAGTTATACAGAGGAAAACCCTATCAGGGCACTTGCTCCAGCGGTAAACAATTCTGAAATTGGTCAGAGGTGGGGAATCATCTCCCATACAGCCAGCAGCCCACCCCCCATGCAAGGAGCGTCCTCATTGCAAATCTGGGGGACAATGCCGAGGCATCTGTGAGTAAACGTGAGCAGAGCCCCAGGCCAGCTGCTGCTGAACTGTTCCCACCCTTCCCAGGTAAAACACCTGAATATGTACAAGGGCTTGAAAGCCTAGAGGAAGGGCCGTGGAGCCACACCAGCGACAGCACGCAGGCCAACTTGGTGCCTGCAGGCCAGCCAGGATGGTCCTGGCCCCGGGTGCTCTTCTAGAAGCTTTCCATTGCCCTGCCTGAGATACCCTTCTTGTCCAGGCCCCCACTGCTTTTTTCCTTCCTCACCTCTGTCCGGAGAGAAATTCCAGCGGAAGGTATGGGTGACACATCCTCTTCTTTACAGGTGGCAGCCTGGCAACCCCTGCAGAAAGTCCAGCAGAGCCCCACTCACAACGGGCCACCCACAAAGCCGTGGCCCCTCACTCCCTCCCACCAGCACAGCCCCGAGACTGCTGACGGGGCAGAGAATATGGAGTCAGGCACAGCTTCAGGGGCTATTGCTGCCTGGAGCGCTGTTTATATTGACCTCAACCCAGGCACACCTGAGGAGGGCCGGCCGGCAGGTTCAGGCTGCCCAGGTCAGCTAATCCTCAGCCCTCAGGGAATCACACTGTTGAAAATGGACCTCACTAAGGCAGAGTAGAAGCCAAGGAATAAAAGGACACAATGCCATTTGCAGCACTGTAGATGTGTCTAGAGGTAATCACGTGACTTGTAGTAAGTCAGAAAGTGAAAGACACATATCATATCATATCACTTATAGGTGTTACCTAAAAACGGATACCAGGGCAGATATTTCCACGGAGAAGGACAATCACAGATTCATTAAACAAACTTATGGTTCACCAATGGAAAGGTGTGAGGATTGGTTTCATTACGATATTGGGGTTAACAGACATACAAACACAGGTGACATATATAATCACCAAAGACCTATGGAATGCCAAGAGAAGACGACTCAACATCCTGTCATAACGTACATGGGAAAAGGATCCCAGGAAGAACAGACATATGTGTATGTGTAAAAGAAGCACATCTTCCACACCTACCACAAGCCAAACATTGTAATCACACTTGCTGTAATCAAAAATAAAAAATTAAATTAAAAACACGAAGAAGAAGTAGTGAGACAAACTTCAGGGGCTTTCTCCTGGCACATTCCATTCTAAATTCCAATCTAGAACACGACTTCCATTGAGGCTCTGTTGCCCTAGTAACCAGATTTGGTATGGGAGAACTGCTGCCACCTTGTGGCCGTTTCACACAACAGCAGCTTTAATCCCATCGCTCATGGTCAGTTGATATTCAAAATCATTGCTGACCTGTAAATGACACCTGCCCTGAAAACAAATCCTGGGGTCACATATCGACCAAAAAATTCAAAGGACGCCCATATTTCAAAACGACCGTTTCAAAAGGCATATTTTACGCACATTAGTGTTCTGCTTCTTTTTCTTTCTTTCTTTCTTTGTTAAAAAAACAGGAATGGAAAAAGGCATCCCTCAGAATGGGCGAAAATATTTGCAAACGAATCAATGGACAAAGGTTTAATCTCCAACATATATAAAGAGCTCATGCAGCTTAATATTAAAACAACAAACAACCCAATACAAAAATGGGCAGAAGATCTAAAGAGACGTTTCTTCAAAGAAGACACAGAGACGGCCAAGACGCACATGAAAAGCTGCTCAACATCACTAATTATTAGAGAAATGCAAATCAAAACTACAATGAGGGATCACCTCACACCTGTTAGAATCGGCATCATCAGAAAATCTACAACCAACAAACTCTGGGGAGGGTGTGGACAAAAGGAACCCTCTTCCACTATTGGTGGGAATGTAAATTGATACAGTGTCTATGGACAACAGTATGGAGTTTCGTTAAAAAAACTTGAAATAGAATTACCATATGATCCGGCAATCCCACTTCTGGGCATATACCCAGAGAAAACCATAAATCAAAAAGGCACATTCACCACAATGGTCATTGCAGCACTATTGACAATAGCCAGGTAATGGAAGCAACCTAAATACCCACAGACAGACGAATGGATAAAGATGTGGTACATATATAAAATGGAATATTACTCAGCCATAAGAAGGAATGAAACTGGGTCATTTGTAGAGACGTCGATGGATCTAGAGACTGTCATACAGAATGAAGTAAGTCAGAAAGAGAAAAACAAATATTGTATATTAATGCATATATGTGGAACCTAGACAAATGGTACAGATGAACTGGTTTGCAGGGAAGAAACAGAGACACAGAGGTAGAGAACAAACGTATGGACACCAAGTGTGGGAAGCCATGGGGTGGTGGTGGTGGGATGAGTCGGGAGATTGGGATTGACCTGTATACATGTATATGCATAAAATACATAACTAATAATAACCTGCTGTATAAAAAAATAAATTAAATTTAATTTCAAAATTTTATAAAATAAAATTTAAAAATAGAAAAAAGGTCTTCCCTTCATACAGATGTATTTATATGAATGAACTATTGCCATGCTTATATCAGTAAATACACAAAAGAGGAATAAAACCTAACTTGAACCAAAAAGGAAAAAAATACCTGAACCCACCTGTTATACAGAGGAAAACCCTATCAGGGCACTTCCTCCAGCGGTAAACAATTCTGAAATTGGTCAGAGGTGGGGAATCATCTCCCATACAGCCAGCAGCCCACCCCCCACGCAAGGAGCGTCCTCATTGCAAATCTGGGGGACCGTGCCGAGGCATCTGTGAGTAAACGTGAGCAGAGCCCCAGGCCAGCTACTGCTGAACTGTTCCCACCCTTCCCAGGTAAAACACCTGAATATGTACAAGGGCTTGAAAGCCTAGAGGAAGGGCCGTGGAGCCACACCAGCGACAGCACGCAGGCCAACTTGGTGCCTGCAGGCCCGCCAGGATGGTCCTGGCCCCGGGTGCTCTTCTAGAAGTTTTCCATTGCCCTGCCTGAGATACCCTTCCTGTCCAGGCCCCCACTGCTTTTTTCCTTCCTCACCTCTGTCCGGAGAGAAATTCCAGCGGAAGGTATGGGTGACACATCCTCTTCTTTACAGGTGGCAGCCTGGCAACCCCTGCAGAAAGTCCAGCAGAGCCCCACTCACAACGGGCCACCCACAAAGCCGTGGCCCCTCACTCCCTCCCACCAGCACAGCCCCGAGACTGCTGACGGGGCAGAGAATATGGAGTCAGGCACAGCTTCAGGGGCTATTGCTGCCTGGAGCGCTGTTTATATTGACCTCAACCCAGGCACACCTAAGGAGGGCCGGCCGGCAGGTTCAGGCTGCCCAGGTCAGCTAATCCTCAGCCCTCAGGGAATCACACTGTTGAAAATGGACCTCACTAAGGCAGAGTAGAAGCCAAGGAATAAAAGGACACAATGCCATTTGCAGCACTGTAGATGTGTCTAGAGGTAATCACGTGACTTGTAGTAAGTCAGAAAGTGAAAGACACATATCATATCATATCACTTATAGGTGTTACCTAAAAACGGATACCAGGGCAGATATTTCCACGGAGAAGGACAATCACAGATTCATTAAACAAACTTATGGTTCACCAATGGAAAGGTGTGAGGATTGGTTTCATTACGATATTGGGGTTAACAGACATACAAACACAGGTGACATATATAATCACCAAAGACCTATGGAATACCAAGAGAAGATGACTCAACATTCTGTCATAACGTACATGGGAAAAGGATCCCAGGAAGAACAGACATATGTGTATGTGTAAAAGAAGCACATCTTCCACACCTACCACAAGCCAAACATTGTAATCACACTTGCTGTAATCAAAAATAAAAAATTAAATTAAAAACACGAAGAAATAGTGAGACAAACTTGAGGGGCTTTCTCCTGGCACATTCCATTCTAAATTCCAATCTAGAACACGACTTCCATTGAGGCTCTGTTGCCCTAGTAACCAGATTTGGTAAGGGAGAACTGCTGCCACCTTGTGGCCGTTTCACACAACAGCAGCTTTAATCCCAGCGCTCATGGTCAGTTGATATTCAAAATCATTGCAGACCTGTAAATGACACCTGCCCTGAAAACAAATCCTGGGGTCACATATCGACCAAAAAATTCAAAGGACGCCCATATTTCAAAACGACCGTTTCAAAAGGCATATTTTACGCACATTAGTGTTCTGCTTCTTTTTCTTTCTTTCTTTCTTTGTTAAAAAAACAGGAATGGAAAAAGGCATCCCTCAGAATGGGCGAAAATATTTGCAAACGAATCAATGGACAAAGGTTTAATCTCCAACATATATAAAGAGCTCATGCAGCTTAATATTAAAACAACAAACAACCCAATACAAAAATGGGCAGAAGATCTAAAGAGACGTTTCTTCAAAGAAGACACAGAGACGGCCAAGACGCACATGAAAAGCTGCTCAACATCACTAATTATTAGAGAAATGCAAATCAAAACTACAATGAGGGATCACCTCACACCTGTTAGAATCGGCATCATCAGAAAATCTACAACCAACAAATTCTGGGGAGGGTGTGGACAAAAGGAACCCTCTTCCACTATTGGTGGGAATGTAAATTGATACAGTGTCTATGGACAACAGTATGGAGTTTCGCTAAAAAAACTTGAAATAGAATTACCATATGATCCGGCAATCCCACTTCTGGGCATATACCCAGAGAAAACCATAAATCAAAAAGGCACATTCACCCCAATGGTCATTGCAGCACTATTTACAATAGCCAGGTAATGGAAGCAACCTAAATACCCACAGACAGACGAATGGATAAAGATGTGGTACATATATAAAATGGAATATTACTCAGCCATAAGAAGGAATGAAACTGGGTCATTTGTAGAGACGTCGATGGAACTAGAGACTGTCATACAGAGTGAAGTAAGTCAGAAAGAGAAAAACAAATATTGTATATTAATGCATATATGTGGAACCTAGACAAATGGTACAGATGAACTGGTTTGCAGGGAAGAAACAGAGACACAGAGGTAGAGACCATCGTATGGACACCAAGTGTGGGAAGCCATGGGGTGGTGGTGGTGGGATGAGTCGGGAGATTGGGATTGACCTGTATACATGTATATGCATAAAATACATAACTAATAATAACCTGCTGTATAAAAAAATAAATAAAATTAAATTTCAAAATTTTATAAAATAAAATTTAAAAATAGAAAAAAGCTCTTCCCTTCACACAGATGTATTTATATGAATGAACTATTGCCATGCTTATATCAATAAATACACAAAAGAGGAATAAAACCTAACTTGAACCAAAAAGGAAAAAATACCTGAACCCACCAGTTATACAGAGGAAAACCCTATCAGGGCACTTGCTCCAGCGGTAAACAATTCTGAAATTGGTCAGAGGTGGGGAATCATCTCCCATACAGCCAGCAGCCCACCCCCCATGCAAGGAGCGTCCTCATTGCAAATCTGGGGGACAATGCCGAGGCATCTGTGAGTAAACGTGAGCAGAGCCCCAGGCCAGCTGCTGCTGAACTGTTCCCACCCTTCCCAGGTAAAACACCTGAATATGTACAAGGGCTTGAAAGCCTAGAGGAAGGGCCGTGGAGCCACACCAGCGACAGCACGCAGGCCAACTTGGTGCCTGCAGGCCAGCCAGGATGGTCCTGGCCCCGGGTGCTCTTCTAGAAGCTTTCCAATGCCCTGCCTGAGATACCCTTCTTGTCCAGGCCCCCACTGCTTTTTTCCTTCCTCACCTCTGTCCGGAGAGAAATTCCAGCGGAAGGTATGGGTGACACATCCTCTTCTTTACAGGTGGCAGCCTGGCAACCCCTGCAGAAAGTCCAGCAGAGCCCCACTCACAACGGGCCACCCACAAAGCCGTGGCCCCTCACTCCCTCCCACCAGCACAGCCCCGAGACTGCTGACGGGGCAGAGAATATGGAGTCAGGCACAGCTTCAGGGGCTATTGCTGCCTGGAGCGCTGTTTATATTGACCTCAACCCAGGCACACCTGAGGAGGGCCGGCCGGCAGGTTCAGGCTGCCCAGGTCAGCTAATCCTCAGCCCTCAGGGAATCACACTGTTGAAAATGGACCTCACTAAGGCAGAGTAGAAGCCAAGGAATAAAAGGACACAATGCCATTTGCAGCACTGTAGATGTGTCTAGAGGTAATCACGTGACTTGTAGTAAGTCAGAAAGTGAAAGACACATATCATATCATATCACTTATAGGTGTTACCTAAAAACGGATACCAGGGCAGATATTTCCACGGAGAAGGACAATCACAGATTCATTAAACAAACTTATGGTTCACCAATGGAAAGGTGTGAGGATTGGTTTCATTACGATATTGGGGTTAACAGACATACAAACACAGGTGACATATATAATCACCAAAGACCTATGGAATGCCAAGAGAAGACGACTCAACATCCTGTCATAACGTACATGGGAAAAGGATCCCAGGAAGAACAGACATATGTGTATGTGTAAAAGAAGCACATCTTCCACACCTACCACAAGCCAAACATTGTAATCACACTTGCTGTAATCAAAAATAAAAAATTAAATTAAAAACACGAAGAAGAAGTAGTGAGACAAACTTGAGGGGCTTTCTCCTTGCCCATTCCATTCTAAATTCCAATCTAGAACACGACTTCCATTGAGGCTCTGTTGCCCTACTAACCAGATTTGGTATGGGAGAACTGCTGCCACCTTGTGGCCTTTTCACACAACAGCAGCTTTAATCCCATCGCTCATGGTCAGTTGATATTCAAAATCATTGCAGACCTGTAAATGACACCTGCCCTGAAAACAAATCCTGGGGTCACATATCGACCAAAAAATTCAAAGGACGCCCATATTTCAAAACGACCGTTTCAAAAGGCATATTTTACGCACATTAGTGTTCTGCTTCTTTTTCTTTCTTTCTTTCTTTGTTAAAAAAACAGGAATGGAAAAAGGCATCCCTCAGAATGGGCGAAAATATTTGCAAACGAATCAATGGACAAAGGTTTAATCTCCAACATATATAAAGAGCTCATGCAGCTTAATATTAAAACAACAAACAACCCAATACAAAAATGGGCAGAAGATCTAAAGAGACGTTTCTTCAAAGAAGACACAGAGACGGCCAAGACGCACATGAAAAGCTGCTCAACATCACTAATTATTAGAGAAATGCAAATCAAAACTACAATGAGGGATCACCTCACACCTGTTAGAATCGGCATCATCAGAAAATCTACAACCAACAAACTCTGGGGAGGGTGTGGACAAAAGGAACCCTCTTCCACTATTGGTGGGAATGTAAATTGATACAGTGTCTATGGACAACAGTATGGAGTTTCGTTAAAAAAACTTGAAATAGAATTACCATATGATCCGGCAATCCCACTTCTGGGCATATACCCAGAGAAAACCATAAATCAAAAAGGCACATTCACCACAATGGTCATTGCAGCACTATTTAAAATAGCCAGGTAATGGAAGCAACCTAAATACCCACAGACAGACGAATGGATAAAGATGTGGTACATATATAAAATGGAATATTACTCAGCCATAAGAAGGAATGAAACTGGGTCATTTGTAGAGACGTCGATGGATCTAGAGACTGTCATACAGAATGAAGTAAGTCAGAAAGAGAAAAACAAATATTCTATATTAATGCATATATGTGGAACCTAGACAAATGGTACAGATGAACTGGTTTGCAGGGAAGAAACAGAGACACAGAGGTAGAGAACAAACGTATGGACACCAAGTGTGGGAAGCCATGGGATGGTGGTGGTGGGATGAGTCGGGAGATTGGGATTGACCTGTATACATGTATATGCATAAAATACATAACTAATAATAACCTGCTGTATAAAAAAATAAATAAAATTAAATTTCAAAATTTTATAAAATAAAATTTAAAAATAGAAAAAAGGTCTTCCCTTCACACAGATGTATTTATATGAATGAACTATTGCCATGCTTATATCAGTAAATACACAAAAGAGGAATAAAACCTAACTTGAACCAAAAAGGAAAAAAATACCTGAACCCACCTGTTATACAGAGGAAAACCCTATCAGGGCACTTGCTCCAGCGGTAAACAATTCTGAAATTGGTCAGAGGTGGGGAATCATCTCCCATACAGCCAGCAGCCCACCCCCCACGCAAGGAGCGTCCTCATTGCAAATCTGGGGGACAATGCCGAGGCATCTGTGAGTAAACGTGAGCAGAGCCCCAGGCCAGCTGCTGCTGAACTGTTCCCACCCTTCCCAGGTAAAACACCTGAATATGTACAAGGGCTTGAAAGCCTAGAGGAAGGGCCGTGGAGCCACACCAGCGACAGCACGCAGGCCAACTTGGTGCCTGCAGGCCCGCCAGGATGGTCCTGGCCCCGGGTGCTCTTCTAGAAGCTTTCCATTGCCCTGCCTGAGATACCCTTCCTGTCCAGGCCCCCACTGCTTTTTTCCTTCCTCACCTCTGTCCGGAGAGAAATTCCAGCGGAAGGTATGGGTGACACATCCTCTTCTTTACAGGTGGCAGCCTGGCAACCCCTGCAGAAAGTCCAGCAGAGCCCCACTCACAACGGGCCACCCACAAAGCCGTGGCCCCTCACTCCCTCCCACCAGCACAGCCCCGAGACTGCTGACGGGGCAGAGAATATGGAGTCAGGCACAGCTTCAGGGGCTATTGCTGCCTGGAGCGCTGTTTATATTGACCTCAACCCAGGCACACCTGAGGAGGGCCGGCCGGCAGGTTCAGGCTGCCCAGGTCAGCTAATCCTCAGCCCTCAGGGAATCACACTGTTGAAAATGGACCTCACTAAGGCAGAGTAGAAGCCAAGGAATAAAAGGACACAATGCCATTTGCAGCACTGTAGATGTGTCTAGAGGTAATCACGTGACTTGTAGTAAGTCAGAAAGTGAAAGACACATATCATATCATATCACTTATAGGTGTTACCTAAAAACGGATACCAGGGCAGATATTTCCACGGAGAAGGACAATCACAGATTCATTAAACAAACTTATGGTTCACCAATGGAAAGGTGTGAGGATTGGTTTCATTACGATATTGGGGTTAACAGACATACAAACACAGGTGACATATATAATCACCAAAGACCTATGGAATGCCAAGAGAAGACGACTCAACATCCTGTCATAACGTACATGGGAAAAGGATCCCAGGAAGAACAGACATATGTGTATGTGTAAAAGAAGCACATCTTCCACACCTACCACAAGCCAAACATTGTAATCACACTTGCTGTAATCAAAAATAAAAAATTAAATTAAAAACACGAAGAAGAAGTAGTGAGACAAACTTGAGGGGCTTTCTCCTTGCCCATTCCATTCTAAATTCCAATCTAGAACACGACTTCCATTGAGGCTCTGTTGCCCTACTAACCAGATTTGGTATGGGAGAACTGCTGCCACCTTGTGGCCGTTTCACACAACAGCAGCTTTAATCCCATCGCTCATGGTCAGTTGATATTCAAAATCATTGCAGACCTGTAAATGACACCTGCCCTGAAAACAAATCCTGGGGTCACATATCGACCAAAAAATTCAAAGGACGCCCATATTTCAAAACGACCGTTTCAAAAGGCATATTTTACGCACATTAGTGTTCTGCTTCTTTTTCTTTCTTTCTTTCTTTGTTAAAAAAACAGGAATGGAAAAAGGCATCCCTCAGAATGGGCGAAAATATTTGCAAACGAATCAATGGACAAAGGTTTAATCTCCAACATATATAAAGAGCTCATGCAGCTTAATATTAAAACAACAAACAACCCAATACAAAAATGGGCAGAAGATCTAAAGAGACGTTTCTTCAAAGAAGACACAGAGACGGCCAAGACGCACATGAAAAGCTGCTCAACATCACTAATTATTAGAGAAATGCAAATCAAAACTACAATGAGGGATCACCTCACACCTGTTAGAATCGGCATCATCAGAAAATCTACAACCAACAAACTCTGGGGAGGGTGTGGACAAAAGGAACCCTCTTCCACTATTGGTGGGAATGTAAATTGATACAGTGTCTATGGACAACAGTATGGAGTTTCGTTAAAAAAACTTGAAATAGAATTACCATATGATCCGGCAATCCCACTTCTGGGCATATACCCAGAGAAAACCATAAATCAAAAAGGCACATTCACCACAATGGTCATTGCAGCACTATTTAAAATAGCCAGGTAATGGAAGCAACCTAAATACCCACAGACAGACGAATGGATAAAGATGTGGTACATATATAAAATGGAATATTACTCAGCCATAAGAAGGAATGAAACTGGGTCATTTGTAGAGATGTCGATGGATCTAGAGACTGTCATACAGAATGAAGTAAGTCAGAAAGAGAAAAACAAATATTGTATATTAATGCATATATGTGGAACCTAGACAAATGGTACAGATGAACTGGTTTGCAGGGAAGAAACAGAGACACAGAGGTAGAGAACAAACGTATGGACACCAAGTGTGGGAAGCCATGGGGTGGTGGTGGTGGGATGAGTCGGGAGATTGGGATTGACCTGTATACATGTATATGCATAAAATACATAACTAATAATAACCTGCTGTATAAAAAAATAAATAAAATTAAATTTCAAAATTTTATAAAATAAAATTTAAAAATAGAAAAAAGGTCTTCCCTTCACACAGATGTATTTATATGAATGAACTATTGCCATGCTTATATCAGTAAATACACAAAAGAGGAATAAAACCTAACTTGAACCAAAAAGGAAAAAAATACCTGAACCGACCTGTTATACAGAGGAAAACCCTATCAGGGCACTTGCTCCAGCGGTAAACAATTCTGAAATTGGTCAGAGGTGGGGAATCATCTCCCATACAGCCAGCAGCCCACCCCCCACGCAAGGAGCGTCCTCATTGCAAATCTGGGGGACCGTGCCGAGGCATCTGTGAGTAAACGTGAGCAGAGCCCCAGGCCAGCTGCTGCTGAACTGTTCCCACCCTTCCCAGGTAAAACACCTGAATATGTACAAGGGCTTGAAAGCCTAGAGGAAGGGCCGTGGAGCCACACCAGCGGCAGCACGCAGGCCAACTTGGTGCCTGCAGGACCGCCAGGATGGTCCTGGCTCCGGGTGCTCTTCTAGAAGCTTTCCATTGCCCTGCCTGAGATACCCCTCCTGTCCCGGTCCCCACTGATTTTTCCTTCCTCACCTCTGTCCGGAGAGAAATTCCAGCGGAAGGTATGGGTGACACATCCTCTTCTTTACATGTGGCAGCCTGGCAACTCCTGCAGAAAGGCCAGCAGAACCCCACTCACACCAGGCCACCAACAAAGCTGGGGCCCCTATTTCCCTCCCACCAGCTCAGCCCCGAGACTGCTGACGGGGCAGAGAATATGGAGTCAGGCACAGCTTCAGGGGCTATTGCCGCCTGGAGCGCTGTTTATATTGACCTCAACCAGGCACACCTGGGGAGGGCCGGCCGGCAGGGTAAGGCTGCCCAGGTCAGCTAATCCACAACCCTCAGGGAATCACATTGTTGAAAATGGACCTCGCTAAGGCAGAATAGAAGCCAAGGAAAATAAGGACACAATGCCATTTGCAGCACCGTAGATGAGTCTAGAGGTAATCACGTGACTTGTAGTAAGTCAGAAAGTGAAAGACACATATCATATCATATCACTTAGAGGTGTTACCTAAAATAGATAGCAGGGCAGTTATTTCCACTGAGAAGTGCAATCACAGGTTCATTAAACAAGCTTATGGTTCACCAATGGAAAGGTGTGAGGATTGGTTTCATTACGATATCGGGGTTAACAGACCTATACAAACAGAGGTGACATATATAATCACCAAAGACCTATGGAATACCAAGAGAAGACTACTCAACATTCTGTCATAACGTACATGGGTAAAGGATCCCAGGAAGAACAGACATCTGTATATGTGTAAAAGAACCACATCTTCGACACCTACAATAAGCCAAACATTGTAATCATACTTGCTGTAATAAAAAATAAAAAATTAAATTAAAAATACGAACAAGAAGTAGGGAGACAAACTTGAGGGGCTTTCTCCTGGCACATTCCATTCTAAATTCCAATCTAGAACACGACTTCCATTGAGGCTCTGTTGCCCTAGTAACCAGATTTGGTAAGGGAGAACTGCTGCCACCTTGTGGCCGTTTCACACAACAGCAGCTTTAATCCCAGCGCTAATGGTCAGTTGATATTCAAAATCTTTGCAGGCCTGTAAATGACACCTGCCCTGAAAACAAATCCTGGGGTCACATATCGACCAAAAAATTCAAAGGACGTCCATATTTCAAAACGACCGTTTCAAAAGGCATATTTTATGCACATTAGTGTTCTGCTTCTTTGTCTTTCTTTCTTTTTTGGTTAAAAAGACGGGAATGGAAAAAGGCATCCCTCAGAATGGGCGAAAATAGTTGCAAACGAATCAATGGACAAAGGTTTAATCTCCAATATATATAAACAGCTCATGCACCTTAATGTTAAAAAAACAAAAAACCCAATACAAAAATGGGCAGAAGATCTAAAGAGACGTTTCTTCAAAGAAGACACAGAGAGGGCCAAGACGCACATGAAAAGCTGCTCAAGAGCACTAATTATTAGAGAAATGCAAATCAAAAGTACAATGAGGTATCCCCTCACACCTGTTAGAATCGGCATCATCAGAAAATCTACAAACAACAAATTCTGGGGAGGGTGTGGACAAAAGGAACCCTCTTCCACTACTGGTGGGAATGTAAATTGATACAGTCACTATGGAGAACAGTATGGAGTTTCCTTAAAAACACTAGAAATAGAATTACCATCTGATCCAGCAATCCCACTTCTGGGCATATACCCAGAGAAAACCATAAATCAAAAAGGCACATTCACCACGATGTTCATTGCAGCACTATTTACAATAGCCAGGTAATGGAAGCAACCTAAATGCCCACAGACAGATGAATGGATAAAGATGGGGTACATATATAAAATGGAATATTACTCGGCCATAAAAAGGAATGAAACTGGGTCATTTGTAGAGACATCGATGGATCTAGAGACTGTCATACAGAATGAAGTAAGTCAGAAAGAGGAAAACAAATATTGTATATTAATGCATATATGTGGAACCTAAAAAAATGATACAGATGAACTGGTTTGCAGGGAAGAAATAGAGACGCAGAGGTAGAGAAGAAACGTATGGACACCAAGTGTGGGAAGCCATGGGGTGGTGGTGGTGGGATGAGTTGGGAGATTGGGATTGACCTGTATACATGTATATGCATAAAATACATAAGTGATAATAACCTGCTGTATAAAAAAGTAAATAAAATTAAATTTAAAAATTAAAAAAAATAAAACTTAAAACTAAAACAGAAAAAAGTTCTTCCCTTCACACAGATGTATTTATAGAAATGAATTATTTCCATGCTTATATCTATAAATACATAAAAGAGGAATAAAATCTAAGTTGAACCATAAACGACAAAATACCTGAACCCACCAGTTATACAGAGGAAAACCCTATCAGGGCACTTGCTCCAGCGGTAAACAATTCTGAAATTGGTCAGAGGTGTGGAATCATCACCCATCCAGCCAGCAACCCACCCCCCACGCAAGGAGCGTCCTCATTGCAAAGCTGGGAGACCGTGCCGAGGCATCTCTGAATAAAGGTGAGCTGAGCCCCAGTCCAGCTGCTGCTGAACTGTTCCCACCCTTCCCAGGTAAAACACCTGAATATGTACAAGGGCTTGAAAGCCTAGAGGAAGGGCCGCGGAGCCACACCAGCGACAGCACGCAGGCCAACATGGTGACTGCAGGTCAGCCAAGGTTGTCCTGGCCCCGTGCGCTCTTCCGGAAGCTTTCCATTATCCTGCCTGAGATACCCCTCCTGTCCCGGTCCCCACTGATTTTTCCTTCCTCACCTCTGTCCGGAGAGAAATTCCAGCGGAAGGTATGGGTGACACATCCTCTTCTTTACAGGTGGCAGCCTGGCAACTCCTGCAGAAAGGCCAGCAGAACCCCACTCACACCAGGCCACCAACAAAGCTGGGGCCCCTATTTCCCTCCCACCAGCTCAGCCCCGAGACTGCTGACGGGGCAGAGAATATGGAGTCAGGCACAGCTTCAGGGGCTATTGCCGCCTGGAGCGCTGTTTATATTGACCTCAACCAGGCACACCTGGGGAGGGCCGGCCGGCAGGGTAAGGCTGCCCAGGTCAGCTAATCCACAACCCTCAGGGAATCACATTGTTGAAAATGGACCTCGCTAAGGCAGAATAGAAGCCAAGGAAAATAAGGACACAATGCCATTTGCAGCACCGTAGATGAGTCTAGAGGTAATCACGTGACTTGTAGTAAGTCAGAAAGTGAAAGACACATATCATATCATATCACTTAGAGGTGTTACCTAAAATAGATAGCAGGGCAGTTATTTCCACTGAGAAGTGCAATCACAGGTTCATTAAACAAGCTTATGGTTCACCAATGGAAAGGTGTGAGGATTGGTTTCATTACGATATCGGGGTTAACAGACCTATACAAACAGAGGTGACATATATAATCACCAAAGACCTATGGAATACCAAGAGAAGACTACTCAACATTCTGTCATAACGTACATGGGTAAAGGATCCCAGGAAGAACAGACATCTGTATATGTGTAAAAGAACCACATCTTCGACACCTACAATAAGCCAAACATTGTAATCATACTTGCTGTAATAAAAAATAAAAAATTAAATTAAAAATACGAACAAGAAGTAGGGAGACAAACTTGAGGGGCTTTCTCCTGGCACATTCCATTCTAAATTCCAATCTAGAACACGACTTCCATTGAGGCTCTGTTGCCCTAGTAACCAGATTTGGTAAGGGATAACTGCTGCCACCTTGTGGCCGTTTCACACAACAGCAGCTTTAATCCCAGCGCTAATGGTCAGTTGATATTCAAAATCTTTGCAGGCCTGTAAATGACACCTGCCCTGAAAACAAATCCTGGGGTCACATATCGACCAAAAAATTCAAAGGACGTCCATATTTCAAAACGACCGTTTCAAAAGGCATATTTTATGCACATTAGTGTTCTGCTTCTTTGTCTTTCTTTCTTTTTTGGTTAAAAAGACGGGAATGGAAAAAGGCATCCCTCAGAATGGGCGAAAATAGTTGCAAACGAATCAATGGACAAAGGTTTAATCTCCAATATATATAAACAGCTCATGCACCTTAATGTTAAAAAAACAAAAAACCCAATACAAAAATGGGCAGAAGATCTAAAGAGACGTTTCTTCAAAGAAGACACAGAGAGGGCCAAGACGCACATGAAAAGCTGCTCAAGAGCACTAATTATTAGAGAAATGCAAATCAAAAGTACAATGAGGTATCCCCTCACACCTGTTAGAATCGGCATCATCAGAAAATCTACAAACAACAAATTCTGGGGAGGGTGTGGACAAAAGGAACCCTCTTCCACTATTGGTGGGAATGTAAATTGATACAGTCACTATGGAGAACAGTATGGAGTTTCCTTAAAAACACTAGAAATAGAATTACCATCTGATCCAGCAATCCCACTTCTGGGCATATACCCAGAGAAAACCATAAATCAAAAAGGCACATTCACCACGATGTTCATTGCAGCACTATTTACAATAGCCAGGTAATGGAAGCAACCTAAATGCCCACAGACAGATGAATGGATAAAGATGGGGTACATATATAAAATGGAATATTACTCGGCCATAAAAAGGAATGAAACTGGGTCATTTGTAGAGACATCGATGGATCTAGAGACTGTCATACAGAATGAAGTAAGTCAGAAAGAGGAAAACAAATATTGTATATTAATGCATATATGTGGAACCTAAAAAAATGATACAGATGAACTGGTTTGCAGGGAAGAAATAGAGACGCAGAGGTAGAGAAGAAACGTATGGACACCAAGTGTGGGAAGCCATGGGGTGGTGGTGGTGGGATGAGTTGGGAGATTGGGATTGACCTGTATACATGTATATGCATAAAATACATAAGTGATAATAACCTGCTGTATAAAAAAGTAAATAAAATTAAATTTAAAAATTAAAAAAAATAAAACTTAAAACTAAAACAGAAAAAAGTTCTTCCCTTCACACAGATGTATTTATAGAAATGAATTATTTCCACGCTTATATCTATAAATACATAAAAGAGGAATAAAATCTAAGTTGAACCATAAACGAAAAAATACCTGAACCCACCAGTTATACAGAGGAAAACCCTATCAGGGCACTTGCTCCAGCGGTAAACAATTCTGAAATTGGTCAGAGGTGTGGAATCATCACCCATCCAGCCAGCAACCCACCCCCCACGCAAGGAGCGTCCTCATTGCAAAGCTGGGAGACCGTGCCGAGGCATCTCTGAATAAAGGTGAGCTGAGCCCCAGTCCAGCTGCTGCTGAACTGTTCCCACCCTTCCCAGGTAAAACACCTGAATATGTACAAGGGCTTGAAAGCCTAGAGGAAGGGCCGCGGAGCCACACCAGCGACAGCACGCAGGCCAACATGGTGACTGCAGGTCAGCCAAGGTTGTCCTGGCCCCGTGCGCTCTTCCGGAAGCTTTCCATTATCCTGCCTGAGATACCCCTCCTGTCCCGGTCCCCACTGATTTTTCCTTCCTCACCTCTGTCCGGAGAGAAATTCCAGCGGAAGGTATGGGTGACACATCCTCTTCTTTACAGGTGGCAGCCTGGCAACTCCTGCAGAAAGGCCAGCAGAACCCCACTCACACCAGGCCACCAACAAAGCTGGGGCCCCTATTTCCCTCCCACCAGCTCAGCCCCGAGACTGCTGACGGGGCAGAGAATATGGAGTCAGGCACAGCTTCAGGGGCTATTGCCGCCTGGAGCGCTGTTTATATTGACCTCAACCAGGCACACCTGGGGAGGGCCGGCCGGCAGGGTAAGGCTGCCCAGGTCAGCTAATCCACAACCCTCAGGGAATCACATTGTTGAAAATGGACCTCGCTAAGGCAGAATAGAAGCCAAGGAAAATAAGGACACAATGCCATTTGCAGCACCGTAGATGAGTCTAGAGGTAATCACGTGACTTGTAGTAAGTCAGAAAGTGAAAGACACATATCATATCATATCACTTAGAGGTGTTACCTAAAATAGATAGCAGGGCAGTTATTTCCACTGAGAAGTGCAATCACAGGTTCATTAAACAAGCTTATGGTTCACCAATGGAAAGGTGTGAGGATTGGTTTCATTACGATATCGGGGTTAACAGACCTATACAAACAGAGGTGACATATATAATCACCAAAGACCTATGGAATACCAAGAGAAGACTACTCAACATTCTGTCATAACGTACATGGGTAAAGGATCCCAGGAAGAACAGACATCTGTATATGTGTAAAAGAACCACATCTTCGACACCTACAATAAGCCAAACATTGTAATCATACTTGCTGTAATAAAAAATAAAAAATTAAATTAAAAATACGAACAAGAAGTAGGGAGACAAACTTGAGGGGCTTTCTCCTGGCACATTCCATTCTAAATTCCAATCTAGAACACGACTTCCATTGAGGCTCTGTTGCCCTAGTAACCAGATTTGGTAAGGGATAACTGCTGCCACCTTGTGGCCGTTTCACACAACAGCAGCTTTAATCCCAGCGCTAATGGTCAGTTGATATTCAAAATCTTTGCAGGCCTGTAAATGACACCTGCCCTGAAAACAAATCCTGGGGTCACATATCGACCAAAAAATTCAAAGGACGTCCATATTTCAAAACGACCGTTTCAAAAGGCATATTTTATGCACATTAGTGTTCTGCTTCTTTGTCTTTCTTTCTTTTTTGGTTAAAAAGACGGGAATGGAAAAAGGCATCCCTCAGAATGGGCGAAAATAGTTGCAAACGAATCAATGGACAAAGGTTTAATCTCCAATATATATAAACAGCTCATGCACCTTAATGTTAAAAAAACAAAAAACCCAATACAAAAATGGGCAGAAGATCTAAAGAGACGTTTCTTCAAAGAAGACACAGAGAGGGCCAAGACGCACATGAAAAGCTGCTCAAGAGCACTAATTATTAGAGAAATGCAAATCAAAAGTACAATGAGGTATCCCCTCACACCTGTTAGAATCGGCATCATCAGAAAATCTACAAACAACAAATTCTGGGGAGGGTGTGGACAAAAGGAACCCTCTTCCACTACTGGTGGGAATGTAAATTGATACAGTCACTATGGAGAACAGTATGGAGTTTCCTTAAAAACACTAGAAATAGAATTACCATCTGATCCAGCAATCCCACTTCTGGGCATATACCCAGAGAAAACCATAAATCAAAAAGGCACATTCACCACGATGTTCATTGCAGCACTATTTACAATAGCCAGGTAATGGAAGCAACCTAAATGCCCACAGACAGATGAATGGATAAAGATGGGGTACATATATAAAATGGAATATTACTCGGCCATAAAAAGGAATGAAACTGGGTCATTTGTAGAGACATCGATGGATCTAGAGACTGTCATACAGAATGAAGTAAGTCAGAAAGAGGAAAACAAATATTGTATATTAATGCATATATGTGGAACCTAAAAAAATGATACAGATGAACTGGTTTGCAGGGAAGAAATAGAGACGCAGAGGTAGAGAAGAAACGTATGGACACCAAGTGTGGGAAGCCATGGGGTGGTGGTGGTGGGATGAGTTGGGAGATTGGGATTGACCTGTATACATGTATATGCATAAAATACATAAGTGATAATAACCTGCTGTATAAAAAAGTAAATAAAATTAAATTTAAAAATTAAAAAAAATAAAACTTAAAACTAAAACAGAAAAAAGTTCTTCCCTTCACACAGATGTATTTATAGAAATGAATTATTTCCACGCTTATATCTATAAATACATAAAAGAGGAATAAAATCTAAGTTGAACCATAAACGAAAAAATACCTGAACCCACCAGTTATACAGAGGAAAACCCTATCAGGGCACTTGCTCCAGCGGTAAACAATTCTGAAATTGGTCAGAGGTGTGGAATCATCACCCATCCAGCCAGCAACCCACCCCCCACGCAAGGAGCGTCCTCATTGCAAAGCTGGGAGACCGTGCCGAGGCATCTCTGAATAAAGGTGAGCTGAGCCCCAGTCCAGCTGCTGCTGAACTGTTCCCACCCTTCCCAGGTAAAACACCTGAATATGTACAAGGGCTTGAAAGCCTAGAGGAAGGGCCGCGGAGCCACACCAGCGACAGCACGCAGGCCAACATGGTGACTGCAGGTCAGCCAAGGTTGTCCTGGCCCCGTGCGCTCTTCCGGAAGCTTTCCATTATCCTGCCTGAGATACCCCTCCTGTCCCGGTCCCCACTGATTTTTCCTTCCTCACCTCTGTCCGGAGAGAAATTCCAGCGGAAGGTATGGGTGACACATCCTCTTCTTTACAGGTGGCAGCCTGGCAACTCCTGCAGAAAGGCCAGCAGAACCCCACTCACACCAGGCCACCAACAAAGCTGGGGCCCCTATTTCCCTCCCACCAGCTCAGCCCCGAGACTGCTGACGGGGCAGAGAATATGGAGTCAGGCACAGCTTCAGGGGCTATTGCCGCCTGGAGCGCTGTTTATATTGACCTCAACCAGGCACACCTGGGGAGGGCCGGCCGGCAGGGTAAGGCTGCCCAGGTCAGCTAATCCACAACCCTCAGGGAATCACATTGTTGAAAATGGACCTCGCTAAGGCAGAATAGAAGCCAAGGAAAATAAGGACACAATGCCATTTGCAGCACCGTAGATGAGTCTAGAGGTAATCACGTGACTTGTAGTAAGTCAGAAAGTGAAAGACACATATCATATCATATCACTTAGAGGTGTTACCTAAAATAGATAGCAGGGCAGTTATTTCCACTGAGAAGTGCAATCACAGGTTCATTAAACAAGCTTATGGTTCACCAATGGAAAGGTGTGAGGATTGGTTTCATTACGATATCGGGGTTAACAGACCTATACAAACAGAGGTGACATATATAATCACCAAAGACCTATGGAATACCAAGAGAAGACTACTCAACATTCTGTCATAACGTACATGGGTAAAGGATCCCAGGAAGAACAGACATCTGTATATGTGTAAAAGAACCACATCTTCGACACCTACAATAAGCCAAACATTGTAATCATACTTGCTGTAATAAAAAATAAAAAATTAAATTAAAAATACGAACAAGAAGTAGGGAGACAAACTTGAGGGGCTTTCTCCTGGCACATTCCATTCTAAATTCCAATCTAGAACACGACTTCCATTGAGGCTCTGTTGCCCTAGTAACCAGATTTGGTAAGGGAGAACTGCTGCCACCTTGTGGCCGTTTCACACAACAGCAGCTTTAATCCCAGCGCTAATGGTCAGTTGATATTCAAAATCTTTGCAGGCCTGTAAATGACACCTGCCCTGAAAACAAATCCTGGGGTCACATATCGACCAAAAAATTCAAAGGACGTCCATATTTCAAAACGACCGTTTCAAAAGGCATATTTTATGCACATTAGTGTTCTGCTTCTTTGTCTTTCTTTCTTTTTTGGTTAAAAAGACGGGAATGGAAAAAGGCATCCCTCAGAATGGGCGAAAATAGTTGCAAACGAATCAATGGACAAAGGTTTAATCTCCAATATATATAAACAGCTCATGCACCTTAATGTTAAAAAAACAAAAAACCCAATACAAAAATGGGCAGAAGATCTAAAGAGACGTTTCTTCAAAGAAGACACAGAGAGGGCCAAGACGCACATGAAAAGCTGCTCAAGAGCACTAATTATTAGAGAAATGCAAATCAAAAGTACAATGAGGTATCCCCTCACACCTGTTAGAATCGGCATCATCAGAAAATCTACAAACAACAAATTCTGGGGAGGGTGTGGACAAAAGGAACCCTCTTCCACTATTGGTGGGAATGTAAATTGATACAGTCACTATGGAGAACAGTATGGAGTTTCCTTAAAAACACTAGAAATAGAATTACCATCTGATCCAGCAATCCCACTTCTGGGCATATACCCAGAGAAAACCATAAATCAAAAAGGCACATTCACCACGATGTTCATTGCAGCACTATTTACAATAGCCAGGTAATGGAAGCAACCTAAATGCCCACAGACAGATGAATGGATAAAGATGGGGTACATATATAAAATGGAATATTACTCGGCCATAAAAAGGAATGAAACTGGGTCATTTGTAGAGACATCGATGGATCTAGAGACTGTCATACAGAATGAAGTAAGTCAGAAAGAGGAAAACAAATATTGTATATTAATGCATATATGTGGAACCTAAAAAAATGATACAGATGAACTGGTTTGCAGGGAAGAAATAGAGACGCAGAGGTAGAGAAGAAACGTATGGACACCAAGTGTGGGAAGCCATGGGGTGGTGGTGGTGGGATGAGTTGGGAGATTGGGATTGACCTGTATACATGTATATGCATAAAATACATAAGTGATAATAACCTGCTGTATAAAAAAGTAAATAAAATTAAATTTAAAAATTAAAAAAAATAAAACTTAAAACTAAAACAGAAAAAAGTTCTTCCCTTCACACAGATGTATTTATAGAAATGAATTATTTCCATGCTTATATCTATAAATACATAAAAGAGGAATAAAATCTAAGTTGAACCATAAACGACAAAATACCTGAACCCACCAGTTATACAGAGGAAAACCCTATCAGGGCACTTGCTCCAGCGGTAAACAATTCTGAAATTGGTCAGAGGTGTGGAATCATCACCCATCCAGCCAGCAACCCACCCCCCACGCAAGGAGCGTCCTCATTGCAAAGCTGGGAGACCGTGCCGAGGCATCTCTGAATAAAGGTGAGCTGAGCCCCAGTCCAGCTGCTGCTGAACTGTTCCCACCCTTCCCAGGTAAAACACCTGAATATGTACAAGGGCTTGAAAGCCTAGAGGAAGGGCCGCGGAGCCACACCAGCGACAGCACGCAGGCCAACATGGTGACTGCAGGTCAGCCAAGGTTGTCCTGGCCCCGTGCGCTCTTCCGGAAGCTTTCCATTATCCTGCCTGAGATACCCCTCCTGTCCCGGTCCCCACTGATTTTTCCTTCCTCACCTCTGTCCGGAGAGAAATTCCAGCGGAAGGTATGGGTGACACATCCTCTTCTTTACAGGTGGCAGCCTGGCAACTCCTGCAGAAAGGCCAGCAGAACCCCACTCACACCAGGCCACCAACAAAGCTGGGGCCCCTATTTCCCTCCCACCAGCTCAGCCCCGAGACTGCTGACGGGGCAGAGAATATGGAGTCAGGCACAGCTTCAGGGGCTATTGCCGCCTGGAGCGCTGTTTATATTGACCTCAACCAGGCACACCTGGGGAGGGCCGGCCGGCAGGGTAAGGCTGCCCAGGTCAGCTAATCCACAACCCTCAGGGAATCACATTGTTGAAAATGGACCTCGCTAAGGCAGAATAGAAGCCAAGGAAAATAAGGACACAATGCCATTTGCAGCACCGTAGATGAGTCTAGAGGTAATCACGTGACTTGTAGTAAGTCAGAAAGTGAAAGACACATATCATATCATATCACTTAGAGGTGTTACCTAAAATAGATAGCAGGGCAGTTATTTCCACTGAGAAGTGCAATCACAGGTTCATTAAACAAGCTTATGGTTCACCAATGGAAAGGTGTGAGGATTGGTTTCATTACGATATCGGGGTTAACAGACCTATACAAACAGAGGTGACATATATAATCACCAAAGACCTATGGAATACCAAGAGAAGACTACTCAACATTCTGTCATAACGTACATGGGTAAAGGATCCCAGGAAGAACAGACATCTGTATATGTGTAAAAGAACCACATCTTCGACACCTACAATAAGCCAAACATTGTAATCATACTTGCTGTAATAAAAAATAAAAAATTAAATTAAAAATACGAACAAGAAGTAGGGAGACAAACTTGAGGGGCTTTCTCCTGGCACATTCCATTCTAAATTCCAATCTAGAACACGACTTCCATTGAGGCTCTGTTGCCCTAGTAACCAGATTTGGTAAGGGATAACTGCTGCCACCTTGTGGCCGTTTCACACAACAGCAGCTTTAATCCCAGCGCTAATGGTCAGTTGATATTCAAAATCTTTGCAGGCCTGTAAATGACACCTGCCCTGAAAACAAATCCTGGGGTCACATATCGACCAAAAAATTCAAAGGACGTCCATATTTCAAAACGACCGTTTCAAAAGGCATATTTTATGCACATTAGTGTTCTGCTTCTTTGTCTTTCTTTCTTTTTTGGTTAAAAAGACGGGAATGGAAAAAGGCATCCCTCAGAATGGGCGAAAATAGTTGCAAACGAATCAATGGACAAAGGTTTAATCTCCAATATATATAAACAGCTCATGCACCTTAATGTTAAAAAAACAAAAAACCCAATACAAAAATGGGCAGAAGATCTAAAGAGACGTTTCTTCAAAGAAGACACAGAGAGGGCCA
The DNA here is from genome assembly GCF_964165515.1 of Mesoplodon bidens. Taxonomy (NCBI): domain Eukaryota; kingdom Metazoa; phylum Chordata; class Mammalia; order Artiodactyla; family Ziphiidae; genus Mesoplodon; species Mesoplodon bidens. The sequence continues at coordinate 1,456,944 of NW_027671903.1, forward strand.
AGACGCACATGAAAAGCTGCTCAAGAGCACTAATTATTAGAGAAATGCAAATCAAAAGTACAATGAGGTATCCCCTCACACCTGTTAGAATCGGCATCATCAGAAAATCTACAAACAACAAATTCTGGGGAGGGTGTGGACAAAAGGAACCCTCTTCCACTATTGGTGGGAATGTAAATTGATACAGTCACTATGGAGAACAGTATGGAGTTTCCTTAAAAACACTAGAAATAGAATTACCATCTGATCCAGCAATCCCACTTCTGGGCATATACCCAGAGAAAACCATAAATCAAAAAGGCACATTCACCACGATGTTCATTGCAGCACTATTTACAATAGCCAGGTAATGGAAGCAACCTAAATGCCCACAGACAGATGAATGGATAAAGATGGGGTACATATATAAAATGGAATATTACTCGGCCATAAAAAGGAATGAAACTGGGTCATTTGTAGAGACATCGATGGATCTAGAGACTGTCATACAGAATGAAGTAAGTCAGAAAGAGGAAAACAAATATTGTATATTAATGCATATATGTGGAACCTAAAAAAATGATACAGATGAACTTGTTTGCAGGGAAGAAATAGAGACGCAGAGGTAGAGAAGAAACGTATGGACACCAAGTGTGGGAAGCCATGGGGTGGTGGTGGTGGGATGAGTTGGGAGATTGGGATTGACCTGTATACATGTATATGCATAAAATACATAAGTGATAATAACCTGCTGTATAAAAAAGTAAATAAAATTAAATTTAAAAATTAAAAAAAATAAAACTTAAAACTAAAACAGAAAAAAGTTCTTCCCTTCACACAGATGTATTTATAGAAATGAATTATTTCCATGCTTATATCTATAAATACATAAAAGAGGAATAAAATCTAAGTTGAACCATAAACGAAAAAATACCTGAACCCACCAGTTATACAGAGGAAAACCCTATCAGGGCACTTGCTCCAGCGGTAAACAATTCTGAAATTGGTCAGAGGTGTGGAATCATCACCCATCCAGCCAGCAACCCACCCCCCACGCAAGGAGCGTCCTCATTGCAAAGCTGGGAGACCGTGCCGAGGCATCTCTGAATAAAGGTGAGCTGAGCCCCAGTCCAGCTGCTGCTGAACTGTTCCCACCCTTCCCAGGTAAAACACCTGAATATGTACAAGGGCTTGAAAGCCTAGAGGAAGGGCCGCGGAGCCACACCAGCGACAGCACGCAGGCCAACATGGTGACTGCAGGTCAGCCAAGGTTGTCCTGGCCCCGTGCGCTCTTCCGGAAGCTTTCCATTATCCTGCCTGAGATACCCCTCCTGTCCCGGTCCCCACTGATTTTTCCTTCCTCACCTCTGTCCGGAGAGAAATTCCAGCGGAAGGTATGGGTGACACATCCTCTTCTTTACAGGTGGCAGCCTGGCAACTCCTGCAGAAAGGCCAGCAGAACCCCACTCACACCAGGCCACCAACAAAGCTGGGGCCCCTATTTCCCTCCCACCAGCTCAGCCCCGAGACTGCTGACGGGGCAGAGAATATGGAGTCAGGCACAGCTTCAGGGGCTATTGCCGCCTGGAGCGCTGTTTATATTGACCTCAACCAGGCACACCTGGGGAGGGCCGGCCGGCAGGGTAAGGCTGCCCAGGTCAGCTAATCCACAACCCTCAGGGAATCACATTGTTGAAAATGGACCTCGCTAAGGCAGAATAGAAGCCAAGGAAAATAAGGACACAATGCCATTTGCAGCACCGTAGATGAGTCTAGAGGTAATCACGTGACTTGTAGTAAGTCAGAAAGTGAAAGACACATATCATATCATATCACTTAGAGGTGTTACCTAAAATAGATAGCAGGGCAGTTATTTCCACTGAGAAGTGCAATCACAGGTTCAATAAACAAGCTTATGGTTCACCAATGGAAAGGTGTGAGGATTGGCTTCATTACGATATCGGGGTTAACAGACATATACAAACAGAGGTGACATATATAATCACCAAAGACCTATGGAATACCAAGAGAAGACTACTCAACATTCTGTCATAACGTACATGGGTAAAGGATCCCAGGAAGAACAGACATCTGTATATGTGTAAAAGAACCACATCTTCGACACCTACAATAAGCCAAACATTGTAATCATACTTGCTGTAATAAAAAATAAAAAATTAAATTAAAAATACGAACAAGAAGTAGGGAGACAAACTTGAGGGGCTTTCTCCTGGCACATTCCATTCTAAATTCCAATCTAGAACACGACTTCTATTGAGGCTCTGTTGCCCTAGTAACCAGATTTGGTAAGGGATAACTGCTGCCACCTTGTGGCCGTTTCACACAACAGCAGCTTTAATCCCAGCGCTAATGGTCAGTTGATATTCAAAATCATTGCAGGCCTGTAAATGACACCTGCCCTGAAAACAAATCCTGGGGTCACATATCGACCAAAAAATTCAAAGGACGTCCATATTTCAAAACGACCGTTTCAAAAGGCATATTTTATGCACATTAGTGTTCTGCTTCTTTGTCTTTCTTTCTTTTTTGGTTAAAAAGACGGGAATGGAAAAAGGCATCCCTCAGAATGGGCGAAAATAGTTGCAAAGGAATCAATGGACAAAGGTTTAATCTCCAATATATATAAACAGCTCATGCACCTTAATGTTAAAAAAACAAAAAACCCAATACAAAAATGGGCAGAAGATCTAAAGAGACGTTTCTTCAAAGAAGACACAGAGAGGGCCAAGACGCACATGAAAAGCTGCTCAAGAGCACTAATTATTAGAGAAATGCAAATCAAAACTACAATGAGGTATCCCCTCACACCTGTTAGAATCGGCATCATCAGAAAATCTACAAACAACAAATTCTGGGGAGGGTGTGGACAAAAGGAACCCTCTTCCACTATTGGTGGGAATGTAAATTGATACAGTCACTATGGAGAACAGTATGGAGTTTCCTTAAAAACACTAGAAATAGAATTACCATCTGATCCAGCAATCCCACTTCTGGGCATATACCCAGAGAAAACCATAAATCAAAAAGGCACATTCACCACGATGTTCATTGCAGCACTATTTACAATAGCCAGGTAATGGAAGCAACCTAAATGCCCACAGACAGATGAATGGATAAAGATGGGGTACATATATAAAATGGAATATTACTCGGCCATAAAAAGGAATGAAACTGGGTCATTTGTAGAGACATCGATGGATCTAGAGACTGTCATACAGAATGAAGTAAGTCAGAAAGAGGAAAACAAATATTGTATATTAATGCATATATGTGGAACCTAAAAAAATGATACAGATGAACTGGTTTGCAGGGAAGAAATAGAGACGCAGAGGTAGAGAAGAAACGTATGGACACCAAGTGTGGGAAGCCATGGGGTGGTGGTGGTGGGATGAGTTGGGAGATTGGGATTGACCTGTATACATGTATATGCATAAAATACATAAGTGATAATAACCTGCTGTATAAAAAAGTAAATAAAATTAAATTTAAAAATTAAAAAAAATAAAACTTAAAACTAAAACAGAAAAAAGTTCTTCCCTTCACACAGATGTATTTATAGAAATGAATTATTTCCATGCTTATATCTATAAATACATAAAAGAGGAATAAAATCTAAGTTGAACCATAAACGAAAAAATACCTGAACCCACCAGTTATACAGAGGAAAACCCTATCAGGGCACTTGCTCCAGCGGTAAACAATTCTGAAATTGGTCAGAGGTGTGGAATCATCACCCATCCAGCCAGCAACCCACCTCCCACGCAAGGAGCGTCCTCATTGCAAAGCTGGGAGACCGTGCCGAGGCATCTCTGAATAAAGGTGAGCTGAGCCCCAGTCCAGCTGCTGCTGAACTGTTCCCACCCTTCCCAGGTAAAACACCTGAATATGTACAAGGGTTTGAAAGCCTAGACGAAGGGCCGCGGAGCCACACCAGCGACAGCACGCAGGCCAACATGGTGACTGCAGGTCAGCCAAGGATGTCCTGGCCCCATGCGCTCTTCCGGAAGCTTTCCATTATCCTGCCTGAGATACCCCTCCTGTCCCGGTCCCCACTGATTTTTCCTTCCTCACCTCTGTCCGGAGAGAAATTCCAGCGGAAGGTATGGGTGACACATCCTCTTCTTTACAGGTGGCAGCCTGGCAACTCCTGCAGAAAGGCCAGCAGAACCCCACTCACACCAGGCCACCAACAAAGCTGTGGCCCCTATTTCCCTCCCACCGGCTCAGCCCCGAGACTGCTGACGGGGCAGAGAATATGGAGTCAGGCACAGCTTCAGGGGCTATTGCCGCCTGGAGCGCTGTTTATATTGACCTCAACCAGGCACACTTGGGGAGGGCCGGCCGGCAGGGTAAGGCTGCCCAGGTCAGCTAATCCACAACCCTCAGGGAATCACATTGTTGAAAATGGACCTCGCTAAGGCAGAATAGAAGCCAAGGAAAATAAGGACACAATGCCATTTGCAGCACCGTAGATGAGTCTAGAGGTAATCACGTGACTTGTAGTAAGTCAGAAAGTGAAAGACACATATCATATCATATCACTTAGAGGTGTTACCTAAAATAGATAGCAGGGCAGTTATTTCCACTGAGAAGTTCAATCACAGGTTCATTAAACAAGCTTATGGTTCACCAATGGAAAGGTGTGAGGATTGGTTTCATTACGATATCGGGGTTAACAGACATATACAAACAGAGGTGACATATATAATCAACAAAGACGTATGGAATACCAAGAGAAGACTACTCAACATTCTGTCATAACGTACATGGGTAAAGGATCCAAGGAAGAACAGACATCTGTATATGTGTAAAAGAACCACATCTTCGACACCTACAATAAGCCAAACATTGTAATCATACTTGCTGTAATAAAAAATAAAAAATTAAATTAAAAATACGAACAAGAAGTAGGGAGACAAACTTGAGGGGCTTTCTCCTGGCACATTCCATTCTAAATTCCAATCTAGAACACGACTTCCATTGAGGCTCTGTTGCCCTAGTAACCAGATTTGGTAAGGGAGAACTGCTGCCACCTTGTGGCCGTTTCACACAACAGCAGCTTTAATCCCAGCGCTAATGGTCAGTTGATATTCAAAATCTTTGCAGGCCTGCAAATGACACCTGCCCTGAAAACAAATCCTGGGGTCACATATCGACCAAAAAATTCAAAGGACGTCCATATTTCAAAACGACCGTTTCAAAAGGCATATTTTATGCACATTAGTGTTCTGCTTCTTTGTCTTTCTTTCTTTTTTGGTTAAAAAGACGGGAATGGAAAAATGCATCCCTCAGAATGGGCGAAAATAGTTGCAAACGAATCAATGGACAAAGGTTTAATCTCCAATATATATAAACAGCTCATGCACCTTAATGTTAAAAAAACAAAAAACCCAATACAAAAATGGGCAGAAGATCTAAAGAGACGTTTCTTCAAAGAAGACACAGAGAGGGCCAAGACGCACATGAAAAGCTGCTCAAGAGCACTAATTATTAGAGAAATGCAAATCAAAACTACAATGAGGTATCCCCTCACACCTGTTAGAATCGGCATCATCAGAAAATCTACAAACAACAAATTCTGGGGAGGGTGTGGACAAAAGGAACCCTCTTCCACTATTGGTGGGAATGTAAATTGATACAGTCACTATGGAGAACAGTATGGAGTTTCCTTAAAAACACTAGAAATAGAATTACCATCTGATCCAGCAATCCCACTTCTGGGCATATACCCAGAGAAAACCATAAATCAAAAAGGCACATTCACCACGATGTTCATTGCAGCACTATTTACAATAGCCAGGTAATGGAAGCAACCTAAATGCCCACAGACAGATGAATGGATAAAGATGGGGTACATATATAAAATGGAATATTACTCGGCCATAAAAAGGAATGAAACTGGGTCATTTGTAGAGACATCGATGGATCTAGAGACTGTCATACAGAATGAAGTAAGTCAGAAAGAGGAAAACAAATATTGTGTATTAATGCATATATGTGGAACCTAAAAAAATGATACAGATGAACTGGTTTGCAGGGAAGAAATAGAGACGCAGAGGTAGAGAAGAAACGTATGGACACCAAGTGTGGGAAGCCATGGGGTGGTGGTGGTGGGATGAGTTGGGAGATTGGGATTGACCTGTATACATGTATATGCATAAAATACATAAGTGATAATAACCTGCTGTATAAAAAAGTAAATAAAATTAAATTTAAAAATTAAAAAAAATAAAATTTAAAACTAAAACAGAAAAAAGTTCTTCCCTTCACACAGATGTATTTATAGAAATGAATTATTTCCATGCTTATATCTATAAATACATAAAAGAGGAATAAAATCTAAGTTGAACCATAAACGAAAAAATACCTGAACCCACCAGTTATACAGAGGAAAACCCTATCAGGGCACTTGCTCCAGCGGTAAACAATTCTGAAATTGGTCAGAGGTGTGGAATCATCACCCATCCAGCCAGCAACCCACCCCCCACGCAAGGAGCGTCCTCATTGCAAAGCTGGGAGACCGTGCCGAGGCATCTCTGAATAAAGGTGAGCTGAGCCCCAGTCCAGCTGCTGCTGAACTGTTCCCACCCTTCCCAGGTAAAACACCTGAATATGTACAAGGGCTTGAAAGCCTAGAGGAAGGGCCGCGGAGCCACACCAGTGACAGCACGCAGGCCAACATGGTGACTGCAGGTCAGCCAAGGTTGTCCTGGCCCCGTGCGCTCTTCCGGAAGCTTTCCATTATCCTGCCTGAGATACCCCTCCTGTCCCGGTCCCCACTGATTTTTCCTTCCTCACCTCTGTCCGGAGAGAAATTCCAGCGGAAGGTATGGGTGACACATCCTCTTCTTTACAGGTGGCAGCCTGGCAACTCCTGCAGAAAGGCCAGCAGAACCCCACTCACACCAGGCCACCAACAAAGCTGTGGCCCCTATTTCCCTCCCACCAGCTCAGCCCCGAGACTGCTGACGGGGCAGAGAATATGGAGTCAGGCACAGCTTCAGGGGCTATTGCCGCCTGGAGCGCTGTTTATATTGACCTCAACCAGGCACACCTGGGGAGGGCCGGCCGGCAGGGTAAGGCTGCCCAGGTCAGCTAATCCACAACCCTCAGGGAATCACATTGTTGAAAATGGACCTCGCTAAGGCAGAATAGAAGCCAAGGAAAATAAGGACACAATGCCATTTGCAGCACCGTAGATGAGTCTAGAGGTAATCACGTGACTTGTAGTAAGTCAGAAAGTGAAAGACACATATCATATCATATCACTTAGAGGTGTTACCTAAAATAGATAGCAGGGCAGTTATTTCCACTGAGAAGTGCAATCACAGGTTCATTAAACAAGCTTATGGTTCACCAATGGAAAGGTGTGAGGATTGGTTTCATTACGATATCGGGGTTAACAGACATATACAAACAGAGGTGACATATATAATCACCAAAGACCTATGGAATACCAAGAGAAGACTACTCAACATTCTGTCATAACGTACATGGGTAAAGGATCCCAGGAAGAACAGACATCTGTATATGTGTAAAAGAACCACATCTTCGACACCTACAATAAGCTAAACATTGTAATCATACTTGCTGTAATAAAAAATAAAAAATTAAATTAAAAATACGAACAAGAAGTAGGGAGACAAACTTGAGGGGCTTTCTCCTGGCACATTCCATTCTAAATTTCAATCTAGAACACGACTTCCATTGAGGCTCTGTTGCCCTAGTAACCAGATTTGGTAAGGGAGAACTGCTGCCACCTTGTGGCCGTTTCACACAACAGCAGCTTTAATCCCAGCGCTAATGGTCAGTTGATATTCAAAATCTTTGCAGGCCTGTAAATGACACCTGCCCTGAAAACAAATCCTGGGGTCACATATCGACCAAAAAATTCAAAGGACGTCCATATTTCAAAACGACCGTTTCAAAAGGCATATTTTATGCACATTAGTGTTCTGCTTCTTTGTCTTTCTTTCTTTTTTGGTTAAAAAGACGGGAATGGAAAAAGGCATCCCTCAGAATGGGCGAAAATAGTTGCAAACGAATCAATGGACAAAGGTTTAATCTCCAATATATATAAACAGCTCATGCACCTTAATGTTAAAAAAACAAAAAACCCAATACAAAAATGGGCAGAAGATCTAAAGAGACGTTTCTTCAAAGAAGACACAGAGAGGGCCAAGACGCACATGAAAAGCTGCTCAAGAGCACTAATTATTAGAGAAATGCAAATCAAAACTACAATGAGGTATCCCCTCACACCTGTTAGAATCGGCATCATCAGAAAATCTACAAACAACAAATTCTGGGGAGGGTGTGGACAAAAGGAACCCTCTTCCACTATTGGTGGGAATGTAAATTGATACAGTCACTATGGAGAACAGTATGGAGTTTCCTTAAAAACACTAGAAATAGAATTACCATCTGATCCAGCAATCCCACTTCTGGGCATATACCCAGAGAAAACCATAAATCAAAAAGGCACATTCACCACGATGTTCATTGCAGCACTATTTACAATAGCCAGGTAATGGAAGCAACCTAAATGCCCACAGACAGATGAATGGATAAAGATGGGGTACATATATAAAATGGAATATTACTCGGCCATAAAAAGGAATGAAACTGGGTCATTTGTAGAGACATCGATGGATCTAGAGACTGTCATACAGAATGAAGTAAGTCAGAAAGAGGAAAACAAATATTGTATATTAATGCATATATGTGGAACCTAAAAAAATGATACAGATGAACTGGTTTGCAGGGAAGAAATAGAGACGCAGAGGTAGAGAACAAACGTATGGACACCAAGTGTGGGAGCCATGGGGTGGTGGTGGTGGGATGAGTTGGGAGATTGGGATTGACCTGTATACATGTATATGCATAAAATACATAAGTGATAATAACCTGCTGTATAAAAAAGTAAATAAAATTAAATTTAAAAATTAAAAAAAATAAAACTTAAAACTAAAACAGAAAAAAGTTCTTCCCTTCACACAGATGTATTTATAGAAATGAATTATTTCCATGCTTATATCTATAAATACATAAAAGAGGAATAAAATCTAAGTTGAACCATAAACGAAAAAATACCTGAACCCACCAGTTATACAGAGGAAAACCCTATCAGGGCACTTGCTCCAGCGGTAAACAATTCTGAAATTGGTCAGAGGTGTGGAATCATCACCCATCCAGCCAGCAACCCACCCCCCACGCAAGGAGCGTCCTCATTGCAAAGCTGGGAGACCGTGCCGAGGCATCTCTGAATAAAGGTGAGCTGAGCCCCAGTCCAGCTGCTGCTGAACTGTTCCCACCCTTCCCAGGTAAAACACCTGAATATGTACAAGGGCTTGAAAGCCTAGAGGAAGGGCCGCGGAGCCACACCAGCGACAGCACGCAGGCCAACATGGTGACTGCAGGTCAGCCAAGGTTGTCCTGGCCCCGTGCGCTCTTCCGGAAGCTTTCCATTATCCTGCCTGAGATACCCCTCCTGTCCCGGTCCCCACTGATTTTTCCTTCCTCACCTCTGTCCGGAGAGAAATTCCAGCGGAAGGTATGGGTGACACATCCTCTTCTTTACAGGTGGCAGCCTGGCAACTCCTGCAGAAAGGCCAGCAGAACCCCACTCACACCAGGCCACCAACAAAGCTGTGGCCCCTATTTCCCTCCCACCAGCTCAGCCCCGAGACTGCTGACGGGGCAGAGAATATGGAGTCAGGCACAGCTTCAGGGGCTATTGCCGCCTGGAGCGCTGTTTATATTGACCTCAACCAGGCACACCTGGGGAGGGCCAGCCGGCAGGGTAAGGCTGCCCAGGTCAGCTAATCCACAACCCTCAGGGAATCACATTGTTGAAAATGGACCTCGCTAAGGCAGAATAGAAGCCAAGGAAAATAAGGACACAATGCCATTTGCAGCACCGTAGATGAGTCTAGAGGTAATCACGTGACTTGTAGTAAGTCAGAAAGTGAAAGACACATATCATATCATATCACTTAGAGGTGTTACCTAAAATAGATAGCAGGGCAGTTATTTCCACTGAGAAGTGCAATCACAGGTTCATTAAACAAGCTTATGGTTCACCAATGGAAAGGTGTGAGGATTGGTTTCATTACGATATCGGGATTAACAGACATATACAAACAGAGGTGACATATATAATCACCAAAGACCTATGGAATACCAAGAGAAGACTACTCAACATTCTGTCATAACGTACATGGGTAAAGGATCCCAGGAAGAACAGACATCTGTATATGTGTAAAAGAACCACATCTTCGACACCTACAATAAGCTAAACATTGTAATCATACTTGCTGTAATAAAAAATAAAAAATTAAATTAAAAATACGAACAAGAAGTAGGGAGACAAACTTGAGGGGCTTTCTCCTGGCACATTCCATTCTAAATTTCAATCTAGAACACGACTTCCATTGAGGCTCTGTTGCCCTAGTAACCAGATTTGGTAAGGGAGAACTGCTGCCACCTTGTGGCCGTTTCACACAACAGCAGCTTTAATCCCAGCGCTAATGGTCAGTTGATATTCAAAATCTTTGCAGGCCTGTAAATGACACCTGCCCTGAAAACAAATCCTGGGGTCACATATCGACCAAAAAATTCAAAGGACGTCCATATTTCAAAACGACCGTTTCAAAAGGCATATTTTATGCACATTAGTGTTCTGCTTCTTTGTCTTTCTTTCTTTTTTGGTTAAAAAGACGGGAATGGAAAAAGGCATCCCTCAGAATGGGCGAAAATAGTTGCAAACGAATCAATGGACAAAGGTTTAATCTCCAATATATATAAACAGCTCATGCACCTTAATGTTAAAAAAACAAAAAACCCAATACAAAAATGGGCAGAAGATCTAAAGAGACGTTTCTTCAAAGAAGACACAGAGAGGGCCAAGACGCACATGAAAAGCTGCTCAAGAGCACTAATTATTAGAGAAATGCAAATCAAAAGTACAATGAGGTATCCCCTCACACCTGTTAGAATCGGCATCATCAGAAAATCTACAAACAACAAATTCTGGGGAGGGTGTGGACAAAAGGAACCCTCTTCCACTATTGGTGGGAATGTAAATTGATACAGTCACTATGGAGAACAGTATGGAGTTTCCTTAAAAACACTAGAAATAGAATTACCATCTGATCCAGCAATCCCACTTCTGGGCATATACCCAGAGAAAACCATAAATCAAAAAGGCACATTCACCACGATGTTCATTGCAGCACTATTTACAATAGCCAGGTAATGGAAGCAACCTAAATGCCCACAGACAGATGAATGGATAAAGATGGGGTACATATATAAAATGGAATATTACTCGGCCATAAAAAGGAATGAAACTGGGTCATTTGTAGAGACATCGATGGATCTAGAGACTGTCATACAGAATGAAGTAAGTCAGAAAGAGGAAAACAAATATTGTATATTAATGCATATATGTGGAACCTAAAAAAATGATACAGATGAACTGGTTTGCAGGGAAGAAATAGAGACGCAGAGGTAGAGAACAAACGTATGGACACCAAGTGTGGGAGCCATGGGGTGGTGGTGGTGGGATGAGTTGGGAGATTGGGATTGACCTGTATACATGTATATGCATAAAATACATAAGTGATAATAACCTGCTGTATAAAAAAGTAAATAAAATTAAATTTAAAAATTAAAAAAAATAAAACTTAAAACTAAAACAGAAAAAAGTTCTTCCCTTCACACAGATGTATTTATAGAAATGAATTATTTCCATGCTTATATCTATAAATACATAAAAGAGGAATAAAATCTAAGTTGAACCATAAACGAAAAAATACCTGAACCCACCAGTTATACAGAGGAAAACCCTATCAGGGCACTTGCTCCAGCGGTAAACAATTCTGAAATTGGTCAGAGGTGTGGAATCATCACCCATCCAGCCAGCAACCCACCCCCCACGCAAGGAGCGTCCTCATTGCAAAGCTGGGAGACCGTGCCGAGGCATCTCTGAATAAAGGTGAGCTGAGCCCCAGTCCAGCTGCTGCTGAACTGTTCCCACCCTTCCCAGGTAAAACACCTGAATATGTACAAGGGCTTGAAAGCCTAGAGGAAGGGCCGCGGAGCCACACCAGCGACAGCACGCAGGCCAACATGGTGACTGCAGGTCAGCCAAGGTTGTCCTGGCCCCGTGCGCTCTTCCGGAAGCTTTCCATTATCCTGCCTGAGATACCCCTCCTGTCCCGGTCCCCACTGATTTTTCCTTCCTCACCTCTGTCCGGAGAGAAATTCCAGCGGAAGGTATGGGTGACACATCCTCTTCTTTACAGGTGGCAGCCTGGCAACTCCTGCAGAAAGGCCAGCAGAACCCCACTCACACCAGGCCACCAACAAAGCTGTGGCCCCTATTTCCCTCCCACCAGCTCAGCCCCGAGACTGCTGACGGGGCAGAGAATATGGAGTCAGGCACAGCTTCAGGGGCTATGCCGCCTGGAGCGCTGTTTATATTGACCTCAACCAGGCACACCTGAAGAGGGCCAGCCGGCAGGGTAAGGCTGCCCAGGTCAGCTAATCCACAACCCTCAGGGAATCACATTGTTGAAAATGGACCTCGCTAAGGCAGAATAGAAGCCAAGGAAAATAAGGACACAATGCCATTTGCAGCACCGTAGATGAGTCTAGAGGTAATCACGTGACTTGTAGTAAGTCAGAAAGTGAAAGACACATATCATATCATATCACTTAGAGGTGTTACCTAAAATAGATAGCAGGGCAGTTATTTCCACTGAGAAGTGCAATCACAGGTTCATTAAACAAGCTTATGGTTCACCAATGGAAAGCTGTGAGGATTGGTTTCATTACGATATCGGGGTTAACAGACCTATACAAACAGAGGTGACATATATAATCACCAAAGACCTATGGAATACCAAGAGAAGACTACTCAACATTCTGTCATAACGTACATGGGTAAAGGATCCCAGGAAGAACAGACATCTGTATATGTGTAAAAGAACCACGTCTTCGACACCTACAATAAGCCAAACATTGTAATCATACTTGCTGTAATAAAAAATAAAAAATTAAATTAAAAATACGAACAAGAAGTAGGGAGACAAACTTGAGGGGCTTTCTCCTGGCACATTCCATTCTAAATTCCAATCTAGAACACGACTTCCATTGAGGCTCTGTTGCCCTAGTAACCAGATTTGGTAAGGGAGAACTGCTGCCACCTTGTGCCCGTTTCACACAACAGCAGCTTTAATCCCAGCGCTAATGGTCAGTTGATATTCAAAATCATTGCAGGCCTGTAAATGACACCTGCCCTGAAAACAAATCCTGGGGTCACATATCGACCAAAAAATTCAAAGGACGTCCATATTTCAAAACGACCGTTTCAAAAGGCATATTTTATGCACATTAGTGTTCTGCTTCTTTGTCTTTCTTTCTTTTTTGGTTAAAAAGACGGGAATGGAAAAAGGCATCCCTCAGAATGGGCGAAAATAGTTGCAAACGAATCAATGGACAAAGGTTTAATCTCCAATATATATAAACAGCTCATGCACCTTAATGTTAAAAAAACAAAAAACCCAATACAAAAATGGGCAGAAGATCTAAAGAGACGTTTCTTCAAAGAAGACACAGAGAGGGCCAAGACGCACATGAAAAGCTGCTCAAGAGCACTAATTATTAGAGAAATGCAAATCAAAAGTACAATGAGGTATCCCCTCACACCTGTTAGAATCGGTATCATCAGAAAATCTACAAACAACAAATTCTGGGGAGGGTGTGGACAAAAGGAACCCTCTTCCACTATTGGTGGGAATGTAAATTGATACAGTCCCTATAGAGGACAGTATGGAGTTTCCTTAAAAACACTAGAAATAGAATTACCATCTGATCCAGCAATCCCACTTCTGGGCATATACCCAGAGAAAACCATAAATCAAAAAGGCACATTCACCACGATGTTCATTGCAGCACTATTTACAATAGCCAGGTAATGGAAGCAACCTAAATGCCCACAGACAGATGAATGGATAAAGATGGGGTACATATATAAAATGGAATATTACTCGGCCATAAAAAGGAATGAAACTGGGTCATTTGTAGAGACATCGATGGATCTAGAGACTGTCATACAGAATGAAGTAAGTCAGAAAGAGGAAAACAAATATTGTATATTAATGCATATATGTGGAACCTAAAAAAATGATACAGATGAACTGGTTTGCAGGGAAGAAATAGAGACGCAGAGGTAGAGAACAAACGTATGGACACCAAGTGTGGGAAGCCATGGGGTGGTGGTGGTGGGATGAGTTGGGAGATTGGGATTGACCTGTATACATGTATATGCATAAAATACATAAGTGATAATAACCTGCTGTATAAAAAAGTAAATAAAATTAAATTTAAAAATTAAAAAAAATAAAACTTAAAACTGAAACAGAAATAAGTTCTTCCCTTCACACAGATGTATTTATAGAAATGAATTATTTCCATGCTTATATCTATAAATACATAAAAGAGGAATAAAATCTAAGTTGAACCATAAACGAAAAAATACCTGAACCCACCAGTTATACAGAGGAAAACCCTATCAGGGCACTTGCTCCAGCGGTAAACAATTCTGAAATTGGTCAGAGGTGTGGAATCATCACCCATCCAGCCAGCAACCCACCCCCCACGCAAGGAGCGTCCTCATTGCAAAGCTGGGAGACCGTGCCAAGGCATCTCTGAATAAAGGTGAGCTGAGCCCCAGTCCAGCTGCTGCTGAACTGTTCCCACCCTTCCCAGGTAAAACACCTGAATATGTACAAGGGCTTGAAAGCCTAGAGGAAGGGCCGCGGAGCCACACCAGCGACAGCACGCAGGCCAACATGGTGACTGCAGGTCAGCCAAGGTTTTCCTGGCCCCGTGCGCTCTTCCGGAAGCTTTCCATTATCCTGCCTGAGATACCCCTCCTGTCCCGGTCCCCACTGATTTTTCCTTCCTCACCTCTGTCCGGAGAGAAATTCCAGCGGAAGGTATGGGTGACACATCCTCTTCTTTACAGGTGGCAGCCTGGCAACTCCTGCAGAAAGGCCAGCAGAACCCCACTCACACCAGGCCACCAACAAAGCTGGGGCCCCTATTTCCCTCCCACCAGCTCAGCCCCGAGACTGCTGACGGGGCAGAGAATATGGAGTCAGGCACAGCTTCAGGGGCTATTGCCGCCTGGAGCGCTGTTTATATTGACCTCAACCAGGCACACCTGGGGAGGGCCGGCCGGCAGGGTAAGGCTGCCCAGGTCAGCTAATCCACAACCCTCAGGGAATCACATTGTTGAAAATGGACCTCGCTAAGGCAGAATAGAAGCCAAGGAAAATAAGGACACAATGCCATTTGCAGCACCGTAGATGAGTCTAGAGGTACATATCATATCATATCACTTAGAGGTGTTACCTAAAATAGATAGCAGGGCAGTTATTTCCACTGAGAAGTGCAATCACAGGTTCATTAAACAAGCTTATGGTTCACCAATGGAAAGGTGTGAGGATTGGTTTCATTACGATATCGGGGTTAACAGACATATACAAACAGAGGTGACATATATAATCACCAAAGACCTATGGAATACCAAGAGAAGACTACTCAACATTCTGTCATAACGTACATGGGTAAAGGATCCCAGGAAGAACAGACATCTGTATATGTGTAAAAGAACCACATCTTCGACACCTACAATAAGCCAAACATTGTAATCATACTTGTTGTAATGAAAAATAAAAAATTAAATTAAAAATACGAACAAGAAGTAGGGAGACAAACTTGAGGGGCTTTCTCCTGGCACATTCCATTCTAAATTCCAATCTAGAACACGACTTCCATTGAGGCTCTGTTGCCCTAGTAACCAGATTTGGTAAGGGATAACTGCTGCCACCTTGTGGCCGTTTCACACAACAGCAGCTTTAATCCTAGCGCTAATGGTCAGTTGATATTCAAAATCATTGCAGGCCTGTAAATGACACCTGCCCTGAAAACAAATCCTGGGGTCACATATCGACCAAAAATTTCAAAGGACGTCCATATTTCAAAACGACCGTTTCAAAAGGCATATTTTATGCACATTAGTGTTCTGCTTCTTTGTCTTTCTTTCTTTTTTGGTTAAAAAGACGGGAATGGAAAAAGGCATCCCTCAGAATGGGCGAAAATAGTTGCAAAGGAATCAATGGACAAAGGTTTAATCTCCAATATATATAAACAGCTCATGCACCTTAATGTTAAAAAAACAAAAAACCCAATACAAAAATGGGCAGAAGATCTAAAGAGACGTTTCTTCAAAGAAGACACAGAGAGGGCCAAGACGCACATGAAAAGCTTCTCAAGAGCACTAATTATTAGAGAAATGCAAATCAAAACTACAATGAGGTATCCCCTCACACCTGTTAGAATCGGCATCATCAGAAAATCTACAAACAACAAATTCTGGGGAGGGTGTGGACAAAAGGAACCCTCTTCCACTATTGGTGGGAATGTAAATTGATACAGTCACTATGGAGAACAGTATGGAGTTTCCTTAAAAACACTAGAAATAGAATTACCATCTGATCCAGCAATCCCACTTCTGGGCATATACCCAGAGAAAACCATAAATCAAAAAGGCACATTCACCACGATGTTCATTGCAGCACTATTTACAATAGCCAGGTAATGGAAGCAACCTAAATGCCCACAGACAGATGAATGGATAAAGATGGGGTACATATATAAAATGGAATATTACTCGGCCATAAAAAGGAATGAAACTGGGTCATTTGTAGAGACATCGATGGATCTAGAGACTGTCATACAGAATGAAGTAAGTCATAAAGAGGAAAACAAATATTGTATATTAATGCATATATGTGGAACCTAAAAAATGATACAGATGAACTGGTTTGCAGGGAAGAAATAGAGACGCAGAGGTAGAGAACAAACGTATGGACACCACGTGTGGGAAGACATGGGTTGGTGGTGGTGGGATGAGTTGGGAGATTGGGATTGACCTGTATACATGTATATGCATAAAATACATAAGTGATAATAACCTGCTGTATAAAAAAGTAAATAAAATTAAATTTAAAAATTAAAAAAAATAAAACTTAAAACTAAAACAGAAACAAGTTCTTCCCTTCACACAGATGTATTTATAGAAATGAATTATTTCCATGCTTATATCTATAAATACATAAAAGAGGAATAAAATCTAAGTTGAACCATAAACGAAAAAATACCTGAACCCACCAGTTATACAGAGGAAAACCCTATCAGGGCACTTGCTCCAGCGGTAAACAATTCTGAAATTGGTCAGAGGTGTGGAATCATCACCCATCCAGCCAGCAACCCACCCCCCACGCAAGGAGCGTCCTCATTGCAAAGCTGGGAGACCGTGCCGAGGCATCTCTGAATAAAGGTGAGCTGAGCCCCAGTCCAGCTGCTGCTGAACTGTTCCCACCCTTCCCAGGTAAAACACCTGAATATGTACAAGGGCTTGAAAGCCTAGAGGAAGGGCCGCGGAGCCACACCAGCGACAGCACGCAGGCCAACATGGTGACTGCAGGTCAGCCAAGGTTGTCCTGGCCCCGTGCGCTCTTCCGGAAGCTTTCCATTATCCTGCCTGAGATACCCCTCCTGTCCCGGTCCCCACTGATTTTTCCTTCCTCACCTCTGTCCGGAGAGAAATTCCAGCGGAAGGTATGGGTGACACATCCTCTTCTTTACAGGTGGCAGCCTGGCAACTCCTGCAGAAAGGCCAGCAGAACCCCACTCACACCAGGCCACCAACAAAGCTGGGGCCCCTATTTCCCTCCCACCAGCTCAGCCCCGAGACTGCTGACGGGGCAGAGAATATGGAGTCAGGCACAGCTTCAGGGGCTATTGCCGCCTGGAGCGCTGTTTATATTGACCTCAACCAGGCACACCTGGGGAGGGCCGGCCGGCAGGGTAAGGCTGCCCAGGTCAGCTAATCCACAACCCTCAGGGAATCACATTGTTGAAAATGGACCTCGCTAAGGCAGAATAGAAGCCAAGGAAAATAAGGACACAATGCCATTTGCAGCACCGTAGATGAGTCTAGAGGTAATCACATGACTTGTAGTAAGTCAGAAAGTGAAAGACACATATCATATCATATCACTTAGAGGTGTTACCTAAAATAGATAGCAGGGCAGTTATTTCCACTGAGAAGTGCAATCACAGGTTCATTAAACAAGCTTATGGTTCACCAATGGAAAGGTGTGAGAATTGGTTTCATTACGATATCGGGGTTAACAGACATATACAAACAGAGGTGACATATATAATCACCAAAGACCTATGGAATACCAAGAGAAGACTACTCAACATTCTGTCATAACGTACATGGGTAAAGGATCCCAGGAAGAACAGACATCTGTATATATGTAAAAGAACCACATCTTCGACACCTACAATAAGCTAAACATTGTAATCATACTTGCTGTAATAAAAAATAAAAAATTAAATTAAAATACGAACAAGAAGTAGGGAGACAAACTTGAGGGGCTTTCTCCTGGCACATTCCATTCTAAATTTCAATCTAGAACACGACTTCCATTGAGGCTCTGTTGCCCTAGTAACCAGATTTGGTAAGGGATAACTGCTGCCACCTTGTGGCCGTTTCACACAACAGCAGCTTTAATCCCAGCGCTAATGGTCAGTTGATATTCAAAATCTTTGCAGGCCTGTAAATGACACCTGCCCTGAAAACAAATCCTGGGGTCACATATCGACCAAAAAATTCAAAGGACGTCCATATTTCAAAACGACCGTTTCAAAAGGCATATTTTATGCACATTAGTGTTCTGCTTCTTTGTCTTTCTTTCTTTTTTGGTTAAACAGACGGGAATGGAAAAAGGCATCCCTCAGAATGGGCGAAAATAGTTGCAAACGAATCAATGGACAAAGGTTTAATCTCCAATATATATAAACAGCTCATGCACCTTAATGTTAAAAAAACAAAAAACCCAATACAAAAATGGGCAGAAGATCTAAAGAGACGTTTCTTCAAAGAAGACACAGAGAGGGCCAAGACGCACATGAAAAGCTGCTCAAGAGCACTAATTATTAGAGAAATGCAAATCAAAAGTACAATGAGGTATCCCCTCACACCTGTTAGAATCGGCATCATCAGAAAATCTACAAACAACAAATTCTGGGGAGGGTGTGGACAAAAGGAACCCTCTTCCACTATTGGTGGGAATGTAAATTGATACAGTCACTATGGAGAACAGTATGGAGTTTCCTTAAAAACACTAGAAATAGAATTACCATCTGATCCAGCAATCCCACTTCTGGGCATATACCCAGAGAAAACCATAAATCAAAAAGGCACATTCACCACGATGTTCATTGCAGCACTATTTACAATAGCCAGGTAATGGAAGCAACCTAAATGCCCACAGACAGATGAATGGATAAAGATGGGGTACATATATAAAATGGAATATTACTCGGCCATAAAAAGGAATGAAACTGGGTCATTTGTAGAGACATCGATGGATCTAGAGACTGTCATACAGAATGAAGTAAGTCAGAAAGAGGAAAACAAATATTGTATATTAATGCATATATGTGGAACCTAAAAAAATGATACAGATGAACTGGTTTGCAGGGAAGAAATAGAGACGCAGAGGTAGAGAACAAACGTATGGACACCAAGTGTGGGAAGCCATGGGGTGGTGGTGGTGGGATGAGTTGGGAGATTGGGATTGACCTGTATACATGTATATGCATAAAATACATAAGTGATAATAACCTGCTGTATAAAAAAGTAAATAAAATTAAATTTAAAAATTAAAAAAAATAATACTTAAAACTAAAACAGAAAAAAGTTCTTCCCTTCACACAGATGTATTTATAGAAATGAATTATTTCCATGCTTATATCTATAAATACATAAAAGAGGAATAAAATCTAAGTTGAACCATAAACGAAAAAATACCTGAACCCACCAGTTATACAGAGGAAAACCCTATCAGGGCACTTGCTCCAGCGGTAAACAATTCTGAAATTGGTCAGAGGTGTGGAATCATCACCCATCCAGCCAGCAACCCACCCCCCACGCAAGGAGCGTCCTCATTGCAAAGCTGGGAGACCGTGCCGAGGCATCTCTGAATAAAGGTGAGCTGAGCCCCAGTCCAGCTGCTGCTGAACTGTTCCCACCCTTCCCAGGTAAAACACCTGAATATGTACAAGGGCTTGAAAGCCTAGAGGAAGGGCCGCGGAGCCACACCAGCGACAGCACGCAGGCCAACATGGTGACTGCAGGTCAGCCAAGGTTGTCCTGGCCCCGTGCGCTCTTCCGGAAGCTTTCCATTATCCTGCCTGAGATACCCCTCCTGTCCCGGTCCCCACTGATTTTTCCTTCCTCACCTCTGTCCGGAGAGAAATTCCAGCGGAAGGTATGGGTGACACATCCTCTTCTTTACAGGTGGCAGCCTGGCAACTCCTGCAGAAAGGCCAGCAGAACCCCACTCACACCAGGCCACCAACAAAGCTGTGGCCCCTATTTCCCTCCCACCAGCTCAGCCCCGAGACTGCTGACGGGGCAGAGAATATGGAGTCAGGCACAGCTTCAGGGGCTATTGCCGCCTGGAGCGCTGTTTATATTGACCTCAACCAGGCACACCTGGGGAGGGCCGGCCGGCAGGGTAAGGCTGCCCAGGTCAGCTAATCCACAACCCTCAGGGAATCACATTGTTGAAAATGGACCTCGCTAAGGCAGAATAGAAGCCAAGGAAAATAAGGACACAATGCCATTTGCAGCACCGTAGATGAGTCTAGAGGTAATCACGTGACTTGTAGTAAGTCAGAAAGTGAAAGACACATATCATATCATATCACTTAGAGGTGTTACCTAAAATAGATAGCAGGGCAGTTATTTCCACTGAGAAGTGCAATCACAGGTTCATTAAACAAGCTTATGGTTCACCAATGGAAAGGTGTGAGGATTGGTTTCATTACGATATCGGGGTTAACAGACATATACAAACAGAGGTGACATATATAATCACCAAAGACCTATGGAATACCAAGAGAAGACTACTCAACATTCTGTCATAACGTACATGGGTAAAGGATCCCAGGAAGAACAGACATCTGTATATGTGTAAAAGAACCACATCTTCGACACCTACAATAAGCCAAACATTGTAATCATACTTGCTGTAATAAAAAATAAAAAATTAAATTAAAAATACGAACAAGAAGTAGGGAGACAAACTTGAGGGGCTTTCTCCTGGCACATTCCATTCTAAATTCCAATCTAGAACACGACTTCCATTGATGCTCTGTTGCCCTAGTAACCAGATTTGGTAAGGGATAACTGCTGCCACCTTGTGGCCGTTTCACACAACAGCAGCTTTAATCCCAGCGCTAATGGTCAGTTGATACTCAAAATCTTTGCAGGCCTGTAAATGACACCTGCCCTGAAAACAAATCCTGGGGTCACATATCGACCAAAAAATTCAAAGGACGTCCATATTTCAAAACGACCGTTTCAAAAGGCATATTTTATGCACATTAGTGTTCTGCTTCTTTGTCTTTCTTTCTTTTTTGGTTAAAAAGACGGGAATGGAAAAAGGCATCCCTCAGAATGGGCGAAAATAGTTGCAAACGAATCAATGGACAAAGGTTTAATCTCCAATATATATAAACAGCTCATGCACCTTAATGTTAAAAAAACAAAAAACCCAATACAAAAATGGGCAGAAGATCTAAAGAGACGTTTCTTCAAAGAAGACACAGAGAGGGCCAAGACGCACATGAAAAGCTGCTCAAGAGCACTAATTATTAGAGAAATGCAAATCAAAAGTACAATGAGGTATCCCCTCACACCTGTTAGAATCGGCATCATCAGAAAATCTACAAACAACAAATTCTGGGGAGGGTGTGGACAAAAGGAACCCTCTTCCACTATTGGTGGGAATGTAAATTGATACAGTCACTATGGAGAACAGTATGGAGTTTCCTTAAAAACACTAGAAATAGAATTACCATCTGATCCAGCAATCCCACTTCTGGGCATATACCCAGAGAAAACCATAAATCAAAAAGGCACATTCACCACGATGTTCATTGCAGCACTATTTACAATAGCCAGGTAATGGAAGCAACCTAAATGCCCACAGACAGATGAATGGATAAAGATGGGGTACATATATAAAATGGAATATTACTCGGCCATAAAAAGGAATGAAACTGGGTCATTTGTAGAGACATCGATGGATCTAGAGACTGTCATACAGAATGAAGTAAGTCAGAAAGAGGAAAACAAATATTGTATATTAATGCATATATGTGGAACCTAAAAAAATGATACAGATGAACTGGTTTGCAGGGAAGAAATAGAGACGCAGAGGTAGAGAAGAAACGTATGGACACCAAGTGTGGGAAGCCATGGGGTGGTGGTGGTGGGATGAGTTGGGAGATTGGGATTGACCTGTATACATGTATATGCATAAAATACATAAGTGATAATAACCTGCTGTATAAAAAAGTAAATAAAATTAAATTTAAAAATTAAAAAAAATAAAACTTAAAACTAAAACAGAAAAAAGTTCTTCCCTTCACACAGATGTATTTATAGAAATGAATTATTTCCATGCTTATATCTATAAATACATAAAAGAGGAATAAAATCTAAGTTGAACCATAAACGAAAAAATACCTGAACCCACCAGTTATACAGAGGAAAACCCTATCAGGGCACTTGCTCCAGCGGTAAACAATTCTGAAATTGGTCAGAGGTGTGGAATCATCACCCATCCAGCCAGCAACCCACCCCCCACGCAAGGAGCGTCCTCATTGCAAAGCTGGGAGACCGTGCCGAGGCATCTCTGAATAAAGGTGAGCTGAGCCCCAGTCCAGCTGCTGCTGAACTGTTCCCACCCTTCCCAGGTAAAACACCTGAATATGTACAAGGGCTTGAAAGCCTAGAGGAAGGGCCGCGGAGCCACACCAGCGACAGCACGCAGGCCAACATGGTGACTGCAGGTCAGCCAAGGTTGTCCTGGCCCCGTGCGCTCTTCCGGAAGCTTTCCATTATCCTGCCTGAGATACCCCTCCTGTCCCGGTCCCCACTGATTTTTCCTTCCTCACCTCTGTCCGGAGAGAAATTCCAGCGGAAGGTATGGGTGACACATCCTCTTCTTTACAGGTGGCAGCCTGGCAACTCCTGCAGAAAGGCCAGCAGAACCCCACTCACACCAGGCCACCAACAAAGCTGTGGCCCCTATTTCCCTCCCACCAGCTCAGCCCCGAGACTGCTGACGGGGCAGAGAATATGGAGTCAGGCACAGCTTCAGGGGCTATTGCCGCCTGGAGCGCTGTTTATATTGACCTCAACCAGGCACACCTGGGGAGGGCCGGCCGGCAGGGTAAGGCTGCCCAGGTCAGCTAATCCACAACCCTCAGGGAATCACATTGTTGAAAATGGACCTCGCTAAGGCAGAATAGAAGCCAAGGAAAATAAGGACACAATGCCATTTGCAGCACCGTAGATGAGTCTAGAGGTAATCACGTGACTTGTAGTAAGTCAGAAAGTGAAAGACACATATCATATCATATCACTTAGAGGTGTTACCTAAAATAGATAGCAGGGCAGTTATTTCCACTGAGAAGTGCAATCACAGGTTCATTAAACAAGCTTATGGTTCACCAATGGAAAGGTGTGAGGATTGGTTTCATTACGATATCGGGGTTAACAGACATATACAAACAGAGGTGACATATATAATCAACAAAGACCTATGGAATACCAAGAGAAGACTACTCAACATTCTGTCGTAACGTACATGGGTAAAGGATCCCAGGAAGAACAGACATCTGTATATGTGTAAAAGAACCACATCTTCGACACCTACAATAAGCCAAACATTGTAATCATACTTGCTGTAATAAAAAATAAAAAATTAAATTAAAAATACGAACAAGAAGTAGGGAGACAAACTTGAGGGGCTTTCTCCTGGCACATTCCATTCTAAATTCCAATCTAGAACACGACTTCCATTGAGGCTCTGTTGCCCTAGTAACCAGATTTGGTAAGGGATAACTGCTGCCACCTTGTGGCCGTTTCACACAACAGCAGCTTTAATCCCAGCGCTAATGGTCAGTTGATATTCAAAATCTTTGCAGGCCTGCAAATGACACCTGCCCTGAAAACAAATCCTGGGGTCACATATCGACCAAAAAATTCAAAGGACGTCCATATTTCAAAACGACCGTTTCAAAAGGCATATTTTATGCACATTAGTGTTCTGCTTCTTTGTCTTTCTTTCTTTTTTGGTTAAAAAGACGGGAATGGAAAAAGGCATCCCTCAGAATGGGCGAAAATAGTTGCAAACGAATCAATGGACAAAGGTTTAATCTCCAATATATATAAACAGCTCATGTACCTTAATGTTAAAAAAACAAAAAACCCAATACAAAAATGGGCAGAAGATCTAAAGAGACGTTTCTTCAAAGAAGACACAGAGAGGGCCAAGACGCACATGAAAAGCTGCTCAAGAGCACTAATTATTAGAGAAATGCAAATCAAAACTACAATGACGTATCCCCTCACACCTGTTAGAATCGGCATCATCAGAAAATCTACAAACAACAAATTCTGGGGAGGGTGTGGACAAAAGGAACCCTCTTCCACTACTGGTGGGAATGTAAATTGATACAGTCACTATGGAGAACAGTATGGAGTTTCCTTAAAAAAACTAGAAATAGAATTACCATCTGATCCAGCAATCCCACTTCTGGGCATATACCCAGAGAAAACCATAAATCAAAAAGGCACATTCACCACGATGTTCATTGCAGCACTATTTACAATAGCCAGGTAATGGAAGCAACCTAAATGCCCACAGACAGATGAATGGATAAAGATGGGGTACATATATAAAATGGAATATTACTCGGCCATAAAAAGGAATGAAACTGGGTCATTTGTAGAGACATCGATGGATCTAGAGACTGTCATACAGAATGAAGTAAGTCAGAAAGAGGAAAACAAATATTGTATATTAATGCATATATGTGGAACCTAAAAAAATGATACAGATGAACTGGTTTGCAGGGAAGAAATAGAGACGCAGAGGTAGAGAAGAAACGTATGGACACCAAGTGTGGGAAGCCATGGGGTGGTGGTGGTGGGATGAGTTGGGAGACTGGGATTGACCTGTATACATGTATATGCATAAAATACATAAGTGATAATAACCTGCTGTATAAAAAAGTAAATAAAATTAAATTTAAAAATTAAAAAAAATAAAACTTAAAACTAAAACAGAAAAAAGTTCTTCCCTTCACACAGATGTATTTATAGAAATGAATTATTTCCATGCTTATATCTATAAATACATAAAAGAGGAATAAAATCTAAGTTGAACCATAAACGAAAAAATACCTGAACCCACCAGTTATACAGAGGAAAACCCTATCAGGGCACTTGCTCCAGCGGTAAACAATTCTGAAATTGGTCAGAGGTGTGGAATCATCACCCATCCAGCCAGCAACCCACCCCCCACGCAAGGAGCGTCCTCATTGCAAAGCTGGGAGACCGTGCCGAGGCATCTCTGAATAAAGGTGAGCTGAGCCCCAGTCCAGCTGCTGCTGAACTGTTCCCACCCTATCCAGGTAAAACACCTGAATATGTACAAGGGCTTGAAAGCCTAGAGGAAGGGCCGCGGAGCCACACCAGCGACAGCACGCAGGCCAACATGGTGACTGCAGGTCAGCCAAGGTTGTCCTGGCCCCGTGCGCTCTTCCGGAAGCTTTCCATTATCCTGCCTGAGATACCCCTCCTGTCCCGGTCCCCACTGATTTTTCCTTCCTCACCTCTGTCCGGAGAGAAATTCCAGCAGAAGGTATGGGTGACACATCCTCTTCTTTACAGGTGGCAGCCTGGCAACTCCTGCAGAAAGGCCAGCAGAACCCCACTCACACCAGGCCACCAACAAAGCTGTGGCCCCTATTTCCCTCCCACCAGCTCAGCCCCGAGACTGCTGACGGGGCAGAGAATATGGAGTCAGGCACAGCTTCAGGGGCTATTGCCGCCTGGAGCGCTGTTTATATTGACCTCAACCAGGCACACCTGGGGAGGGCCGGCCGGCAGGGTAAGGCTGCCCAGGTCAGCTAATCCACAACCCTCAGGGAATCACATTGTTGAAAATGGACCTCGCTAAGGCAGAATAGAAGCCAAGGAAAATAAGGACACAATGCCATTTGCAGCACCGTAGATGAGTCTAGAGGTAATCACGTGACTTGTAGTAAGTCAGAAAGTGAAAGACACATATCATATCATATCACTTAGAGGTGTTACCTAAAATAGATAGCAGGGCAGTTATTTCCACTGAGAAGTGCAATCACAGGTTCATTAAACAAGCTTATGGTTCACCAATGGAAAGGTGTGAGGATTGGTTTCATTACGATATCGGGGTTAACAGACATATACAAACAGAGGTGACATATATAATCACCAAAGACCTATGGAATACCAAGAGAAGACTACTCAACATTCTGTCATAACGTACATGGGTAAAGGATCCCAGGAAGAACAGACATCTGTATATGTGTAAAAGAACCACATCTTCGACACCTACAATAAGCTAAACATTGTAATCATACTTGCTGTAATAAAAAATAAAAAATTAAATTAAAAATACGAACAAGAAGTAGGGAGACAAACTTGAGGGGCTTTCTCCTGGCACATTCCATTCTAAATTTCAATCTAGAACACGACTTCCATTGAGGCTCTGTTGCCCTAGTAACCAGATTTGGTAAGGGAGAACTGCTGCCACCTTGTGGCCGTTTCACACAACAGCAGCTTTAATCCCAGCGCTAATGGTCAGTTGATATTCAAAATCTTTGCAGGCCTGTAAATGACACCTGCCCTGAAAACAAATCCTGGGGTCACATATCGACCAAAAAATTCAAAGGACGTCCATATTTCAAAACGACCGTTTCAAAAGGCATATTTTATGCACATTAGTGTTCTGCTTCTTTGTCTTTCTTTCTTTTTTGGTTAAAAAGACGGGAATGGAAAAAGGCATCCCTCAGAATGGGCGAAAATAGTTG
The DNA here is from genome assembly GCF_964165515.1 of Mesoplodon bidens. Taxonomy (NCBI): domain Eukaryota; kingdom Metazoa; phylum Chordata; class Mammalia; order Artiodactyla; family Ziphiidae; genus Mesoplodon; species Mesoplodon bidens. Next base: position 1,484,028 of record NW_027671903.1, read on the forward strand.
CAAACGAATCAATGGACAAAGGTTTAATCTCCAATATATATAAACAGCTCATGCACCTTAATGTTAAAAAAACAAAAAACCCAATACAAAAATGGGCAGAAGATCTAAAGAGACGTTTCTTCAAAGAAGACACAGAGAGGGCCAAGACGCACATGAAAAGCTGCTCAAGAGCACTAATTATTAGAGAAATGCAAATCAAAAGTACAATGAGGTATCCCCTCACACCTGTTAGAATCGGCATCATCAGAAAATCTACAAACAACAAATTCTGGGGAGGGTGTGGACAAAAGGAACCCTCTTCCACTATTGGTGGGAATGTAAATTGATACAGTCACTATGGAGAACAGTATGGAGTTTCCTTAAAAACACTAGAAATAGAATTACCATCTGATCCAGCAATCCCACTTCTGGGCATATACCCAGAGAAAACCATAAATCAAAAAGGCACATTCACCACGATGTTCATTGCAGCACTATTTACAATAGCCAGGTAATGGAAGCAACCTAAATGCCCACAGACAGATGAATGGATAAAGATGGGGTACATATATAAAATGGAATATTACTCGGCCATAAAAAGGAATGAAACTGGGTCATTTGTAGAGACATCGATGGATCTAGAGACTGTCATACAGAATGAAGTAAGTCAGAAAGAGGAAAACAAATATTGTATATTAATGCATATATGTGGAACCTAAAAAAATGATACAGATGAACTGGTTTGCAGGGAAGAAATAGAGACGCAGAGGTAGAGAACAAACGTATGGACACCAAGTGTGGGAAGCCATGGGGTGGTGGTGGTGGGATGAGTTGGGAGATTGGGATTGACCTGTATACATGTATATGCATAAAATACATAAGTGATAATAACCTGCTGTATAAAAAAGTAAATAAAATTAAATTTAAAAATTAAAAAAAATAAAACTTAAAACTAAAACAGAAAAAAGTTCTTCCCTTCACACAGATGTATTTATAGAAATGAATTATTTCCATGCTTATATCTATAAATACATAAAAGAGGAATAAAATCTAAGTTGAACCATAAACGAAAAAATACCTGAACCCACCAGTTATACAGAGGAAAACCCTATCAGGGCACTTGCTCCAGCGGTAAACAATTCTGAAATTGGTCAGAGGTGTGGAATCATCACCCATCCAGCCAGCAACCCACCCCCCACGCAAGGAGCGTCCTCATTGCAAAGCTGGGAGACCGTGCCGAGGCATCTCTGAATAAAGGTGAGCTGAGCCCCAGTCCAGCTGCTGCTGAACTGTTCCCACCCTTCCCAGGTAAAACACCTGAATATGTACAAGGGCTTGAAAGCCTAGAGGAAGGGCCGCGGAGCCACACCAGCGACAGCACGCAGGCCAACATGGTGACTGCAGGTCAGCCAAGGTTGTCCTGGCCCCGTGCGCTCTTCCGGAAGCTTTCCATTATCCTGCCTGAGATACCCCTCCTGTCCCGGTCCCCACTGATTTTTCCTTCCTCACCTCTGTCCGGAGAGAAATTCCAGCGGAAGGTATGGGTGACACATCCTCTTCTTTACAGGTGGCAGCCTGGCAACTCCTGCAGAAAGGCCAGCAGAACCCCACTCACACCAGGCCACCAACAAAGCTGTGGCCCCTATTTCCCTCCCACCAGCTCAGCCCCGAGACTGCTGACGGGGCAGAGAATATGGAGTCAGGCACAGCTTCAGGGGCTATTGCCGCCTGGAGCGCTGTTTATATTGACCTCAACCAGGCACACCTGGGGAGGGCCGGCCGGCAGGGTAAGGCTGCCCAGGTCAGCTAATCCACAACCCTCAGGGAATCACATTGTTGAAAATGGACCTCGCTAAGGCAGAATAGAAGCCAAGGAAAATAAGGACACAATGCCATTTGCAGCACCGTAGATGAGTCTAGAGGTAATCACGTGACTTGTAGTAAGTCAGAAAGTGAAAGACACATATCATATCATATCACTTAGAGGTGTTACCTAAAATAGATAGCAGGGCAGTTATTTCCACTGAGAAGTGCAATCACAGGTTCATTAAACAAGCTTATGGTTCACCAATGGAAAGCTGTGAGGATTGGTTTCATTACGATATCGGGGTTAACAGACCTATACAAACAGAGGTGACATATATAATCACCAAAGACCTATGGAATACCAAGAGAAGACTACTCAACATTCTGTCATAACGTACATGGGTAAAGGATCCCAGGAAGAACAGACATCTGTATATGTGTAAAAGAACCACGTCTTCGACACCTACAATAAGCCAAACATTGTAATCATACTTGCTGTAATAAAAAATAAAAAATTAAATTAAAAATACGAACAAGAAGTAGGGAGACAAACTTGAGGGGCTTTCTCCTGGCACATTCCATTCTAAATTCCAATCTAGAACACGACTTCCATTGAGGCTCTGTTGCCCTAGTAACCAGATTTGGTAAGGGAGAACTGCTGCCACCTTGTGGCCGTCTCACACAACAGCAGCTTTAATCCCAGCGCTAATGGTCAGTTGATATTCAAAATCATTGCAGGCCTGTAAATGACACCTGCCCTGAAAACAAATCCTGGGGTCACATATCGACCAAAAAATTCAAAGGACGTCCATATTTCAAAACGACCGTTTCAAAAGGCATATTTTATGCACATTAGTGTTCTGCTTCTTTGTCTTTCTTTCTTTTTTGGTTAAAAAGACGGGAATGGAAAAAGGCATCCCTCAGAATGGGCGAAAATAGTTGCAAACGAATCAATGGACAAAGGTTTAATCTCCAATATATATAAACAGCTCATGCACCTTAATGTTAAAAAAACAAAAAACCCAATACAAAAATGGGCAGAAGATCTAAAGAGACGTTTCTTCAAAGAAGACACAGAGAGGGCCAAGACGCACATGAAAAGCTGCTCAAGAGCACTAATTATTAGAGAAATGCAAATCAAAAGTACAATGAGGTATCCCCTCACACCTGTTAGAATCGGTATCATCAGAAAATCTACAAACAACAAATTCTGGGGAGGGTGTGGACAAAAGGAACCCTCTTCCACTATTGGTGGGAATGTAAATTGATACAGTCACTATGGAGAACAGTATGGAGTTTCCTTAAAAACACTAGAAATAGAATTACCATCTGATCCAGCAATCCCACTTCTGGGCATATACCCAGAGAAAACCATAAATCAAAAAGGCACATTCACCACGATGTTCATTGCAGCACTATTTACAATAGCCAGGTAATGGAAGCAACCTAAATGCCCACAGACAGATGAATGGATAAAGATGGGGTACATATATAAAATGGAATATTACTCGGCCATAAAAAGGAATGAAACTGGGTCATTTGTAGAGACATCGATGGATCTAGAGACTGTCATACAGAATGAAGTAAGTCAGAAAGAGGAAAACAAATATTGTATATTAATGCATATATGTGGAACCTAAAAAAATGATACAGATGAACTGGTTTGCAGGGAAGAAATAGAGACGCAGAGGTAGAGAACAAACGTATGGACACCACGTGTGGGAAGCCATGGGGTGGTGGTGGTGGGATGAGTTGGGAGATTGGGATTGACCTGTATACATGTATATGCATAAAATACATAAGTGATAATAACCTGCTGTATAAAAAAGTAAATAAAATTAAATTTAAAAATTAAAAAAAATAAAACTGAAAACTGAAACAGAAATAAGTTCTTCCCTTCACACAGATGTATTTATAGAAATGAATTATTTCCATGCTTATATCTATAAATACATAAAAGAGGAATAAAATCTAAGTTGAACCATAAACGAAAAAATACCTGAACCCACCAGTTATACAGAGGAAAACCCTATCAGGGCACTTGCTCCAGCGGTAAACAATTCTGAAATTGGTCAGAGGTGTGGAATCATCACCCATCCAGCCAGCAACCCACCCCCCACGCAAGGAGCGTCCTCATTGCAAAGCTGGGAGACCGTGCCAAGGCATCTCTGAATAAAGGTGAGCTGAGCCCCAGTCCAGCTGCTGCTGAACTGTTCCCACCCTTCCCAGGTAAAACACCTGAATATGTACAAGGGCTTGAAAGCCTAGAGGAAGGGCCGCGGAGCCACACCAGCGACAGCACGCAGGCCAACATGGTGACTGCAGGTCAGCCAAGGTTGTCCTGGCCCCGTGCGCTCTTCCGGAAGCTTTCCATTATCCTGCCTGAGATACCCCTCCTGTCCCGGTCCCCACTGATTTTTCCTTCCTCACCTCTGTCCGGAGAGAAATTCCAGCGGAAGGTATGGGTGACACATCCTCTTCTTTACAGGTGGCAGCCTGGCAACTCCTGCAGAAAGGCCAGCAGAACCCCACTCACACCAGGCCACCAACAAAGCTGTGGCCCCTATTTCCCTCCCACCAGCTCAGCCCCGAGACTGCTGACGGGGCAGAGAATATGGAGTCAGGCACAGCTTCAGGGGCTATTGCCGCCTGGAGCGCTGTTTATATTGACCTCAACCAGGCACACCTGGGGAGGGCCGGCCGGCAGGGTAAGGCTGCCCAGGTCAGCTAATCCACAACCCTCAGGGAATCACATTGTTGAAAATGGACCTCGCTAAGGCAGAATAGAAGCCAAGGAAAATAAGGACACAATGCCATTTGCAGCACCGTAGATGAGTCTAGAGGTACATATCATATCATATCACTTAGAGGTGTTACCTAAAATAGATAGCAGGGCAGTTATTTCCACTGAGAAGTGCAATCACAGGTTCATTAAACAAGCTTATGGTTCACCAATGGAAAGGTGTGAGGATTGGTTTCATTACGATATCGGGGTTAACAGACATATACAAACAGAGGTGACATATATAATCACCAAAGACCTATGGAATACCAAGAGAAGACTACTCAACATTCTGTCATAACGTACATGGGTAAAGGATCCCAGGAAGAACAGACATCTGTATATGTGTAAAAGAACCACATCTTCGACACCTACAATAAGCCAAACATTGTAATCATACTTGTTGTAATGAAAAATAAAAAATTAAATTAAAAATCCGAACAAGAAGTAGGGAGACAAACTTGAGGGGCTTTCTCCTGGCACATTCCATTCTAAATTCCAATCTAGAACACGACTTCCATTGAGGCTCTGTTGCCCTAGTAACCAGTTTTGGTAAGGGATAACTGCTGCCACCTTGTGGCCGTTTCACACAACAGCAGCTTTAATCCCAGCGCTAATGGTCAGTTGATATTCAAAATCATTGCAGGCCTGTAAATGACACCTGCCCTGAAAACAAATCCTGGGGTCACATATCGACCAAAAATTTCAAAGGACGTCCATATTTCAAAACGACCGTTTCAAAAGGCATATTTTATGCACATTAGTGTTCTGCTTCTTTGTCTTTCTTTCTTTTTTGGTTAAAAAGACGGGAATGGAAAAAGGCATCCCTCAGAATGGGCGAAAATAGTTGCAAACGAATCAATGGACAAAGGTTTAATCTCCAATATATATAAACAGCTCATGCACCTTAATGTTAAAAAAACAAAAAACCCAATACAAAAATGGGCAGAAGATCTAAAGAGACGTTTCTTCAAAGAAGACACAGAGAGGGCCAAGACGCACATGAAAAGCTGCTCAAGAGCACTAATTATTAGAGAAATGCAAATCAAAAGTACAATGAGGTATCCCCTCACACCTGTTAGAATCGGCATCATCAGAAAATCTACAAACAACAAATTCTGGGGAGGGTGTGGACAAAAGGAACCCTCTTCCACTATTGGTGGGAATGTAAATTGATACAGTCACTATGGAGAACAGTATGGAGTTTCCTTAAAAACACTAGAAATAGAATTACCATCTGATCCAGCAATCCCACTTCTGGGCATATACCCAGAGAAAACCATAAATCAAAAAGGCACATTCACCACGATGTTCATTGCAGCACTATTTACAATAGCCAGGTAATGGAAGCAACCTAAATGCCCACAGACAGATGAATGGATAAAGATGGGGTACATATATAAAATGGAATATTACTCGGCCATAAAAAGGAATGAAACTGGGTCATTTGTAGAGACATCGATGGATCTAGAGACTGTCATACAGAATGAAGTAAGTCAGAAAGAGGAAAACAAATATTGTATATTAATGCATATATGTGAAACCTAAAAAATGATACAGATGAACTGGTTTGCAGGGAAGAAATAGAGACGCAGAGGTAGAGAACAAACGTATGGACACCACGTGTGGGAAGACATGGGGTGGTGGTGGTGGGATGAGTTGGGAGATTGGGATTGACCTGTATACATGTATATGCATAAAATACATAAGTGATAATAACCTGCTGTATAAAAAAGTAAATAAAATTAAATTTAAAAATTAAAAAAAATAAAACTTAAAACTAAAACAGAAAAAAGTTCTTCCCTTCACACAGATGTATTTATAGAAATGAATTATTTCCATGCTTATATCTATAAATACATAAAAGAGGAATAAAATCTAAGTTGAACCATAAACGAAAAAATACCTGAACCCACCAGTTATACAGAGGAAAACCCTATCAGGGCACTTGCTCCAGCGGTAAACAATTCTGAAATTGGTCAGAGGTGTGGAATCATCACCCATCCAGCCAGCAACCCACCCCCCACGCAAGGAGCGTCCTCATTGCAAAGCTGGGAGACCGTGCCGAGGCATCTCTGAATAAAGGTGAGCTGAGCCCCAGTCCAGCTGCTGCTGAACTGTTCCCACCCTTCCCAGGTAAAACACCTGAATATGTACAAGGGCTTGAAAGCCTAGAGGAAGGGCCGCGGAGCCACACCAGCGACAGCACGCAGGCCAACATGGTGACTGCAGGTCAGCCAAGGTTGTCCTGGCCCCGTGCGCTCTTCCGGAAGCTTTCCATTATCCTGCCTGAGATACCCCTCCTGTCCCGGTCCCCACTGATTTTTCCTTCCTCACCTCTGTCCGGAGAGAAATTCCAGCGGAAGGTATGGGTGACACATCCTCTTCTTTACAGGTGGCAGCCTGGCAACTCCTGCAGAAAGGCCAGCAGAACCCCACTCACACCAGGCCACCAACAAAGCTGTGGCCCCTATTTCCCTCCCACCAGCTCAGCCCCGAGACTGCTGACGGGGCAGAGAATATGGAGTCAGGCACAGCTTCAGGGGCTATTGCCGCCTGGAGCGCTGTTTATATTGACCTCAACCAGGCACACCTGGGGAGGGCCGGCCGGCAGGGTAAGGCTGCCCAGGTCAGCTAATCCACAACCCTCAGGGAATCACATTGTTGAAAATGGACCTCGCTAAGGCAGAATAGAAGCCAAGGAAAATAAGGACACAATGCCATTTGCAGCACCGTAGATGAGTCTAGAGGTAATCACGTGACTTGTAGTAAGTCAGAAAGTGAAAGACACATATCATATCATATCACTTAGAGGTGTTACCTAAAATAGATAGCAGGGCAGTTATTTCCACTGAGAAGTGCAATCACAGGTTCATTAAACAAGCTTATGGTTCACCAATGGAAAGGTGTGAGGATTGGTTTCATTACGATATCGGGGTTAACAGACATATACAAACAGAGGTGACATATATAATCACCAAAGACCTATGGAATACCAAGAGAAGACTACTCAACATTCTGTCATAACGTACATGGGTAAAGGATCCCAGGAAGAACAGACATCTGTATATGTGTAAAAGAACCACATCTTCGACACCTACAATAAGCTAAACATTGTAATCATACTTGCTGTAATAAAAAATAAAAAAATAAATTAAAAATACGAACAAGAAGTAGGGAGACAAACTTGAGGGGCTTTCTCCTGGCACATTCCATTCTAAATTTCAATCTAGAACACGACTTCCATTGAGGCTCTGTTGCCCTAGTAACCAGATTTGGTAAGGGAGAACTGCTGCCACCTTGTGGCCGTTTCACACAACAGCAGCTTTAATCCCAGCGCTAATGGTCAGTTGATATTCAAAATCTTTGCAGGCCTGTAAATGACACCTGCCCTGAAAACAAATCCTGGGGTCACATATCGACCAAAAAATTCAAAGGACGTCCATATTTCAAAACGACCGTTTCAAAAGGCATATTTTATGCACATTAGTGTTCTGCTTCTTTGTCTTTCTTTCTTTTTTGGTTAAAAAGACGGGAATGGAAAAAGGCATCCCTCAGAATGGGCGAAAATAGTTGCAAACGAATCAATGGACAAAGGTTTAATCTCCAATATATATAAACAGCTCATGCACCTTAATGTTAAAAAAACAAAAAACCCAATACAAAAATGGGCAGAAGATCTAAAGAGACGTTTCTTCAAAGAAGACACAGAGAGGGCCAAGACGCACATGAAAAGCTGCTCAAGAGCACTAATTATTAGAGAAATGCAAATCAAAACTACAATGAGGTATCCCCTCACACCTGTTAGAATCGGCATCATCAGAAAATCTACAAACAACAAATTCTGGGGAGGGTGTGGACAAAAGGAACCCTCTTCCACTATTGGTGGGAATGTAAATTGATACAGTCACTATGGAGAACAGTATGGAGTTTCCTTAAAAACACTAGAAATAGAATTACCATCTGATCCAGCAATCCCACTTCTGGGCATATACCCAGAGAAAACCATAAATCAAAAAGGCACATTCACCACGATGTTCATTGCAGCACTATTTACAATAGCCAGGTAATGGAAGCAACCTAAATGCCCACAGACAGATGAATGGATAAAGATGGGGTACATATATAAAATGGAATATTACTCGGCCATAAAAAGGAATGAAACTGGGTCATTTGTAGAGACATCGATGGATCTAGAGACTGTCATACAGAATGAAGTAAGTCAGAAAGAGGAAAACAAATATTGTATATTAATGCATATATGTGGAACCTAAAAAAATGATACAGATGAACTTGTTTGCAGGGAAGAAATAGAGACGCAGAGGTAGAGAAGAAACGTATGGACACCAAGTGTGGGAAGCCATGGGGTGGTGGTGGTGGGATGAGTTGGGAGATTGGGATTGACCTGTATACATGTATATGCATAAAATACATAAGTGATAATAACCTGCTGTATAAAAAAGTAAATAAAATTAAATTTAAAAATTTAAAAAAATAAAACTTAAAACTAAAACAGAAAAAAGTTCTTCCCTTCACACAGATGTATTTATAGAAATGAATTATTTCCATGCTTATATCTATAAATACATAAAAGAGGAATAAAATCTAAGTTGAACCATAAACGAAAAAATACCTGAACCCACCAGTTATACAGAGGAAAACCCTATCAGGGCACTTGCTCCAGCGGTAAACAATTCTGAAATTGGTCAGAGGTGTGGAATCATCACCCATCCAGCCAGCAACCCACCCCCCACGCAAGGAGCGTCCTCATTGCAAAGCTGGGAGACCGTGCCGAGGCATCTCTGAATAAAGGTGAGCTGAGCCCCAGTCCAGCTGCTGCTGAACTGTTCCCACCCTTCCCAGGTAAAACACCTGAATATGTACAAGGGCTTGAAAGCCTAGAGGAAGGGCCGCGGAGCCACACCAGCGACAGCACGCAGGCCAACATGGTGACTGCAGGTCAGCCAAGGTTGTCCTGGCCCCGTGCGCTCTTCCGGAAGCTTTCCATTATCCTGCCTGAGATACCCCTCCTGTCCCGGTCCCCACTGATTTTTCCTTCCTCACCTCTGTCCGGAGAGAAATTCCAGCGGAAGGTATGGGTGACACATCCTCTTCTTTACAGGTGGCAGCCTGGCAACTCCTGCAGAAAGGCCAGCAGAACCCCACTCACACCAGGCCACCAACAAAGCTGGGGCCCCTATTTCCCTCCCACCAGCTCAGCCCCGAGACTGCTGACGGGGCAGAGAATATGGAGTCAGGCACAGCTTCAGGGGCTATTGCCGCCTGGAGCGCTGTTTATATTGACCTCAACCAGGCACACCTGGGGAGGGCCGGCCGGCAGGGTAAGGCTGCCCAGGTCAGCTAATCCACAACCCTCAGGGAATCACATTGTTGAAAATGGACCTCGCTAAGGCAGAATAGAAGCCAAGGAAAATAAGGACACAATGCCATTTGCAGCACCGTAGATGAGTCTAGAGGTAATCACGTGACTTGTAGTAAGTCAGAAAGTGAAAGACACATATCATATCATATCACTTAGAGGTGTTACCTAAAATAGATAGCAGGGCAGTTATTTCCACTGAGAAGTGCAATCACAGGTTCATTAAACAAGCTTATGGTTCACCAATGGAAAGGTGTGAGGATTGGTTTCATTACGATATCGGGGTTAACAGACCTATACAAACAGAGGTGACATATATAATCACCAAAGACCTATGGAATACCAAGAGAAGACTACTCAACATTCTGTCATAACGTACATGGGTAAAGGATCCCAGGAAGAACAGACATCTGTATATGTGTAAAAGAACCACATCTTCGACACCTACAATAAGCCAAACATTGTAATCATACTTGCTGTAATAAAAAATAAAAAATTAAATTAAAAATACGAACAAGAAGTAGGGAGACAAACTTGAGGGGCTTTCTCCTGGCACATTCCATTCTAAATTCCAATCTAGAACACGACTTCCATTGAGGCTCTGTTGCCCTAGTAACCAGATTTGGTAAGGGAGAACTGCTGCCACCTTGTGGCCGTTTCACACAACAGCAGCTTTAATCCCAGCGCTAATGGTCAGTTGATACTCAAAATCTTTGCAGGCCTGTAAATGACACCTGCCCTGAAAACAAATCCTGGGGTCACATATCGACCAAAAAATTCAAAGGACGTCCATATTTCAAAACGACCGTTTCAAAAGGCATATTTTATGCACATTAGTGTTCTGCTTCTTTGTCTTTCTTTCTTTTTTGGTTAAAAAGACGGGAATGGAAAAAGGCATCCCTCAGAATGGGCGAAAATAGTTGCAAACGAATCAATGGACAAAGGTTTAATCTCCAATATATATAAACAGCTCATGCACCTTAATGTTAAAAAAACAAAAAACCCAATACAAAAATGGGCAGAAGATCTAAAGAGACGTTTCTTCAAAGAAGACACAGAGAGGGCCAAGACGCACATGAAAAGCTGCTCAAGAGCACTAATTATTAGAGAAATGCAAATCAAAATTACAATGAGGTATCCCCTCACACCTGTTAGAATCGGCATCATCAGAAAATCTACAAACAACAAATTCTGGGGAGGGTGTGGACAAAAGGAACCCTCTTCCACTATTGGTGGGAATGTAAATTGATACAGTCACTATGGAGAACAGTATGGAGTTTCCTTAAAAACACTAGAAATAGAATTACCATCTGATCCAGCAATCCCACTTCTGGGCATATACCCAGAGAAAACCATAAATCAAAAAGGCACATTCACCACGATGTTCATTGCAGCACTATTTACAATAGCCAGGTAATGGAAGCAACCTAAATGCCCACAGACAGATGAATGGATAAAGATGGGGTACATATATAAAATGGAATATTACTCGGCCATAAAAAGGAATGAAACTGGGTCATTTGTAGAGACATCGATGGATCTAGAGACTGTCATACAGAATGAAGTAAGTCAGAAAGAGGAAAACAAATATTGTATATTAATGCATATATGTGGAACCTAAAAAAATGATACAGATGAACTGGTTTGCAGGGAAGAAATAGAGACGCAGAGGTAGAGAACAAACGTATGGACACCACGTGTGGGAAGCCATGGGGTGGTGGTGGTGGGATGAGTTGGGAGATTGGGATTGACCTGTATACATGTATATGCATAAAATACATAAGTGATAATAACCTGCTGTATAAAAAAGTAAATAAAATTAAATTTAAAAATTAAAAAAAATAAAACTTAAAACTGAAACAGAAATAAGTTCTTCCCTTCACACAGATGTATTTATAGAAATGAATTATTTCCATGCTTATATCTATAAATACATAAAAGAGGAATAAAATCTAAGTTGAACCATAAACGAAAAAATACCTGAACCCACCAGTTATACAGAGGAAAACCCTATCAGGGCACTTGCTCCAGCGGTAAACAATTCTGAAATTGGTCAGAGGTGTGGAATCATCACCCATCCAGCCAGCAACCCACCCCCCACGCAAGGAGCGTCCTCATTGCAAAGCTGGGAGACCGTGCCGAGGCATCTCTGAATAAAGGTGAGCTGAGCCCCAGTCCAGCTGCTGCTGAACTGTTCCCACCCTTCCCAGGTAAAACACCTGAATATGTACAAGGGCTTGAAAGCCTAGAGGAAGGGCCGCGGAGCCACACCAGCGACAGCACGCAGGCCAACATGGTGACTGCAGGTCAGCCAAGGTTGTCCTGGCCCCGTGCGCTCTTCCGGAAGCTTTCCATTATCCTGCCTGAGATACCCCTCCTGTCCCGGTCCCCACTGATTTTTCCTTCCTCACCTCTGTCCGGAGAGAAATTCCAGCGGAAGGTATGGGTGACACATCCTCTTCTTTACAGGTGGCAGCCTGGCAACTCCTGCAGAAAGGCCAGCAGAACCCCACTCACACCAGGCCACCAACAAAGCTGTGGCCCCTATTTCCCTCCCACCAGCTCAGCCCCGAGACTGCTGACGGGGCAGAGAATATGGAGTCAGGCACAGCTTCAGGGGCTATTGCCGCCTGGAGCGCTGTTTATATTGACCTCAACCAGGCACACCTGGGGCGGGCCGGCCGGCAGGGTAAGGCTGCCCAGGTCAGCTAATCCACAACCCTCAGGGAATCACATTGTTGAAAATGGACCTCGCTAAGGCAGAATAGAAGCCAAGGAAAATAAGGACACAATGCCATTTGCAGCACCGTAGATGAGTCTAGAGGTACATATCATATCATATCACTTAGAGGTGTTACCTAAAATAGATAGCAGGGCAGTTATTTCCACTGAGAAGTGCAATCACAGGTTCATTAAACAAGCTTATGGTTCACCAATGGAAAGGTGTGAGGATTGGTTTCATTACGATATCGGGGTTAACAGACATATACAAACAGAGGTGACATATATAATCACCAAAGACCTATGGAATACCAAGAGAAGACTACTGAACATTCTGTCATAACGTACATGGGTAAAGGATCCCAGGAAGAACAGACATCTGTATATGTGTAAAAGAACCACATCTTCGACACCTACAATAAGCCAAACATTGTAATCATACTTGTTGTAATGAAAAATAAAAAATTAAATTAAAAATCCGAACAAGAAGTAGAGAGACAAACTTGAGGGGCTTTCTCCTGGCACATTCCATTCTAAATTCCAATCTAGAACACGACTTCCATTGAGGCTCTGTTGCCCTAGTAACCAGATTTGGTAAGGGATAACTGCTGCCACCTTGTGGCCGTTTCACACAACAGCAGCTTTAATCCCAGCGCTAATGGTCAGTTGATATTCAAAATCATTGCAGGCCTGTAAATGACACCTGCCCTGAAAACAAATCCTGGGGTCACATATCGACCAAAAATTTCAAAGGACGTCCATATTTCAAAACGACCGTTTCAAAAGGCATATTTTATGCACATTAGTGTTCTGCTTCTTTGTCTTTCTTTCTTTTTTGGTTAAAAAGACGGGAATGGAAAAAGGCATCCCTCAGAATGGGCGAAAATAGTTGCAAACGAATCAATGGACAAAGGTTTAATCTCCAATATATATAAACAGCTCATGCACCTTAATGTTAAAAAAACAAAAAACCCAATACAAAAATGGGCAGAAGATCTAAAGAGACGTTTCTTCAAAGAAGACACAGAGAGGGCCAAGACGCACATGAAAAGCTGCTCAAGAGCACTAATTATTAGAGAAATGCAAATCAAAAGTACAATGAGGTATCCCCTCACACCTGTTAGAATCGGCATCATCAGAAAATCTACAAACAACAAATTCTGGGGAGGGTGTGGACAAAAGGAACCCTCTTCCACTATTGGTGGGAATGTAAATTGATACAGTCACTATGGAGAACAGTATGGAGTTTCCTTAAAAACACTAGAAATAGAATTACCATCTGATCCAGCAATCCCACTTCTGGGCATATACCCAGAGAAAACCATAAATCAAAAAGGCACATTCACCACGATGTTCATTGCAGCACTATTTACAATAGCCAGGTAATGGAAGCAACCTAAATGCCCACAGACAGATGAATGGATAAAGATGGGGTACATATATAAAATGGAATATTACTCGGCCATAAAAAGGAATGAAACTGGGTCATTTGTAGAGACATCGATGGATCTAGAGACTGTCATACAGAATGAAGTAAGTCATAAAGAGGAAAACAAATATTGTATATTAATGCATATATGTGAAACCTAAAAAATGATACAGATGAACTGGTTTGCAGGGAAGAAATAGAGACGCAGAGGTAGAGAACAAACGTATGGACAACACGTGTGGGAAGACATGGGGTGGTGGTGGTGGGATGAGTTGGGAGATTGGGATTGACCTGTATACATGTATATGCATAAAATACATAAGTGATAATAACCTGCTGTATAAAAAAGTAAATAAAATTAAATTTAAAAATTAAAAAAAATAAAACTTAAAACTAAAACAGAAAAAAGTTCTTCCCTTCACACAGATGTATTTATAGAAATGAATTATTTCCATGCTTATATCTATAAATACATAAAAGAGGAATAAAATCTAAGTTGAACCATAAACGAAAAAATACCTGAACCCACCAGTTATACAGAGGAAAACCCTATCAGGGCACTTGCTCCAGCGGTAAACAATTCTGAAATTGGTCAGAGGTGTGGAATCATCACCCATCCAGCCAGCAACCCACCCCCCACGCAAGGAGCGTCCTCATTGCAAAGCTGGGAGACCGTGCCGAGGCATCTCTGAATAAAGGTGAGCTGAGCCCCAGTCCAGCTGCTGCTGAACTGTTCCCACCCTTCCCAGGTAAAACACCTGAATATGTACAAGGGCTTGAAAGCCTAGAGGAAGGGCCGCGGAGCCACACCAGCGACAGCACGCAGGCCAACATGGTGACTGCAGGTCAGCCAAGGTTGTCCTGGCCCCGTGCGCTCTTCCGGAAGCTTTCCATTATCCTGCCTGAGATACCCCTCCTGTCCCGGTCCCCACTGATTTTTCCTTCCTCACCTCTGTCCGGAGAGAAATTCCAGCGGAAGGTATGGGTGACACATCCTCTTCTTTACAGGTGGCAGCCTGGCAACTCCTGCAGAAAGGCCAGCAGAACCCCACTCACACCAGGCCACCAACAAAGCTGGGGCCCCTATTTCCCTCCCACCAGCTCAGCCCCGAGACTGCTGACGGGGCAGAGAATATGGAGTCAGGCACAGCTTCAGGGGCTATTGCCGCCTGGAGCGCTGTTTATATTGACCTCAACCAGGCACACCTGGGGAGGGCCGGCCGGCAGGGTAAGGCTGCCCAGGTCAGCTAATCCACAACCCTCAGGGAATCACATTGTTGAAAATGGACCTCGCTAAGGCAGAATAGAAGCCAAGGAAAATAAGGACACAATGCCATTTGCAGCACCGTAGATGAGTCTAGAGGTAATCACGTGACTTGTAGTAAGTCAGAAAGTGAAAGACACATATCATATCATATCACTTAGAGGTGTTACCTAAAATAGATAGCAGGGCAGTTATTTCCACTGAGAAGTGCAATCACAGGTTCATTAAACAAGCTTATGGTTCACCAATGGAAAGGTGTGAGGATTGGTTTCATTACGATATCGGGGTTAACAGACATATACAAACAGAGGTGACATATATAATCACCAAAGACCTATGGAATACCAAGAGAAGACTACTCAACATTCTGTCATAACGTACATGGGTAAAGGATCCCAGGAAGAACAGACATCTGTATATGTGTAAAAGAACCACATCTTCGACACCTACAATAAGCTAAACATTGTAATCATACTTGCTGTAATAAAAAATAAAAAATTAAATTAAAAATACGAACAAGAAGTAGGGAGACAAACTTGAGGGGCTTTCTCCTGGCACATTCCATTCTAAATTTCAATCTAGAACACGACTTCCATTGAGGCTCTGTTGCCCTAGTAACCAGATTTGGTAAGGGAGAACTGCTGCCACCTTGTGGCCGTTTCACACAACAGCAGCTTTAATCCCAGCGCTAATGGTCAGTTGATATTCAAAATCTTTGCAGGCCTGTAAATGACACCTGCCCTGAAAACAAATCCTGGGGTCACATATCGACCAAAAAATTCAAAGGACGTCCATATTTCAAAACGACCGTTTCAAAAGGCATATTTTATGCACATTAGTGTTCTGCTTCTTTGTCTTTCTTTCTTTTTTGGTTAAAAAGACGGGAATGGAAAAAGGCATCCCTCAGAATGGGCGAAAATAGTTGCAAACGAATCAATGGACAAAGGTTTAATCTCCAATATATATAAACAGCTCATGCACCTTAATGTTAAAAAAACAAAAAACCCAATACAAAAATGGGCAGAAGATCTAAAGAGACGTTTCTTCAAAGAAGACACAGAGAGGGCCAAGACGCACATGAAAAGCTGCTCAAGAGCACTAATTATTAGAGAAATGCAAATCAAAAGTACAATGAGGTAT
The DNA here is from genome assembly GCF_964165515.1 of Mesoplodon bidens. NCBI lineage: Eukaryota > Metazoa > Chordata > Mammalia > Artiodactyla > Ziphiidae > Mesoplodon > Mesoplodon bidens. The sequence continues at coordinate 1,500,529 of NW_027671903.1, forward strand.
CCCCTCACACCTGTTAGAATCGGCATCATCAGAAAATCTACAAACAACAAATTCTGGGGAGGGTGTGGACAAAAGGAACCCTCTTCCACTATTGGTGGGAATGTAAATTGATACAGTCACTATGGAGAACAGTATGGAGTTTCCTTAAAAACACTAGAAATAGAATTACCATCTGATCCAGCAATCCCACTTCTGGGCATATACCCAGAGAAAACCATAAATCAAAAAGGCACATTCACCACGATGTTCATTGCAGCACTATTTACAATAGCCAGGTAATGGAAGCAACCTAAATGCCCACAGACAGATGAATGGATAAAGATGGGGTACATATATAAAATGGAATATTACTCGGCCATAAAAAGGAATGAAACTGGGTCATTTGTAGAGACATCGATGGATCTAGAGACTGTCATACAGAATGAAGTAAGTCAGAAAGAGGAAAACAAATATTGTATATTAATGCATATATGTGGAACCTAAAAAAATGATACAGATGAACTGGTTTGCAGGGAAGAAATAGAGACGCAGAGGTAGAGAACAAACGTATGGACACCAAGTGTGGGAAGCCATGGGGTGGTGGTGGTGGGATGAGTTGGGAGATTGGGATTGACCTGTATACATGTATATGCATAAAATACATAAGTGATAATAACCTGCTGTATAAAAAAGTAAATAAAATTAAATTTAAAAATTAAAAAAAATAAAACTTAAAACTAAAACAGAAAAAAGTTCTTCCCTTCACACAGATGTATTTATAGAAATGAATTATTTCCATGCTTATATCTATAAATACATAAAAGAGGAATAAAATCTAAGTTGAACCATAAACGAAAAAATACCTGAACCCACCAGTTATACAGAGGAAAACCCTATCAGGGCACTTGCTCCAGCGGTAAACAATTCTGAAATTGGTCAGAGGTGTGGAATCATCACCCATCCAGCCAGCAACCCACCCCCCACGCAAGGAGCGTCCTCATTGCAAAGCTGGGAGACCGTGCCGAGGCATCTCTGAATAAAGGTGAGCTGAGCCCCAGTCCAGCTGCTGCTGAACTGTTCCCACCCTTCCCAGGTAAAACACCTGAATATGTACAAGGGCTTGAAAGCCTAGAGGAAGGGCCGCGGAGCCACACCAGCGACAGCACGCAGGCCAACATGGTGACTGCAGGTCAGCCAAGGTTGTCCTGGCCCCGTGCGCTCTTCCGGAAGCTTTCCATTATCCTGCCTGAGATACCCCTCCTGTCCCGGTCCCCACTGATTTTTCCTTCCTCACCTCTGTCCGGAGAGAAATTCCAGCGGAAGGTATGGGTGACACATCCTCTTCTTTACAGGTGGCAGCCTGGCAACTCCTGCAGAAAGGCCAGCAGAACCCCACTCACACCAGGCCACCAAAAAAGCTGTGGCCCCTATTTCCCTCCCACCAGCTCAGCCCCGAGACTGCTGACGGGGCAGAGAATATGGAGTCAGGCACAGCTTCAGGGGCTATTGCCGCCTGGAGCGCTGTTTATATTGACCTCAACCAGGCACACCTGGGGAGGGCCGGCCGGCAGGGTAAGGCTGCCCAGGTCAGCTAATCCACAACCCTCAGGGAATCACATTGTTGAAAATGGACCTCGCTAAGGCAGAATAGAAGCCAAGGAAAATAAGGACACAATGCCATTTGCAGCACCGTAGATGAGTCTAGAGGTAATCACGTGACTTGTAGTAAGTCAGAAAGTGAAAGACACATATCATATCATATCACTTAGAGGTGTTACCTAAAATAGATAGCAGGGCAGTTATTTCCACTGAGAAGTGCAATCACAGGTTCATTAAACAAGCTTATGGTTCACCAATGGAAAGGTGTGAGGATTGGTTTCATTACGATATCGGGGTTAACAGACCTATACAAACAGAGGTGACATATATAATCACCAAAGACCTATGGAATACCAAGAGAAGACTACTCAACATTCTGTCATAACGTACATGGGTAAAGGATCCCAGGAAGAACAGACATCTGTATATGTGTAAAAGAACCACATCTTCGACACCTACAATAAGCCAAACATTGTAATCATACTTGCTGTAATAAAAAATAAAAAATTAAATTAAAAATACGAACAAGAAGTAGGGAGACAAACTTGAGGGGCTTTCTCCTGGCACATTCCATTCTAAATTCCAATCTAGAACATGACTTCCATTGAGGCTCTGTTGCCCTAGTAACCAGATTTGGTAAGGGATAACTGCTGCCACCTTGTGGCCGTTTCACACAACAGCAGCTTTAATCCCAGCGCTAATGGTCAGTTGATATTCAAAATCTTTGCAGGCCTGTAAATGACACCTGCCCTGAAAACAAATCCTGGGGTCACATATCGACCAAAAAATTCAAAGGACGTCCATATTTCAAAACGACCGTTTCAAAAGGCATATTTTATGCACATTAGTGTTCTGCTTCTTTGTCTTTCTTTCTTTTTTGGTTAAAAAGACGGGAATGGAAAAAGGCATCCCTCAGAATGGGCGAAAATAGTTGCAAACGAATCAATGGACAAAGGTTTAATCTCCAATATATATAAACAGCTCATGCACCTTAATGTTAAAAAAACAAAAAACCCAATACAAAAATGGGCAGAAGATCTAAAGAGACGTTTCTTCAAAGAAGACACAGAGAGGGCCAAGACGCACATGAAAAGCTGCTCAAGAGCACTAATTATTAGAGAAATGCAAATCAAAAGTACAATGAGGTATCCCCTCACACCTGTTAGAATCGGCATCATCAGAAAATCTACAAACAACAAATTCTGGGGAGGGTGTGGACAAAAGGAACCCTCTTCCACTATTGGTGGGAATGTAAATTGATACAGTCACTATGGAGAACAGTATGGAGTTTCCTTAAAAACACTAGAAATAGAATTACCATCTGATCCAGCAATCCCACTTCTGGGCATATACCCAGAGAAAACCATAAATCAAAAAGGCACATTCACCACGATGTTCATTGCAGCACTATTTACAATAGCCAGGTAATGGAAGCAACCTAAATGCCCACAGACAGATGAATGGATAAAGATGGGGTACATATATAAAATGGAATATTACTCGGCCATAAAAAGGAATGAAACTGGGTCATTTGTAGAGACATCGATGGATCTAGAGACTGTCATACAGAATGAAGTAAGTCAGAAAGAGGAAAACAAATATTGTATATTAATGCATATATGTGGAACCTAAAAAAATGATACAGATGAACTGGTTTGCAGGGAAGAAATAGAGACGCAGAGGTAGAGAACAAACGTATGGACACCAAGTGTGGGAAGCCATGGGGTGGTGGTGGTGGGATGAGTTGGGAGATTGGGATTGACCTGTATACATGTATATGCATAAAATACATAAGTGATAATAACCTGCTGTATAAAAAAGTAAATAAAATTAAATTTAAAAATTAAAAAAAATAAAACTTAAAACTAAAACAGAAAAAAGTTCTTCCCTTCACACAGATGTATTTATAGAAATGAATTATTTCCATGCTTATATCTATAAATACATAAAAGAGGAATAAAATCTAAGTTGAACCATAAACGAAAAAATACCTGAACCCACCAGTTATACAGAGGAAAACCCTATCAGGGCACTTGCTCCAGCGGTAAACAATTCTGAAATTGGTCAGAGGTGTGGAATCATCACCCATCCAGCCAGCAACCCACCCCCCACGCAAGGAGCGTCCTCATTGCAAAGCTGGGAGACCGTGCCGAGGCATCTCTGAATAAAGGTGAGCTGAGCCCCAGTCCAGCTGCTGCTGAACTGTTCCCACCCTTCCCAGGTAAAACACCTGAATATGTACAAGGGCTTGAAAGCCTAGAGGAAGGGCCGCGGAGCCACACCAGCGACAGCACGCAGGCCAACATGGTGACTGCAGGTCAGCCAAGGTTGTCCTGGCCCCGTGCGCTCTTCCGGAAGCTTTCCATTATCCTGCCTGAGATACCCCTCCTGTCCCGGTCCCCACTGATTTTTCCTTCCTCACCTCTGTCCGGAGAGAAATTCCAGCGGAAGGTATGGGTGACACATCCTCTTCTTTACAGGTGGCAGCCTGGCAACTCCTGCAGAAAGGCCAGCAGAACCCCACTCACACCAGGCCACCAACAAAGCTGGGGCCCCTATTTCCCTCCCACCAGCTCAGCCCCGAGACTGCTGACGGGGCAGAGAATATGGAGTCAGGCACAGCTTCAGGGGCTATTGCCGCCTGGAGCGCTGTTTATATTGACCTCAACCAGGCACACCTGGGGAGGGCCGGCCGGCAGGGTAAGGCTGCCCAGGTCAGCTAATCCACAACCCTCAGGGAATCACATTGTTGAAAATGGACCTCGCTAAGGCAGAATAGAAGCCAAGGAAAATAAGGACACAATGCCATTTGCAGCACCGTAGATGAGTCTAGAGGTAATCACGTGACTTGTAGTAAGTCAGAAAGTGAAAGACACATATCATATCATATCACTTAGAGGTGTTACCTAAAATAGATAGCAGGGCAGTTATTTCCACTGAGAAGTGCAATCACAGGTTCATTAAACAAGCTTATGGTTCACCAATGGAAAGGTGTGAGGATTGGTTTCATTACGATATCGGGGTTAACAGACCTATACAAACAGAGGTGACATATATAATCACCAAAGACCTATGGAATACCAAGAGAAGACTACTCAACATTCTGTCATAACGTACATGGGTAAAGGATCCCAGGAAGAACAGACATCTGTATACGTGTAAAAGAACCACATCTTCGACACCTACAATAAGCCAAACATTGTAATCATACTTGCTGTAATAAAAAATAAAAAATTAAATTAAAAATACGAACAAGAAGTAGGGAGACAAACTTGAGGGGCTTTCTCCTGGCACATTCCATTCTAAATTCCAATCTAGAACACGACTTCCATTGAGGCTCTGTTGCCCTAGTAACCAGATTTGGTAAGGGAGAACTGCTGCCACCTTGTGGCCGTTTCACACAACAGCAGCTTTAATCCCAGCGCTAATGGTCAGTTGATATTCAAAATCTTTGCAGGCCTGTAAATGACACCTGCCCTGAAAACAAATCCTGGGGTCACATATCGACCAAAAAATTCAAAGGACGTCCATATTTCAAAACGACCGTTTCAAAAGGCATATTTTATGCACATTAGTGTTCTGCTTCTTTGTCTTTCTTTCTTTTTTGGTTAAAAAGACGGGAATGGAAAAAGGCATCCCTCAGAATGGGCGAAAATAGTTGCAAACGAATCAATGGACAAAGGTTTAATCTCCAATATATATAAACAGCTCATGCACCTTAATGTTAAAAAAACAAAAAACCCAATACAAAAATGGGCAGAAGATCTAAAGAGACGTTTCTTCAAAGAAGACACAGAGAGGGCCAAGACGCACATGAAAAGCTGCTCAAGAGCACTAATTATTAGAGAAATGCAAATCAAAAGTACAATGAGGTATCCCCTCACACCTGTTAGAATCGGCATCATCAGAAAATCTACAAACAACAAATTCTGGGGAGGGTGTGGACAAAAGGAACCCTCTTCCACTATTGGTGGGAATGTAAATTGATACAGTCACTATGGAGAACAGTATGGAGTTTCCTTAAAAACACTAGAAATAGAATTACCATCTGATCCAGCAATCCCACTTCTGGGCATATACCCAGAGAAAACCATAAATCAAAAAGGCACATTCACCACGATGTTCATTGCAGCACTATTTACAATAGCCAGGTAATGGAAGCAACCTAAATGCCCACAGACAGATGAATGGATAAAGATGGGGTACATATATAAAATGGAATATTCCTCGGCCATAAAAAGGAATGAAACTGGGTCATTTGTAGAGACATCGATGGATCTAGAGACTGTCATACAGAATGAAGTAAGTCAGAAAGAGGAAAACAAATATTGTATATTAATGCATATAGGTGGAACCTAAAAAAATGATACAGATGAACTGGTTTGCAGGGAAGAAATAGAGACGCAGAGGTAGAGAAGAAACGTATGGACACCAAGTGTGGGAAGCCATGGGGTGGTGGTGGTGGGATGAGTTGGGAGATTGGGATTGACCTGTATACATGTATATGCATAAAATACATAAGTGATAATAACCTGCTGTATAAAAAAGTAAATAAAATTAAATTTAAAAATTAAAAAAAATAAAACTTAAAACTAAAACAGAAAAAAGTTCTTCCCTTCACACAGATGTATTTATAGAAATGAATTATTTCCATGCTTATATCTATAAATACATAAAAGAGGAATAAAATCTAAGTTGAACCATAAACGAAAAAATACCTGAACCCACCAGTTATACAGAGGAAAACCCTATCAGGGCACTTGCTCCAGCGGTAAACAATTCTGAAATTGGTCAGAGGTGTGGAATCATCACCCATCCAGCCAGCAACCCACCCCCCACGCAAGGAGCGTCCTCATTGCAAAGCTGGGAGACCGTGCCGAGGCATCTCTGAATAAAGGTGAGCTGAGCCCCAGTCCAGCTGCTGCTGAACTGTTCCCACCCTTCCCAGGTAAAACACCTGAATATGTACAAGGGCTTGAAAGCCTAGAGGAAGGGCCGCGGAGCCACACCAGCGACAGCACGCAGGCCAACATGGTGACTGCAGGTCAGCCAAGGTTGTCCTGGCCCCGTGCGCTCTTCCGGAAGCTTTCCATTATCCTGCCTGAGATACCCCTCCTGTCCCGGTCCCCACTGATTTTTCCTTCCTCACCTCTGTCCGGAGAGAAATTCCAGCGGAAGGTATGGGTGACACATCCTCTTCTTTACAGGTGGCAGCCTGGCAACTCCTGCAGAAAGGCCAGCAGAACCCCACTCACACCAGGCCACCAACAAAGCTGGGGCCCCTATTTCCCTCCCACCAGCTCAGCCCCGAGACTGCTGACGGGGCAGAGAATATGGAGTCAGGCACAGCTTCAGGGGCTATTGCCGCCTGGAGCGCTGTTTATATTGACCTCAACCAGGCACACCTGGGGAGGGCCGGCCGGCAGGTTCAGGCTGCCCAGGTCAGCTAATCCTCAGCCCTCAGGGAATCACACTGTTGAAAATGGACCTCACTAAGGCAGAGTAGAAGCCAAGGAATAAAAGGACACAATGCCATTTGCAGCACTGTAGATGTGTCTAGAGGTAATCACGTGACTTGTAGTAAGTCAGAAAGTGAAAGACACATATCATATCATATCACTTATAGGTGTTACCTAAAAACGGATACCAGGGCAGATATTTCCACGGAGAAGAACAATCACAGATTCATTAAACAAACTTATGGTTCACCAATGGAAAGGTGTGAGGATTTGTTTCATTACAATGTTGGGGTTAACAGACATACAAACACAGGTGACATATATAATCACCAAAGACCTATGGAATACCAAGAGAAGACGACTCAACATCCTGTCATAACGTACATGGGAAAAGGATCCCAGGAAGAACAGACATATGTGTATGTGTAAAAGAAGCACATCTTCCACACCTACCACAAGCCAAACATTGTAATCACACTTGCTGTAATCAAAAATAAAAAATTAAATTAAAAACACGAAGAAGAAGTAGTGAGACCAACTTGAGGGGCTTTCTCCTGGCACATTCCATTCTAAATTCCAATCTAGAACACGACTTCCATTGAGGCTCTGTTGCCCTAGTAACCAGATTTGGTAAGGGAGAACTGCTGCCACCTTGTGGCCGTTTCACACAACAGCAGCTTTAATCCCAGCGCTCATGGTCAGTTGATATTCAAAATCATTGCAGACCTGTAAATGACACCTGCCCTGAAAACAAATCCTGGGGTCACATATCGACCAAAAAATTCAAAGGACGCCCATATTTCAAAACAACCGTTTCAAAAGGCATATTTTACGCACATTAGTGTTCTGCTTCTTTTTCTTTCTTTCTTTCTTTGTTAAAAAAACAGGAATGGAAAAAGGCATCCCTCAGAATGGGCGAAAATATTTGCAAACGAATCAATGGACAAAGGTTTAATCTCCAACATATATAAAGAGCTCATGCAGCTTAATATTAAAACAACAAACAACCCAATACAAAAATGGGCAGAAGATCTAAAGAGACGTTTCTTCAAAGAAGACACAGAGACGGCCAAGACGCACATGCAAAGCTGCTCAACATCACTAATTATTAGAGAAATGCAAATCAAAACTACAATGAGGGATCACCTCACACCTGTTAGAAACGGCATCATCAGAAAATCTACAACCAACAAACTCTGGGGAGGGTGTGGACAAAAGGAACCCTCTTCCACTATTGGTGGGAATGTAAATTGATACAGTGTCTATGGACAACAGTATGGAGTTTCGTTAAAAAAACTTGAAATAGAATTACCATATGATCCAGCAATCCTACTTCTGGGCATATACCAGAGAAAACCATAAATCAAAAAGGCACATTCACCACAATGGTCAGTGCAGCACTATTGACAATAGCCAGGTAATGGAAGCAACCTAAATACCCACAGACAGACGAATGGATAAAGATGTGGTACATATATAAAATGGAATATTACTCAGCCATAAGAAGGAATGAACCTGGGTCATTTGTAGAGACGTCGATGGATCTAGAGACTGTCATACAGAATGAAGTAAGTCAGAAAGAGAAAAACAAATATTCTTTATTAATGCATATATGTGGAACCTAGACAAATGGTACAGATGAACTGGTTTGCAGGGAAGAAACAGAGACACAGAGGTAGAGAACAAACGTATGGACACCAAGTGTGGGAAGCCATGGGGTGGTGGTGGTGGGATGAGTCGGGAGATTGGGATTGACCTGTATACATGTATATGCATAAAATACATAACTAATAATAACCTGCTGTATAAAAAAATAAATAAAATTAAATTTCAAAATTTTATAAAATAAAATTTAAAAATAGAAAAAAGGTCTTCCCTTCACACAGATGTATTTATATGAATGAACTATTGTCATGCTTATATCAATAAATACACAAAAGAGGAATAAAACCTAACTTGAACCAAAAAGGAAAAAATACCTGAACCCACCAGTTATACAGAGGAAAACCCTATCAGGGCACTTGCTCCAGCGGTAAACAATTCTGAAATTGGTCAGAGGTGGGGAATCATCTCCCATACAGCCAGCAGCCCACCCCCCACGCAAGGAGCGTCCTCATTGCAAATCTGGGGGACAATGCCGAGACATCTGTGAGTAAACGTGAGCAGAGCCCCAGGCCAGCTGCTGCTGAAATGTTCCCACCCTTCCCAGGTAAAACACCTGAATATGTACAAGGGCTTGAAAGCCTAGAGGAAGGGCCGTGGAGCCACACCAGCGGCAGCACGCAGGCCAACTTGGTGCCTGCAGGACAGCCAGGATGGTCCTGGCCCCGGGTGCTCTTCTAGAAGCTTTCCATTGCCCTGCCTGAGATACCCTTCTTGTCCAGGCCCCCACTGCTTTTTTCCTTCCTCACCTCTGTCCGGAGAGAAATTCCAGCGGAAGGTATGGGTGACACATCCTCTTCTTTACAGGTGGCAGCCTGGCAACCCCTGCAGAAAGTCCAGCACAGCCCCACTCACAACGGGCCACCCACAAAGCCGTGGCCCCTCACTCCCTCCCACCAGCACAGCCCCGAGACTGCTGACGGGGCAGAGAATATGGAGTCAGGCACGGCTTCAGGGGCTATTGCTGCCTGGAGCGCTGTTTATATTGACCTCAACCCAGGCACACCTGAGGAGGGCCGGCCGGCAGGTTCAGGCTGCCCAGGTCAGCTAATCCTCAGCCCTCAGGGAATCACACTGTTGAAAATGGACCTCACTAAGGCAGAGAAGAAGCCAAGGAATAAAAGGACACAATGCCATTTGCAGCACTGTAGATGTGTCTAGAGGTAATGACGTGAATTGTAGTAAGTCAGAAAGTGAAAGACACATGTCATATCATATCACTTATAGGTGTTACCTAAAAACGGATACCAGGGCAGATATTTCCACGGAGAAGGACAATCACAGATTCATTAAACAAACTTATGGTTCACCAATGGAAAGGTGTGAGGATTGGTTTCATTACGATATTGGGGTTAACAGACATACAAACACAGGTGACATATATAATCACCAAAGACCTATGGAATACCAAGGGAAGACGACTCAACATTCTGTCATAACGTACATGGGAAAAGGATCCCAGGAAGAACAGACATATGTGTATGTGTAAAAGAAGCACATCTTCCACACCTACCACAAGCCAAACATTGTAATCACACTTGCTGTAATCAAAAATAAAAAATTAAATTAAAAACACGAAGAAGAAGTAGTGAGACCAACTTGAGGGGCTTTCTCCTGGCACATTCCATTCTAAATTCCAATCTAGAACACGACTTCCATTGAGGCTCTGTTGCCCTAGTAACCAGATTTGGTAAGGGAGAACTGCTGCCACCTTGTGGCCGTTTCACACAACAGCAGCTTTAATCCCAGCGCTCATGGTCAGTTGATATTCAAAATCATTGCAGACCTGTAAATGACACCTGCCCTGAAAACAAATCCTGGGGTCACATATCGACCAAAAAATTCAAAGGACGCCCATATTTCAAAACGACCGTTTCAAAAGGCATATTTTACGCACATTAGTGTTCTGCTTCTTTTTCTTTCTTTCTTTCTTTGTTAAAAAAACAGGAATGGAAAAAGGCATCCCTCAGAATGGGCGAAAATATTTGCAAACGAATCAATGGACAAAGGTTTAATCTCCAACATATATAAAGAGCTCATGCAGCTTAATATTAAAACAACAAACAACCCAATACAAAAATGGGCAGAAGATCTAAAGAGACGTTTCTTCAAAGAAGACACAGAGACGGCCAAGACGCACATGAAAAGCTGCTCAACATCACTAATTATTAGAGAAATGCAAATCAAAACTACAATGAGGGATCACCTCACACCTGTTAGAGTCGGCATCATCAGAAAATCTACAACCGACAAACTCTGGGGAGGGTGTGGACAAAAGGAACCCTCTTCCACTATTGGTGGGAATGTAAATTGATACAGTGTCTATGGACAACAGTATGGAGTTTCGTTAAAAAAACTTGAAATAGAATTACCATATGATCCAGCAATCCTACTTCTGGGCATATACCAGAGAAAACCATAAATCAAAAAGGCACATTCACCACAATGGTCAGTGCAGCACTATTGACAATAGCCAGGTAATGGAAGCAACCTAAATACCCACAGACAGACGAATGGATAAAGATGTGGTACATATATAAAATGGAATATTACTCAGCCATAAGAAGGAATGAAACTGGGTCATTTGTAGAGACGTCGATGGATCTAGAGACTGTCATACAGAATGAAGTAAGTCAGAAAGAGAAAAACAAATATTGTATATTAATGCATATATGTGGAACCTAGACAAATGGTACAGATGAACTGGTTTGCAGGGAAGAAACAGAGACACAGAGGTAGAGAACAAACGTATGGACACCAAGTGTGGGAAGCCATGGGGTGGTGGTGGTGGGATGAGTCGGGAGATTGGGATTGACCTGTATACATGTATATGCAGAAAATACATAACTAATAATAACCTGCTGTATAAAAAAATAAATAAAATTAAATTTCAAAATTTTATAAAATAAAATTTAAAAATAGAAAAAAGGTCTTCCCTTCACACAGATGTATTTATATGAATGAACTATTGCCATGCTTATATCAGTAAATACACAAAAGAGGAATAAAACCTAACTTGAACCAAAAAGGAAAAAAATACCTGAACCCACCTGTTATACAGAGGAAAACCCTATCAGGGCACTTGCTCCAGCCGTAAACAATTCTGAAATTGGTCAGAGGTGGGGAATCATCTCCCATACAGCCAGCAGCCCACCCCCCACGCAAGGAGCGTCCTCATTGCAAATCTGGGGGACCGTGCCGAGGCATCTGTGAGTAAACGTGAGCAGAGCCCCAGGCCAGCTGCTGCTGAACTGTTCCCACCCTTCCCAGGTAAAACACCTGAATATGTACAAGGGCTTGAAAGCCTAGAGGAAGGGCCGTGGAGCCACACCAGCGGCAGCACGCAGGCCAACTTGGTGCCTGCAGGACAGCCAGGATGGTCCTGGCCCCGGGTGCTCTTCTAGAAGCTTTCCATTGCCCTGCCTGAGATACCCTTCCTGTCCAGGCCCCCACTGCTTTTTTCCTTCCTCACCTCTGTCCGGAGAGAAATTCCAGCGGAAGGTATGGGTGACACATCCTCTTCTTTACAGGTGGCAGCCTGGCAACCCCTGCAGAAAGTCCAGCAGAGCCCCACTCACAACGGGCCACCCACAAAGCCGTGGCCCCTCACTCCCTCCCACCAGCACAGCCCCGAGACTGCTGACGGGGCAGAGAATATGGAGTCAGGCACAGCTTCAGGGGCTATTGCTGCCTGGAGCGCTGTTTATATTGACCTCAACCCAGGCACACCTGAGGAGGGCCGGCCGGCAGGTTCAGGCTGCCCAGGTCAGCTAATCCTCAGCCCTCAGGGAATCACACTGTTGAAAATGGACCTCACTAAGGCAGAGTAGAAGCCAAGGAATAAAAGGACACAATGCCATTTGCAGCACTGTAGATGTGTCTAGAGGTAATCACGTGACTTGTAGTAAGTCAGAAAGTGAAAGACACATATCATATCATATCACTTATAGGTGTTACCTAAAAACGGATACCAGGGCAGATATTTCCACGGAGAAGGACAATCACAGATTCATTAAACAAACTTATGGTTCACCAATGGAAAGGTGTGAGGATTGGTTTCATTACGATATTGTGGTTAACAGACATACACATACAGGTGACATATATAATCACCAAAGACCTATGGAATACCAAGAGAAGACGACTCAACATTCTGTCATAACGTACATGGGAAAAGGATCCCAGGAAGAACAGACATATGTGTATGTGTAAAAGAAGCACATCTTCCACACCTACCACAAGCCAAACATTGTAATCACACTTGCTGTAATCAAAAATAAAAAATTAAATTAAAAACACGAAGAAGAAGTAGTGAGACCAACTTGAGGGGCTTTCTCCTGGCACATTCCATTCTAAATTCCAATCTAGAACACGACTTCCATTGAGGCTCTGTTGCCCTAGTAACCAGATTTGGTAAGGGAGAACTGCTGCCACCTTGTGGCCGTTTCACACAACAGCAGCTTTAATCCCAGCGCTCATGGTCAGTTGATATTCAAAATCATTGCAGACCTGTAAATGACACCTGCCCTGAAAACAAATCCTGGGGTCACATATCGACCAAAAAATTCAAAGGACGCCCATATTTCAAAACGACCGTTTCAAAAGGCATATTTTACGCACATTAGTGTTCTGCTTCTTTTTCTTTCTTTCTTTCTTTGTTAAAAAAACAGGAATGGAAAAAGGCATCCCTCAGAATGGGCGAAAATATTTGCAAACGAATCAATTGACAAAGGTTTAATCTCCAACATATATAAAGAGCTCATGCAGCTTAATATTAAAACAACAAACAACCCAATACAAAAATGGGCAGAAGATCTAAAGAGACGTTTCTTCAAAGAAGACACAGAGACGGCCAAGACGCACATGAAAAGCTGCTCAACATCACTAATTATTAGAGAAATGCAAATCAAAACTACAATGAGGGATCACCTCACACCTGTTAGAATCGGCATCATCAGAAAATCTACAACCAACAAACTCTGGGGAGGGTGTGGACAAAAGGAACCCTCTTCCACTATTGGTGGGAATGTAAATTGATACAGTGTCTATGGACAACAGTATGGAGTTTCGTTAAAAAAACTTGAAATAGAATTACCATATGATCCAGCAATCCTACTTCTGGGCATATACCAGAGAAAACCATAAATCAAAAAGGCACATTCACCACAATGGTCAGTGCAGCACTATTGACAATAGCCAGGTAATGGAAGCAACCTAAATACCCACAGACAGACGAATGGATAAAGATGTGGTACATATATAAAATGGAATATTACTCAGCCATAAGAAGGAATGAAACTGGGTCATTTGTAGAGACGTCGATGGATCTAGAGACTGTCATACAGAATGAAGTAAGTCAGAAAGAGAAAAACAAATATTGTATATTAATGCATATATGTGGAACCTAGACAAATGGTACAGATGAACTGGTTTGCAGGGAAGAAACAGAGACACAGAGGTAGAGAACAAACGTATGGACACCAAGTGTGGGAAGCCATGGGGTGGTGGTGGTGGGATGAGTCGGGAGATTGGGATTGACCTGTATACATGTATATGCAGAAAATACATAACTAATAATAACCTGCTGTATAAAAAAATAAATAAAATTAAATTTCAAAATTTTATAAAATAAAATTTAAAAATAGAAAAAATGTCTTCCCTTCACACAGATGTATTTATATGAATGAACTATTGCCATGCTTATATCAGTAAATACACAAAAGAGGAATAAAACCTAACTTGAACCAAAAAGGAAAAAAATACCTGAACCCACCTGTTATACAGAGGAAAACCCTATCAGGGCACTTGCTCCAGCCGTAAACAATTCTGAAATTGGTCAGAGGTGGGGAATCATCTCCCATACAGCCAGCAGCCCACCCCCCACGCAAGGAGCGTCCTCATTGCAAATCTGGGGGACCGTGCCGAGGCATCTGTGAGTAAACGTGAGCAGAGCCCCAGGCCAGCTGCTGCTGAACTGTTCCCACCCTTCCCAGGTAAAACACCTGAATATGTACAAGGGCTTGAAAGCCTAGAGGAAGGGCCGTGGAGCCACACCAGCGGCAGCACGCAGGCCAACTTGGTGCCTGCAGGACAGCCAGGATGGTCCTGGCCCCGGGTGCTCTTCTAGAAGCTTTCCATTGCCCTGCCTGAGATACCCTTCCTGTCCAGGCCCCCACTGCTTTTTTCCTTCCTCACCTCTGTCCGGAGAGAAATTCCAGCGGAAGGTATGGGTGACACATACTCTTCTTTACAGGTGGCAGCCTGGCAACCCCTGCAGAAAGTCCAGCAGAGCCCCACTCACAACGGGCCACCCACAAAGCCGTGGCCCCTCACTCCCTCCCACCAGCACAGCCCCGAGACTGCTGACGGGGCAGAGAATATGGTGTCAGGCACGGCTTCAGGGGCTATTGCTGCCTGGAGCGCTGTTTATATTGACCTCAACCCAGGCACACCTGAGGAGGGCCGGCCGGCAGGTTCAGGCTGCCCAGGTCAGCTAATCCTCAGCCCTCAGGGAATCACACTGTTGAAAATGGACCTCACTAAGGCAGAGTAGAAGCCAAGGAATAAAAGGACACAATGCCATTTGCAGCACTGTAGATGTGTCTAGAGGTAATCACGTGACTTGTAGTAAGTCAGAAAGTGAAAGACACATATCATATCATATCACTTATAGGTGTTACCTAAAAACGGATACCAGGGCAGATATTTCCACGGAGAAGGACAATCACAGATTCATTAAACAAACTTATGGTTCACCAATGGAAAGGTGTGAGGATTGGTTTCATTACGATATTGGGGTTAACAGACATACAAACACAGGTGACATATATAATCACCAAAGACCTATGGAATACCAAGAGAAGACGACTCAACATTCTGTCATAACGTACATGGGAAAAGGATCCCAGGAAGAACAGACATATGTGTATGTGTAAAAGAAGCACATCTTCCACACCTACCACAAGCCAAACATTGTAATCACACTTGCTGTAATCAAAAATAAAAAATTAAATTAAAAACACGAAGAAGAAGTAGTGAGACCAACTTGAGGGGCTTTCTCCTGGCACATTCCATTCTAAATTCCAATCTAGAACACGACTTCCATTGAGGCTCTGTTGCCCTAGTAACCAGATTTGGTAAGGGAGAACTGCTGCCACCTTGTGGCCGTTTCACACAACAGCAGCTTTAATCCCAGCGCTCATGGTCAGTTGATATTCAAAATCATTGCAGACCTGTAAATGACACCTGCCCTGAAAACAAATCCTGGGGTCACATATCGACCAAAAAATTCAAAGGACGCCCATATTTCAAAACGACCGTTTCAAAAGGCATATTTTACGCACATTAGTGTTCTGCTTCTTTTTCTTTCTTTCTTTCTTTGTTAAAAAAACAGGAATGGAAAAAGGCATCCCTCAGATTGGGCGAAAATATTTGCAAACGAATCAATGGACAAAGGTTTAATCTCCAACATATATAAAGAGCTCATGCAGCTTAATATTAAAACAACAAACAACCCAATACAAAAATGGGCAGAAGATCTAAAGAGACGTTTCTTCAAAGAAGACACAGAGACGGCCAAGACGCACATGCAAAGCTGCTCAACATCACTAATTATTAGAGAAATGCAAATCAAAACTACAATGAGGGATCACCTCACACTTGTTAGAATCGGCATCATCAGAAAATGTACAACCAACAAACTCTGGGGAGGGTGTGGACAAAAGGAACCCTCTTCCACTATTGGTGGGAATGTAAATTGATACAGTGTCTATGGACAACAGTATGGAGTTTCGTTAACAAAACTTGAAATAGAATTACCATATGATCCAGCAATCCTACTTCTGGGCATATACCAGAGAAAACCATAAATCAAAAAGGCACATTCACCACAATGGTCAGTGCAGCACTATTGACAATAGCCAGGTAATGGAAGCAACCTAAATACCCACAGACAGACGAATGGATAAAGATGTGGTACATATATAAAATGGAATATTACTCAGCCATAAGAAGGAATGAAACTGGGTCATTTGTAGAGATGTCGATGGATCTAGAGACTGTCATACAGAATGAAGTAAGTCAAAAAGAGAAAAACAAATATTGTATATTAATGCATATATGTGGAACCTAGACAAATGGTACAGATGAACTGGTTTGCAGGGAAGAAATAGAGACACAGAGGTAGAGAACAAACGTATGGACACCAAGTGTGGGAAGCCATGGGGTGGTGGTGGTGGGATGAGTCGGGAGATTGGGATTGACCTGTATACATGTATATGCATAAAATACATAACTAATAATAACCTGCTGTATAAAAAAATAAATAAAATTACAATTCAAAATTTTATAAAATAAAATTTAAAAATAGAAAAAAGGTCTTCCCTTCACACAGATGTATTTATATGAATGAACTATTGCCATGCTTATATCAATAAATACACAAAAGAGGAATAAAACCTAACTTGAACCAAAAAGGAAAAAATACCTGAACCCACCAATTATACAGAGGAAAACCCTATCAGGGCACTTGCTCCAGCGGTAAACAATTCTAAAATTGGTCAGAGGTGGGGAATCATCTCCCATACAGCCAGCAGCCCACCCCCCATGCAAGGAGCGTCCTCATTGCAAAGCTGGGGGACAATGCTGAGGCATCTGTGAGTAAACGTGAGCAGAGCCCCAGGCCAGCTGCTGCTGAACTGTTCCCACCCTTCCCAGGTAAAACACCTGAATATGTACAAGGGCTTGAAAGCCTAGAGGAAGGGCCGTGGAGCCACACCAGCGACAGCACGCAGGGCAACTTGGTGCCTGCAGGACAGCCAGGATGGTCCTGGCCCCGGGTGCTCTTCTGTAAGCTTTCCATTGCCCTGCCTGAGATACCCTTCTTGTCCAGGCCCCCACTGCTTTTTTCCTTCCTCACCTCTGTCCGGAGAGAAATTCCAGCGGAAGGTATGGGTGACACATCCTCTTCTTTACAGGTGGCAGCCTGGCAACCCCTGCAGAAAGTCCAGCAGAGCCCCACTCACAACGGGCCACCCACAAAGCCGTGGCCCCTCACTCCCTCCCACCAGCACAGCCCCGAGACTGCTGACGAGGCAGAGAATATGGAGTCAGGCACGGCTTCAGGGGCTATTGCTGCCTGGAGCGCTGTTTATATTGACCTCAACCCAGGCACACCTGAGGAGGGCCGGCCGGCAGGTTCAGGCTGCCCAGGTCAGCTAATCCTCAGCCCTCAGGGAATCACACTGTTGAAAATGGACCTCACTAAGGCAGAGTAGAAGCCAAGGAATAAAAGGACACAATGCCATTTGCAGCACTGTAGATGTGTCTAGAGGTAATCACGTGACTTGTAGTAAGTCAGAAAGTGAAAGACACATATCATATCATATCACTTATAGGTGTTACCTAAAAACGGATACCAGGGCAGATATTTCCACGGAGAAGGACAATCACAGATTCATTAAACAAACTTATGGTTCACCAATGGAAAGGTGTGAGGATTGTTTTCATTACGATATTGGGGTTAACAGACATACAAACACAGGTGACATATATAATCACCAAAGACCTAGGGAATACCGAGAGAAGACGACTCAACATTCTGTCATAACGTACATGGGAAAAGGATCCCAGGAAGAACAGACATATGTGTATGTGTAAAAGAAGCACATCTTCCACACCTACCACAAGCCAAACATTGTAATCACACTTGCTGTAATCAAAAATAAAAAATTAAATTAAAAACACGAAGAAGAAGTAGTAAGACAAACTTGAGGGGCTTTCTCCTGGCACATTCCATTCTAAATTCCAATCTAGAACACGACTTCCATTGAGGCTCTGTTGCCCTAGTAACCAGATTTGGTAAGGGAGAACTGCTGCCACCTTGTGGCCGTTTCACACAACAGCAGCTTTAATCCCAGCGCTCATGGTCAGTTGATATTCAAAACCATTGCAGACCTGTAAATGACACCTGCCCTGAAAACAAATCCAGGGGTCACATATCGACCAAAAAATTCAAAGGACGCCCATATTTCAAAACGACCGTTTCAAAAGGCATATTTTACGCACATTAGTGTTCTGCTTCTTTTTCTTTCTTTCTTTCTTTGTTAAAAAAACAGGAATGGAAAAAGGCATCCCTCAGAATGGGCGAAAATATTTGCAAACGAATCAATGGACAAAGGTTTAATCTCCAACATATATAAAGAGGTCATGCAGCTTAATATTAAAACAACAAACAACCCAATACAAAAATGGGCAGAAGATCTAAAGAGACGTTTCTTCAAAGAAGACACAGAGACGGCCAAGACGCACATGAAAAGCTGCTCAACATCACTAATTATTAGAGAAATGCAAATCAAAACTACAATGAGGGATCACCTCACACCTGTTAGAATCGGCATCATCAGAAAATCTACAACCAACAAACTCTGGGGAGGGTGTGGACAAAAGGAACCCTCTTCCACTATTGGTGGGAATGTAAATTGATACAGTGTCTATGGACAACAGTATGGAGTTTCGTTAAAAAACCTTGAAATAGAATTACCATATGATCCAGCAATCCTACTTCTGGGCATATACCAGAGAAAACCATAAATCATAAAGGCACATTCACCACAATGTTCATTGCAGCACTATTTACAATAGCCAGGTAATGGAAGCAACCTAAATACCCACAGACAGACGAATGGATAAAGATGTGGTACATATATAAAATGGAATATTACTCAGCCATAAGAAGGAATGAAACTGGGTCATTTGTAGAGACGTCGATGGATCTAGAGACTGTCATACAGAATGAAGTAAGTCAGAAAGAGAAAAACAAATATTGTATATTAATGCATATATGTGGAACCTAGACAAATGATACAGATGAACTGGTTTGCAGGGAAGAAACAGAGACACAGAGGTAGAGAACAAACGTATGGACACCAAGTGTGGGAAGCCATGGGGTGGTGGTGGTGGGATGAGTCGGGAGATTGGGATTGACCTGTATACATGTATATGCATAAAATACATAACTAATAATAACCTGCTGTATAAAAAAAATAAATAAAATTAAATTTCAAAATTTTATAAAATAAAATTTAAAAATAGAAAAAAGGTCTTCCCTTCACACAGATGTATTTATATGAATGAACTATTGCCATGCTTATATCAGTAAATACACAAAAGAGGAATAAAACCTAACTTGAACCAAAAAGGAAAAAAATACCTGAACCGACCTGTTATACAGAGGAAAACCCTATCAGGGCACTTGCTCCAGCGGTAAACAATTCTGAAATTGGTCAGAGGTGGGGAATCATCTCCCATACAGCCAGCAGCCCACCCCCCACGCAAGGAGCGTCCTCATTGCAAAGCTGGGGGACCGTGCCGAGGCATCTGTGAGTAAACGTGAGCAGAGCCCCAGGCCAGCTGCTGCTGAACTGTTCCCACCCTTCCCAGGTAAAACACCTGAATATGTACAAGGGCTTGAAAGCCTAGAGGAAGGGCCGTGGAGCCACACCAGCGGCAGCACGCAGGCCAACTTGGTGCCTGCAGGCCAGCCAGGATGGTCCTGGCCCCGGGTGCTCTTCTAGAAGCTTTCCAGTGCCCTGCCAGAGATACCCTTCCTGTCCAGGCCCCCACTGCTTTTTTCCTTCCTCACCTCTGTCCGGAGAGAAATTCCAGCGGAAGGTATGGGTGACACATCCTCTTCTTTACAGGTGGCAGCCTGGCAACTCCTGCAGAAAGTCCAGCAGAGCCCCACTCACAACGGGCCACCCACAAAGCCGTGGCCCCTCACTCCCTCCCACCAGCACAGCCCCGAGACTGCTGACGGGGCAGAGAATATGGAGTCAGGCACAGCTTCAGGGGCTATTGCTGCCTGGAGCGCTGTTTATATTGACCTCAAACCAGGCACACCTGAGGAGGGCCGGCCGGCAGGTTCAGGCTGCCCAGGTCAGCTAATCCTCAGCCCTCAGGGAATCACACTGTTGAAAATGGACCTCACTAAGGCAGAGTAGAAGCCAAGGAATAAAAGGACACAATGCCATTTGCAGCACTGTAGATGTGTCTAGAGGTAATCACGTGACTTGTAGTAAGTCAGAAAGTGAAAGACACATATCATATCATATCACTTATAGGTGTTACCTAAAAACGGATACCAGGGCAGATATTTCCACGGAGAAGGACAATCACAGATTCATTAAACAAACTTATGGTTCACCAATGGAAAGGTGTGAGGATTGGTTTCATTACGATATTGGGGTTAACAGACATACAAACACAGGTGACATATATAATCACCAAAGACCTATGGAATACCAAGAGAAGACGACTCAACATTCTGTCATAACGTACATGGGAAAAGGATCCCAGGAAGAACAGACATATGTGTATGTGTAAAAGAAGCACATCTTCCACACCTACCACAAGCCAAACATTGTAATCACACTTGCTGTAATCAAAAATAAAAAATTAAATTAAAAACACGAAGAAGAAGTAGTGAGACCAACTTGAGGGGCTTTCTCCTGGCACATTCCATTCTAAATTCCAATCTAGAACACGACTTCCATTGAGGCTCTGTTGCCCTAGTAACCAGATTTGGTAAGGGAGAACTGCTGCCACCTTGTGGCCGTTTCACACAACAGCAGCTTTAATCCCAGCGCTCATGGTCAGTTGATATTCAAAACCATTGCAGACCTGTAAATGACACCTGCCCTGAAAACAAATCCTGGGGTCACATATCGACCAAAAAATTCAAAGAACGCCCATATTTCAAAACGACCGTTTCAAAAGGCATATTTTACGCACAATAGTGTTCTGCTTCTTTTTCTTTCTTTCTTTCTTTGTTAAAAAAACAGGAATGGAAAAAGGCATCCCTCAGAATGGGCGAATATATTTGCAAACGAATCAATGGACAAAGGTTTAATCTCCAACATATATAAAGAGCTCATGCAGCTTAATATTAAAACAACAAACAACCCAATACAAAAATGGGCAGAAGATCTAAAGAGACGTTTCTTCAAAGAAGACACAGAGACGGCCAAGACGCACATGAAAAGCTGCTCAACATCACTAATTATTAGAGAAATGCAAATCAAAACTACAATGAGGGATCACCTCACACCTGTTAGAATCGGCATCATCAGAAAATCTACAACCAACAAACTCTGGGGAGGGTGTGGACAAAAGGAACCCTCTTCCACTATTGGTGGGAATGTAAATTGATACAGTGTCTATGGACAACAGTATGGAGTTTCGTTAAAAAATCTTGAAATAGAATTACCATATGATCCAGCAATCCTACTTCTGGGCATATACCAGAGAAAACCATAAATCAAAAAGGCACATTCACCACAATGGTCATTGCAGCACTATTGACAATAGCCAGGTAATGGAAGCAACCTAAATACCCACAGACAGACGAATGGATAAAGATGTGGTACATATATAAAATGGAATATTACTCAGCCATAAGAAGGAATGAAACTGGGTCATTTGTAGAGACGTCGATGGATCTAGAGACTGTCATACAGAATGAAGTAAGTCAGAAAGAGAAAAACAAATATTGTATATTAATGCATATATGTGGAACCTAGACAAATGGTACAGATGAACAGGTTTGCAGGGAAGAAACAGAGACACAGAGGTAGAGAACAAACGTATGGACACCAAGTGTGGGAAGCCATGGGGTGGTGGTGGTGGGATGAGTCGGGAGATTGGGATTGACCTGTATACATGTATATGCATAAAATACATAACTAATAATAACCTGCTGTATAAAAAAATAAATAAAATTAAATTTCAAAATTTTATAAAATAAAATTTAAAAATAGAAAAAACGTCTTCCCTTCACACAGATGTATTTATATGAATGAACTATTGCCATGCTTATATCAGTAAATACACAAAAGAGGAATAAAACCTAACTTGAACCAAAAAGGAAAAAAATACCTGAACCCACCTGTTATACAGAGGAAAGCCCTATCAGGGCACTTGCTCCAGCGGTAAACAATTCTGAAATTGGTCAGAGGTGAGGAATCATCTCCCATACAGCCAGCAGCCCACCCCCCACGCAAGGAGCGTCCTCATTGCAAATCTGGGGGACAATGCCAAGGCATCTGTGAGTAAACGTGAGCAGAGCCCCAGGCCAGCTGCTGCTGAACTGTTCCCACCCTTCCCAGGTAAAACACCTGAATATGTACAAGGGCTTGAAAGCCTAGAGGAAGGGCCGTGGAGCCACACCAGCGACAGCACGCAGGGCAACTTGGTGCCTGCAGGCCAGCCAGGATGGTCCTGGCCCCGGGTGCTCTTCTAGAAGCTTTCCATTGCCCTGCCTGAGATACCCTTCTTGTCCAGGCCCCCACTGCTTTTTTCCTTCCTCACCTCTGTCCGGAGAGAAATTCCAGCGGAAGGTATGGGTGACACATCCTCTTCTTTACAGGTGGCAGCCTGGCAACCCCTGCAGAAAGTCCAGCAGAGCCCCACTCACAACGGGCCACCCACAAAGCCGTGGCCCCTCACTCCCTCCCACCAGCACAGCCCCGAGACTGCTGACGGGGCAGAGAATATGGAGTCAGGCACAGCTTCAGGGGCTATTGCTGCCTGGAGCGCTGTTTATATTGACCTCAACCCAGGCACACCTGAGGAGGGCCGGCCGGCAGGTTCAGGCTGCCCAGGTCAGCTAATCCTCAGCCCTCAGGGAATCACACTGTTGAAAATGGACCTCACTAAGGCAGAGTAGAAGCCAAGGAATAAAAGGACACAATGCCATTTGCAGCACTGTAGATGTGTCTAGAGGTAATCACGTGACTTGTAGTAAGTCAGAAAGTGAAAGACACATATCATATCATATCACTTATAGGTGTTACCTAAAGACGGATTCCAGGGCAGATATTTCCACGGAGAAGGACAATCACAGATTCATTAAACAAACTTATGGTTCACCAATGGAAAGGTGTGAGGATTGGTTTCATTACGATATTGGGGTTAACAGACATACAAACACAGGTGACATATATAATCACCAAAGACCTATGGAATGCCAAGAGAAGACGACTCAACATCCTGTCATAACGTACATGGGAAAAGGATCCCAGGAAGAACAGACATATGTGTATGTGTAAAAGAAGCACATCTTCCACACCTATCACAAGCCAAACATTGTAATCACACTTGCTGTAATCAAAAATAAAAAATTAAATTAAAAACACGAAGAAGAAGTAGTGAGACCAACTTGAGGGGCTTTCTCCTGGCACATTCCATTCTAAATTCCAATCTAGAACACGACTTCCATTGAGGCTCTGTTGCCCTAGTAACCAGATTTGGTAAGGGAGAACTGCTGCCACCTTGTGGCCGTTTCACACAACAGCAGCTTTAATCCCAGCGCTCATGGTCAGTTGATATTCAAAATCATTGCAGACCTGTAAATGACACCTGCCCTGAAAACAAATCCTGGGGTCACATATCGACCAAAAAATTCAAAGGACGCCCATATTTCAAAACGACCGTTTCAAAAGGCATATTTTACGCACATTAGTGTTCTGCTTCTTTTTCTTTCTTTCTTTCTTTGTTAAAAAAACAGGAATGGAAAAAGGCATCCCTCAGAATGGGCGAAAATATTTGCAAACGAATCAATGGACAAAGGTTTAATCTCCAACATATATAAAGAGCTCATGCAGCTTAATATTAAAACAACAAACAACCCAATACAAAAATGGGCAGAAGATCTAAAGAGACGTTTCTTCAAAGAAGACACAGAGACGGCCAAGACGCACATGAAAAGCTGCTCAACATCACTAATTATTAGAGAAATGCAAATCAAAACTACAATGAGGGATCACCTCACACCTGTTAGAATCGGCATCATCAGAAAATCTACAACCAACAAACTCTGGGGAGGGAGTGGACAAAAGGAACCCTCTTCCACTATTGGTGGGAATGTACATTGATACAGTGTCTATGGACAACAGTATGGAGTTTCGTTAAAAAAACTTGAAATAGAATTACCATATGATCCAGCAATCCTACTTCTGGGCATATACCAGAGAAAACCATAAATCAAAAAGGCACATTCACCACAATGGTCATTGCAGCACTATTGACAATAGCCAGGTAATGGAAGCAACCTAAATACCCACAGACAGACGAATGGATAAAGATGTGGTACATATATAAAATGGAATATTACTCAGCCATAAGAAGGAATGAAACTGGGTCATTTGTAGAGACGTCGATGGATCTAGAGACTGTCATACAGAATGAAGTAAGTCAGAAAGAGAAAAACAAATATTGTATATTAATGCATATATGTGGAACCTAGACAAATGGTACAGATGAACTGGTTTGCAGGGAAGAAACAGAGACACAGAGGTAGAGAACAAACGTATGGACACCAAGTGTGGGAAGCCATGGGGTGGTGGTGGTGGGATGAGTCGGGAGATTGGGATTGACCTGTATACATGTATATGCATAAAATACATAACTAATAATAACCTGCTGTATAAAAAAATAAATAAAATTAAATTTCAAAATTTTATAAAATAAAATTTAAAAATAGAAAAAAGGTCTTCCCTTCACACAGATGTATTTATATGAATGAACTATTGCCATGCTTATATCAGTAAATACACAAAAGAGGATTAAAACCTAACTTGAACCAAAAAGGAAAAAAATACCTGAACCCACCTGTTATACAGAGGAAAGCCCTATCAGGGCACTTGCTCCAGCGGTAAACAATTCTGAAATTGGTCAGAGGTGGGGAATCATCTCCCATACAGCCAGCAGCCCACGCCCCACGCAAGGAGCATCCTCATTGCAAATCTGGGGGACAATGCCGAGGCATCTGTGAGTAAACTTGAGCAGAGCCCCAGCCCAGCTGCTGCTGAACTGTTCCCACCCTTCCCAGGTAAAACACCTGAATATGTACAAGGGCTTGAAAGCCTAGAAGAAGGGCCGTGGAGCCACACCAGCGGCAGCACGCAGGCCAACTTGGTGCCTGCAGGCCAGCCAGGATGATCCTGGCCCCGGGTGCTCTTCTAGAAGCTTTCCATTGCCCTGCCTGAGATACCCTTCCTGTCCAGGCTCCCACTGCTTTTTTCCTTCCTCACCTCTGTCCGGAGAGAAATTCCAGCGGAAGGTATGGGTGACACATCCTCTTCTTTACAGGTGGCAGCCTGGCAACCCCTGCAGAAAGTCCAGCAGAGCCCCACTCACAACGGGCCACCCACAAAGCCGTGGCCCCTCACTCCCTCCCACCAGCACAGCCCCGAGACTGCTGACGGCGCAGAGAATATGGAGTCAGGCACAGCTTCAGGGGCTATTGCTGCCTGGAGCGCTGTTTATATTGACCTCAACCCAGGCACACCTGAGGAGGGCCGGCCGGCAGGTTCAGGCTGCCCAGGTCAGCTAATCCTCAGCCCTCAGGGAATCACACTGTTGAAAATGGACCTCACTAAGGCAGAGTAGAAGCCAAGGAATAAAAGGACACAATGCCATTTGCAGCACTGTAGATGTGTCTAGAGGTAATCACGTGACTTGTAGTAAGTCAGAAAGTGAAAGACACATATCATATCATATCACTTATAGGTGTTACCTAAAAACGGATACCAGGGCAGATATTTCCACGGAGAAGGACAATCACAGATTCATTAAACAAACCTATGGTTCACCAATGGAAAGGTGTGAGGATTGGTTTCATTACGATATTGGGGTTAACAGACATACAAACACAGGTGACATATATAATCACCAAAGACCTATGGAATGCCAAGAGAAGACGACTCAACATCCTGTCATAACGTACATGGGAAAAGGATCCCAGGAAGAACAGACATATGTGTATGTGTAAAAGAAGCACATCTTCCACACCTACCACAAGCCAAACATTGTAATCACACTTGCTGTAATCAAAAATAAAAAATTAAATTAAAAACACGAAGAAGAAGTAGTGAGACCAACTTGAGGGGCTTTCTCCTGGCACATTCCATTCTAAATTCCAATCTAGAACACGACTTCCATTGAGGCTCTGTTGCCCTAGTAACCAGATTTGGTAAGGGAGAACTGCTGCCACCTTGTGGCCGTTTCACACAACAGCAGCTTTAATCCCAGCGCTCATGGTCAGTTGATATTCAAAATCATTGCAGACCTGTAAATGACACCTGCCCTGAAAACAAATCCTGGGGTCACATATCGACCAAAAAATTCAAAGGACGCCCATATTTCAAAACGACCGTTTCAAAAGGCATATTTTACGCACATTAGTGTTCTGCTTCTTTTTCTTTCTTTCTTTCTTTGTTAAAAAAACAGGAATGGAAAAAGGCATCCCTCAGAATGGGCGAATATATTTGCAAACGAATCAATGGACAAAGGTTTAATCTCCAACATATATAAAGAGCTCATGCAGCTTAATGTTAAAACAACAAACAACCCAATACAAAAATGGGCAGAAGATCTAAAGAGACGTTTCTTCAAAGAAGACACAGAGACGGCCAAGACGCACATGAAAAGCTGCTCAACATCACTAATTATTAGAGAAATGCAAATCAAAACTACAATGAGGGATCACCTCACACCTGTTAGAATCGGCATCATCAGAAAATCTACAAACAACAAACTCTGGGGAGGGTGTGGACAAAAGGAACCCTCTTCCACTATTGGTGGGAATGTAAATTGATACAGTGTCTATGGACAACAGTATGGAGTTTCGTTAAAAAAACTTGAAATAGAATTACCATATGATCCAGCAATCCTACTTCTGGGCATATACCAGAGAAAACCATAAATCAAAAAGGCACATTAACCACAATGGTCATTGCAGCACTATTGACAATAGCCAGGTAATGGAAGCAACCTAAATACCCACAGACAGACGAATGGATAAAGATGTGGTACATATATAAAATGGAATATTACTCAGCCATAAGAAGGAATGAAACTGGGTCATTTGTAGAGACGTCGATGGATCTAGAGACTGTCATACAGAATGAAGTAAGTCAGAAAGAGAAAAACAAATATTGTATATTAATGCATATATGTGGCACCTAGACAAATGGTACAGATGAACTGGTTTGCAGGGAAGAAATAGAGACACAGAGGTAGAGAACAAACGTATGGACACCAAGTGTGGGAAGCCATGGGGTGGTGGTGGTGGGATGAGTCGGGAGATTGGGATTGACCTGTATACATGTATATGCATAAAATACATAACTAATAATAACCTGCTGTATAAAAAAATAAATAAAATTAAATTTCAAAATTTTATAAAATAAAATTTAAAATAGAAAAAAGGTCTTCCCTTCACACAGATGTATTTATATGAATGAACTATTGCCATGCTTATATCAATAAATACACAAAAGAGGAATAAAACCTAACTTGAACCAAAAAGGAAAAAATACCTGAACCCACCAGTTATACAGAGGAAAGCCCTATCAGGGCACTTGCTCCAGCGGTAAACAATTCTGAAATTGGTCAGAGGTGGGGAATCATCTCCCATACAGCCAGCAGCCCACCCCCCATGCAAGGAGCGTCCTCATTGCAAATCTGGGGGACAATGCCGAGGCATCTGTGAGTAAACGTGAGCAGAGCCCCAGGCCAGCTGCTGCTGAACTGTTCCCACCCTTCCCAGGTAAAACACCTGAATATGTACAAGGGCTTGAAAGCCTAGAGGAAGGGCCGTGGAGCCACACCAGCGACAGCACGCAGGGCAACTTGGTGCCTGCAGGACAGCCAGGATGGTCCTGGCCCCGGGTGCTCTTCTAGAAGCTTTCCATTGCCCTGCCTGAGATACCCTTATTGTCCAGGCCCCCACTGCTTTTTTCCTTCCTCACCTCTGTCCGGAGAGAAATTCCAGCGGAAGGTATGGGTGACACATCCTCTTCTTTACAGGTGGCAGCCTGGCAACCCCTGCAGAAAGTCCAGCAGAGCCCCACTCACAACGGGCCACCCACAAAGCCGTGGCCCCTCACTCCCTCCCACCAGCACAGCCCCGAGACTGCTGACGGGGCAGAGAATATGGAGTCAGGCACAGCTTCAGGGGCTATTGCTGCCTGGAGCGCTGTTTATATTGACCTCAACCCAGGCACACCTGAGGAGGGCCGGCCGGCAGGTTCAGGCTGCCCAGGTCAGCTAATCCTCAGCCCTCAGGGAATCACACTGTTGAAAATGGACCTCACTAAGGCAGAGTAGAAGCCAAGGAATAAAAGGACACAATGCCATTTGCAGCACTGTAGATGTGTCTAGAGGTAATCACGTGACTTGTAGTAAGTCAGAAAGTGAAAGACACATATCATATCATATCACTTATAGGTGTTACCTAAAAACGGATACCAGGGCAGATATTTCCACGGAGAAGGACAATCACAGATTCATTAAACAAACTTATGGTTCACCAATGGAAAGGTGTGAGGATTGGTTTCATTACGATATTGGGGTTAACAGACATACAAACACAGGTGACATATATAATCAACAAAGACCTATGGAATGCCAAGAGAAGACGACTCAACATCCTGTCATAACGTACATGGGAAAAGGATCCCAGGAAGAACAGACATATGTGTATGTGTAAAAGAAGCACATCTTCCACACCTACCACAAGCCAAACATTGTAATCACACTTGCTGTAATCAAAAATAAAAAATTAAATTAAAAACACGAAGAAGAAGTAGTGAGACCAACTTGAGGGGCTTTCTCCTGGCACATTCCATTCTAAATTCCAATCTAGAACACGACTTCCTTTGAGGCTCTGTTGCCCTAGTAACCAGATTTGGTATGGGAGAACTGCTGCCACCTTGTGGCCGTTTCACACAACAGCAGCTTTAATCCCAGAGCTCATGGTCAGTTGATATTCAAAATCATTGCAGACCTGTAAATGACACCTGCCCTGAAAACAAATCCTGGGGTCACATATCGACCAAAAATTTCAAAGGACGCCCATATTTCAAAACGACCGTTTCAAAAGGCATATTTTACGCACATTAGTGTTCTGCTTCTTTTTCTTTCTTTCTTTCTTTGTTAAAAAAACAGGAATGGAAAAAGGCATCCCTCAGAATGGGCGAAAATATTTGCAAACGAATCAATGGACAAAGGTTTAATCTCCAACATATATAAAGAGCTCATGCAGCTTAATATTAAAACAACAAACAACCCAATACAAAAATGGGCAGAAGATCTAAAGAGACGTTTCTTCAAAGAAGACACAGAGACGGCCAAGACGCACATGAAAAGCTGCTCAACATCACTAATTATTAGAGAAATGCAAATCAAAACTACAATGAGGGATCACCTCACACCTGTTAGAATCGGCATCATCAGAAAATCTACAACCAACAAACTCTGGGGAGGGTGTGGACAAAAGGAACCCTCTTCCACTATTGGTGGGAATGTAAATTGATACAGTGTCTATGGACAACAGTATGGAGTTTCGTTAAAAAAACTTGAAATAGAATTACCATATGATCCGGCCATCCCACTTCTGGTCATATACCCAGAGAAAACCATAAATCAAAAAGGCACATTCACCACAATGGTCATTGCAGCACTATTTAAAATAGCCAGGTAATGGAAGCAACCTAAATACCCACAGACAGACGAATGGATAAAGATGTGGTACATATATAAAATGGAATATTACTCAGCCATATGAAGGAATGAAACTGGGTCATTTGTAGAGACGTCGATGGATCTAGAGACTGTCATACAGAATGAAGTAAGTCAGAAAGAGAAAAACAAATATTGTATATTAATGCATATATGTGGAACCTAGACAAATGGTACAGATGAACTGGTTTGCAGGGAAGAAACAGAGACACAGAGGTAGAGAACAAACGTATGGACACCAAGTGTGGGAAGCCATGGGGTGGTGGTGGTGGGATGAGTCGGGAGATTGGGATTGACCTGTATACATGTATATGCATAAAATACATAACTAATAATAACCTGCTGTATAAAAAAATAAATAAAATTAAATTTCAAAATTTTATAAAATAAAATTTATAAATAGAAAAAAGGTCTTCCCTTCACACAGATGTATTTACATGAATGAACTATTGCCATGATTATATCAATAAATACACAAAAGAGGAATAAAACCTAACTTGAACCAAAAAGGAAAAAATACCTGAACCCACCAGTTATACAGAGGAAAACCCTACCAGGGCACTTGCTCCAGCGGTAAACAATTCTGAAATTGGTCAGAGGTGGGGAATCATCTCCCATACAGCCAGCAGCCCACCCCCCACGCAAGGAGCGTCCTCATTGCAAATCTGGGGGACAATGCCGAGGCATCTGTGAGTAAACGTGAGCAGAGCCCCAGGCCAGCTGCTGCTGAACTGTTCCCACCCTTCCCAGGTAAAACACCTGAATATGTACAAGGGCTTGAAAGCCTAGAGGAAGGGCCGTGGAGCCACACCAGCGACAGCACGCAGGGCAACTTGGTGCCTGCAGGACAGCCAGGATGGTCCTGGCCCCGGGTGCTCTTCTAGAAGCTTTCCATTGCCCTGCCTGAGATACCCTTATTGTCCAGGCCCCCACTGCTTTTTTCCTTCCTCACCTCTGTCCGGAGAGAAATTCCAGCGCAAGGTATGGGTGACACATCCTCTTCTTTACAGGTGGCAGCCTGGCAACCCCTGCAGAAAGTCCAGCAGAGCCCCACTCACAACGGGCCACCCACAAAGCCGTGGCCCCTCACTCCCTCCCACCAGCACAGCCCCGAGACTGCTGACGGGGCAGAGAATATGGAGTCAGGCACAGCTTCAGGGGCTATTGCTGCCTGGAGCGCTGTTTATATTGACCTCAACCCAGGCACACCTGAGGAGGGCCGGCCGGCAGCTTCAGGCTGCCCAGGTCAGCTAATCCTCAGCCCTCAGGGAATCACACTGTTGAAAATGGACCTCACTAAGGCAGAGTAGAAGCCAAGGAATAAAAGGACACAATGCCATTTGCAGCACTGTAGATGTGTCTAGAGGTAATCACGTGACTTGTAGTAAGTCAGAAAGTGAAAGACACATATCATATCATATCACTTATAGGTGTTACCTAAAAACGGATACCAGGGCAGATATTTCCACGGAGAAGGACAATCACAGATTCATTAAACAAACTTATGGTTCACCAATGGAAAGGTGTGAGGATTGGTTTCATTACGATATTGGGGTTAACAGACATACAAACACAGGTGACATATATAATCACCAAAGACCTATGGAATGCCAGGAGAAGACGACTCAACATCCTGTCATAACGTACATGGGAAAAGGATCCCAGGAAGAACAGACATATGTGTATGTGTAAAAGAAGCACATCTTCCACACCTACCACAAGCCAAACATTGTAATCACACTTGCTGTAATCAAAAATAAAAAATTAAATTAAAAACACGAAGAAGAAGTAGTGAGACAAACTTGAGGGGCTTTCTCCTGGCACATTCCATTCTAAATTCCAATCTAGAACACGACTTCCTTTGAGGCTCTGTTGCCCTAGTAACCAGATTTGGTAAGGGAGAACTGCTGCCACCTTGTGGCCGTTTCACACAACAGCAGCTTTAATCCCAGAGCTCATGGTCAGTTGATATTCAAAATCATTGCAGACCTGTAAATGACACCTGCCCTGAAAACAAATCCTGGGGTCACATATCGACCAAAAATTTCAAAGGACGCCCATATTTCAAAACGACCGTTTCAAAAGGCATATTTTACGCACATTAGTGTTCTGCTTCTTTTTCTTTCTTTCTTTCTTTGTTAAAAAAACAGGAATGGAAAAAGGCATCCCTCAGAATGGGCGAAAATATTTGCAAACGAATCAATGGACAAAGGTTTAATCTCCAACATATATAAAGAGCTCATGCAGCTTAATATTAAAACAACAAACAACCCAATACAAAAATGGGCAGAAGATCTAAAGAGACGTTTCTTCAAAGAAGACACAGAGACGGCCAAGACGCACATGAAAAGCTGCTCAACATCACTAATTATTAGAGAAATGCAAATCAAAACTACAATGAGGGATCACCTCACACCTGTTAGAATCGGCATCATCAGAAAATCTACAACCAACAAACTCTGGGGAGGGTGTGGACAAAAGGAACCCTCTTCCACTATTGGTGGGAATGTAAATTGATACAGTGTCTATGGACAACAGTATGGAGTTTCGTTAAAAAAACTTGAAATAGAATTACCATATGATCCGGCCATCCCACTTCTGGTCATATACCCAGAGAAAACCATAAATCAAAAAGGCACATTCACCACAATGGTCATTGCAGCACTATTTAAAATAGCCAGGTAATGGAAGCAACCTAAATACCCACAGACAGACGAATGGATAAAGATGTGGTACATATATAAAATGGAATATTACTCAGCCATATGAAGGAATGAAACTGGGTCATTTGTAGAGACGTCGATGGATCTAGAGACTGTCATACAGAATGAAGTAAGTCAGAAAGAGAAAAACAAATATTGTATATTAATGCATATATGTGGAACCTAGACAAATGGTACAGATGAACTGGTTTGCAGGGAAGAAACAGAGACACAGAGGTAGAGAACAAACGTATGGACACCAAGTGTGGGAAGCCATGGGGTGGTGGTGGTGGGATGAGTCGGGAGATTGGGATTGACCTGTATACATGTATATGCATAAAATACATAACTAATAATAACCTGCTGTATAAAAAAATAAATAAAATTAAATTTCAAAATTTTATAAAATAAAATTTATAAATAGAAAAAAGGTCTTCCCTTCACACAGATGTATTTACATGAATGAACTATTGCCATGATTATATCAATAAATACACAAAAGAGGAATAAAACCTAACTTGAACCAAAAAGGAAAAAATACCTGAACCCACCAGTTATACAGAGGAAAACCCTACCAGGGCACTTGCTCCAGCGGTAAACAATTCTGAAATTGGTCAGAGGTGGGGAATCATCTCCCATACAGCCAGCAGCCCACCCCCCACGCAAGGAGCGTCCTCATTGCAAATCTGGGGGACAATGCCGAGGCATCTGTGAGTAAACGTGAGCAGAGCCCCAGGCCAGCTGCTGCTGAACTGTTCCCACCCTTCCCAGGTAAAACACCTGAATATGTACAAGGGCTTGAAAGCCTAGAGGAAGGGCCGTGGAGCCACACCAGCGACAGCACGCAGGGCAACTTGGTGCCTGCAGGACAGCCAGGATGGTCCTGGCCCCGGGTGCTCTTCTAGAAGCTTTCCATTGCCCTGCCTGAGATACCCTTATTGTCCAGGCCCCCACTGCTTTTTTCCTTCCTCACCTCTGTCCGGAGAGAAATTCCAGCGCAAGGTATGGGTGACACATCCTCTTCTTTACAGGTGGCAGCCTGGCAACCCCTGCAGAAAGTCCAGCAGAGCCCCACTCACAACGGGCCACCCACAAAGCCGTGGCCCCTCACTCCCTCCCACCAGCACAGCCCCGAGACTGCTGACGGGGCAGAGAATATGGAGTCAGGCACAGCTTCAGGGGCTATTGCTGCCTGGAGCGCTGTTTATATTGACCTCAACCCAGGCACACCTGAGGAGGGCCGGCCGGCAGCTTCAGGCTGCCCAGGTCAGCTAATCCTCAGCCCTCAGGGAATCACACTGTTGAAAATGGACCTCACTAAGGCAGAGTAGAAGCCAAGGAATAAAAGGACACAATGCCATTTGCAGCACTGTAGATGTGTCTAGAGGTAATCACGTGACTTGTAGTAAGTCAGAAAGTGAAAGACACATATCATATCATATCACTTATAGGTGTTACCTAAAAACGGATACCAGGGCAGATATTTCCACGGAGAAGGACAATCACAGATTCATTAAACAAACTTATGGTTCACCAATGGAAAGGTGTGAGGATTGGTTTCATTACGATATTGGGGTTAACAGACATACAAACACAGGTGACATATATAATCACCAAAGACCTATGGAATGCCAGGAGAAGACGACTCAACATCCTGTCATAACGTACATGGGAAAAGGATCCCAGGAAGAACAGACATATGTGTATGTGTAAAAGAAGCACATCTTCCACACCTACCACAAGCCAAACATTGTAATCACACTTGCTGTAATCAAAAATAAAAAATTAAATTAAAAACACGAAGAAGAAGTAGTGAGACAAACTTGAGGGGCTTTCTCCTGGCACATTCCATTCTAAATTCCAATCTAGAACACGACTTCCTTTGAGGCTCTGTTGCCCTAGTAACCAGATTTGGTAAGGGAGAACTGCTGCCACCTTGTGGCCGTTTCACACAACAGCAGCTTTAATCCCAGAGCTCATGGTCAGTTGATATTCAAAATCATTGCAGACCTGTAAATGACACCTGCCCTGAAAACAAATCCTGGGGTCACATATCGACCAAAAATTTCAAAGGACGCCCATATTTCAAAACGACCGTTTCAAAAGGCATATTTTACGCACATTAGTGTTCTGCTTCTTTTTCTTTCTTTCTTTCTTTGTTAAAAAAACAGGAATGGAAAAAGGCATCCCTCAGAATGGGCGAAAATATTTGCAAACGAATCAATGGACAAAGGTTTAATCTCCAACATATATAAAGAGCTCATGCAGCTTAATATTAAAACAACAAACAACCCAATACAAAAATGGGCAGAAGATCTAAAGAGACGTTTCTTCAAAGAAGACACAGAGACGGCCAAGACGCACATGAAAAGCTGCTCAACATCACTAATTATTAGAGAAATGCAAATCAAAACTACAATGAGGGATCACCTCACACCTGTTAGAATCGGCATCATCAGAAAATCTACAACCAACAAACTCTGGGGAGGGTGTGGACAAAAGGAACCCTCTTCCACTATTGGTGGGAATGTAAATTGATACAGTGTCTATGGACAACAGTATGGAGTTTCGTTAAAAAAACTTGAAATAGAATTACCATATGATCCGGCAATCCCACTTCTGGTCATATACCCAGAGAAAACCATAAATCAAAAAGGCACATTCACCACAATGGTCATTGCAGCACTATTTAAAATAGCCAGGTAATGGAAGCAACCTAAATACCCACAGACAGACGAATGGATAAAGATGTGGTACATATATAAAATGGAATATTACTCAGCCATATGAAGGAATGAAACTGGGTCATTTGTAGAGACGTCGATGGATCTAGAGACTGTCATACAGAATGAAGTAAGTCAGAAAGAGAAAAACAAATATTGTATATTAATGCATATATGTGGAACCTAGACAAATGGTACAGATGAACTGGTTTGCAGGGAAGAAACAGAGACACAGAGGTAGAGAACAAACGTATGGACACCAAGTGTGGGAAGCCATGGGGTGGTGGTGGTGGGATGAGTCGGGAGATTGGGATTGACCTGTATACATGTATATGCATAAAATACATAACTAATAATAACCTGCTGTATAAAAAAATAAATAAAATTAAATTTCAAAATTTTATAAAATAAAATTTATAAATAGAAAAAAGGTCTTCCCTTCACACAGATGTATTTACATGAATGAACTATTGCCATGATTATATCAATAAATACACAAAAGAGGAATAAAACCTAACTTGAACCAAAAAGGAAAAAATACCTGAACCCGCCAGTTATACAGAGGAAAACCCTACCAGGGCACTTGCTCCAGCGGTAAACAATTCTGAAATTGGTCAGAGGTGGGGAATCATCTCCCATACAGCCAGCAGCCCACCGCCCACGCAAGGAGCGTCCTCATTGCAAATCTGGGGGACAATGCCGAGGCATCTGTGAGTAAACGTGAGCAGAGCCCCAGGCCAGCTGCTGCTGAACTGTTCCCACCCTTCCCAGGTAAAACACCTGAATATGTACAAGGGCTTGAAAGCCTAGAGGAAGGGCCGTGGCGCCACACCAGCGACAGCACGCAGGGCAACTTGGTGCCTGCAGGACAGCCAGGATGGTCCTGGTCCCGGGTGCTCTTCTAGAAGCTTTCCATTGCCCTGCCTGAGATACCCTTATTGTCCAGGCCCCCACTGCTTTTTTCCTTCCTCACCTCTGTCCGGAGAGAAATTCCAGCGGAAGGTATGGGTGACACATCCTCTTCTTTACAGGTGGCAGCCTGGCAACCCCTGCAGAAAGTCCAGCAGAGCCCCACTCACAACGGGCCACCCACAAAGCCGTGGCCCCTCACTCCCTCCCACCAGCACAGCCCCGAGACTGCTGACGGGGCAGAGAATATGGAGTCAGGCACAGCTTCAGGGGCTATTGCTGCCTGGAGCGCTGTTTATATTGACCTCAACCCAGGCACACCTGAGGAGGGCCGGCCGGCAGGTTCAGGCTGCCCAGGTCAGCTAATCCTCAGCCCTCAGGGAATCACACTGTTGAAAATGGACCTCACTAAGGCAGAGTAGAAGCCAAGGAATAAAAGGACACAATGCCATTTGCAGCACTGTAGATGTGTCTAGAGGTAATCACGTGACTTGTAGTAAGTCAGAAAGTGAAAGACACATATCATATCATATCACTTATAGGTGTTACCTAAAAACGGATACCAGGGCAGATATTTCCACGGAGAAGGACAATCACAGATTCATTAAACAAACTTATGGTTCACCAATGGAAAGGTGTGAGGATTGGTTTCATTACGATATTGGGGTTAACAGACATACAAACACAGGTGACATATATAATCACCAAAGACCTAAGGAATGCCAAGAGAAGAAGACTCAACATCCTGTCATAACGTACATGGGAAAAGGATCCCAGGAAGAACAGACATATGTGTATGTGTAAAAGAAGCACATCTTCCACACCTACCACAAGCCAAACATTGTAATCACACTTGCTGTAATCAAAAATAAAAAATTAAATTAAAAACACGAAGAAGAAGTAGTGAGACCAACTTGAGGGGCTTTCTCCTGGCACATTCCATTCTAAATTCCAATCTAGAACACGACTTCCATTGAGGCTCTGTTGCCCTAGTAACCAGATTTGGTAAGGGAGAACTGCTGCCACCTTGTGGCCGTTTCACACAACAGCAGCTTTAATCCCAGCGCTCATGGTCAGTTGATATTCAAAATCATTGCAGACCTGTAAATGACACCTGCCCTGAAAACAAATCCTGGGGTCACATATCGACCAAAAAATTCAAAGGACGCCCATATTTCAAAACGACCGTTTCAAAAGGCATATTTTACGCACATTAGTGTTCTGCTTCTTTTTCTTTCTTTCTTTCTTTGTTAAAAAAACAGGAATGGAAAAAGGCATCCCTCAGATTGGGCGAAAATATTTGCAAACGAATCAATGGACAAAGGTTTAATCTCCAACATATATAAAGAGCTCATGCAGCTTAATATTAAAACAACAAACAACCCAATACAAAAATGGGCAGAAGATCTAAAGAGACGTTTCTTCAAAGAAGACACAGAGACGGCCAAGACGCACATGAAAAGCTGCTCAACATCACTAATTATTAGAGAAATGCAAATCAAAACTACAATGAGGGATCACCTCACACCTGTTAGAATCGGCATCATCAGAAAATCTACAACCAACAAACTCTGGGGAGGGTGTGGACAAAAGGAACCCTCTTCCACTATTGGTGGGAATGTAAATTGATACAGTGTCTATGGACAACAGTATGGAGTTTCGTTAAAAAAACTTGAAATAGAATTACCATATGATCCAGCAATCCTACTTCTGGGCATATACCAGAGAAAACCATAAATCAAAAAGGCACATTCACCACAATGGTCATTGCAGCACTATTGACAATAGCCAGGTAATGGAAGC
This sequence comes from Mesoplodon bidens, assembly GCF_964165515.1. Lineage (NCBI taxonomy): Eukaryota > Metazoa > Chordata > Mammalia > Artiodactyla > Ziphiidae > Mesoplodon > Mesoplodon bidens. The sequence continues at coordinate 1,538,944 of NW_027671903.1, forward strand.
AAACTAAATACCCACAGACAGACGAATGGATAAAGATGTGGTACATATATAAAATGGAATATTACTCAGCCATAAGAAGGAATGAAACTGGGTCATTTGTAGAGACGTCGATGGATCTAGAGACTGTCATACAGAATGAAGTAAGTCAGAAAGAGAAAAACAAATATTGTATATTAATGCATATATGTGGAACCTAGACAAATGGTACAGATGAACTGGTTTGCAGGGAAGAAACAGAGACACAGAGGTAGAGAACAAACGTATGGACACCAAGTGTGGGAAGCCATGGGGTGGTGGTGGTGGGATGAGTCGGGAGATTGGGATTGACCTGTATACATGTATATGCATAAAATACATAACTAATAATAACCTGCTGTATAAAAAAATAAATAAAATTAAATTTCAAAATTTTATAAAATAAAATTTAAAAATAGAAAAAAGGTCTTCCCTTCACACAGATGTATTTATATGAATGAACTATTGCCATGCTTATATCAGTAAATACACAAAAGAGGAATAAAACCTAACTTGAACCAAAAAGGAAAAAAATACCTGAACCCACCTGTTATACAGAGGAAAGCCCTATCAGGGCACTTGCTCCAGCGGTAAACAATTCTGAAATTGGTCAGAGGTGGGGAATCATCTCCCATACAGCCAGCAGCCCACCCCCCACGCAAGGAGCGTCCTCATTGCAAATCTGGGGGACAATGCCGAGGCATCTGTGAGTAAACGTGAGCAGAGCCCCAGGCCAGCTGCTGCTGAACTGTTCCCACCCTTCCCAGGTAAAACACCTGAATATGTACAAGGGCTTGAAAGCCTAGAGGAAGGGCCGTGGAGCCACACCAGCGACAGCACGCAGGGCAACTTGGTGCCTGCAGGACAGCCAGGATGGTCCTGGCCCCGGGTGCTCTTCTAGAAGCTTTCCATTGCCCGGCCTGAGATACCCTTCTTGTCCAGGCCCCCACTGCTTTTTTCCTTCCTCACCTCTGTCCGGAGAGAAATTCCAGCGCAAGGTATGGGTGACACATCCTCTTCTTTACAGGTGGCAGCCTGGCAACCCCTGCAGAAAGTCCAGCAGAGCCCCACTCACAACGGGCCACCCACAAAGCCGTGGCCCCTCACTCCCTCCCACCAGCACAGCCCCGAGACTGCTGACGGGGCAGAGAATATGGAGTCAGGCACAGCTTCAGGGGCTATTGCTGCCTGGAGCGCTGTTTATATTGACCTCAACCCAGGCACACCTGAGGAGGGCCGGCCGGCAGGTTCAGGCTGCCCAGGTCAGCTAATCCTCAGCCCTCAGGGAATCACACTGTTGAAAATGGACCTCACTAAGGCAGAGTAGAAGCCAAGGAATAAAAGGACACAATGCCATTTGCAGCACTGTAGATGTGTCTAGAGGTAATCACGTGACTTGTAGTAAGTCAGAAAGTGAAAGACACATATCATATCATATCACTTATAGGTGTTACCTAAAAACGGATACCAGGGCAGATATTTCCACGGAGAAGGACAATCACAGATTCATTAAACAAACTTATGGTTCACCAATGGAAAGGTGTGAGGATTGGTTTCATTACGATATTGGGGTTAACAGACATACAAACACAGGTGACATATATAATCACCAAAGACCTAAGGAATGCCAAGAGAAGAAGACTCAACATCCTGTCATAACGTACATGGGAAAAGGATCCCAGGAAGAACAGACATATGTGTATGTGTAAAAGAAGCACATCTTCCACACCTACCACAAGCCAAACATTGTAATCACACTTGCTGTAATCTAAAATAAAAAATTAAATTAAAAACACGAAGAAGAAGTAGTGAGACAAACTTGAGGGGCTTTCTCCTGGCACATTCCATTCTAAATTCCAATCTAGAACAGGACTTCCATTGAGGCTCTCTTGCCCTAGTAACCAGATTTGGTAAGGGAGAACTGCTGCCACCTTGTGGCCGTTTCACACAACAGCAGCTTTAATCCCAGCGCTCATGGTCAGTTGATATTCAAAATCTTTGCAGGCCTGTAAATGACACCTGCCCTGAAAACAAATCCTGGGGTCACATATCGACCAAAAAATTCAAAGGACGCCCATATTTCAAAACGACCGTTTCAAAAGGCATATTTTACGCACATTAGTGTTCTGCTTCTTTTTCTTTCTTTCTTTCTTTGTTAAAAAAACAGGAATGGAAAAAGGCATCCCTCAGATTGGGCGAAAATATTTGCAAACGAATCAATGGACAAAGGTTTAATCTCCAACATATATAAAGAGCTCATGCAGCTTAATATTAAAACAACAAACAACCCAATACAAAAATGGGCAGAAGATCTAAAGAGACGTTTCTTCAAAGAAGACACAGAGACGGCCGAGACGCACATGAAAAGCTGCTCAACATCACTAATTATTAGAGAAATGCAAATCAAAACTACAATGAGGGATCACCTCACACCTGTTAGAATCGGCATCATCAGAAAATCTACAACCAACAAATTCTGGGGAGGGTGTGGACAAAAGGAACCCTCTTCCACTATTGGTGGGAATGTAAATTGATACAGTGTCTATGGACAACAGTATGGAGTTTCGTTAAAAAAACTTGAAATAGAATTACCATATGATCCAGCAATCCTACTTCTGGGCATATACCAGAGAAAACCATAAATCAAAAAGGCACATTCACCCCAATGGTCATTGCAGCACTATTTACAATAGCCAGGTAATTGAAGCAACCTAAATACCCACAGACAGACGAATGGATAAAGATGTGGTACATATATAAAATGGAATATTACTCAGCCATAAGAAGGAATGAAACTGGGTCATTTGTAGAGACATCGATGGATCTAGAGACTGTCATACAGAATGAAGTAAGTCAGAAAGAGAAAAACAAATATTGTATATTAATGCATATATGTGGAACCTAGACAAATGGTACAGATGAACAGGTTTGCAGGGAAGAAACAGAGACACAGAGGTAGAGAACAAACGTATGGACACCAAGTGTGGGAAGCCACGGGGTGGTGGTGGTGGGATGAGTCGGGAGATTGGGATTGACCTGTATACATGTATATGCATAAAATACATAACTAATAATAACCTGCTGTATAAAAAAATAAATAAAATTAAATTTCAAAATTTTATAAAATAAAATTTAAAAATAGAAAAAAGGTCTTCCCTTCACACAGATGTATTTATATGAATGAACTATTGCCATGCTTATATCAGTAAATACACAAAAGAGGAATAAAACCTAACTTGAACCAAAAAGGAAAAAAATACCTGAACCCACCCGTTATACAGAGGAAAGCCCTATCAGGGCACTTGCTCCAGCGGTAAACAATTCTGAAATTGGTCAGAGGTGGGGAATCATCTCCCATACAGCCAGCAGCCCACCCCCCACGCAAGGAGCGTCCTCATTGCAAATCTGGGGGACAATGCCAAGGCATCTGTGAGTAAACGTGAGCAGAGCCCCAGGCCAGCTGCTGCTGAACTGTTCCCACCCTTCCCAGGTAAAACACCTGAATATGTACAAGGGCTTGAAAGCCTAGAGGAAGGGCCGTGGAGCCACACCAGCGACAGCACGCAGGGCAACTTGGTGCCTGCAGGACAGCCAGGATGGTCCTGGCCCCGGGTGCTCTTCTAGAAGCTTTCCATTGCCCTGCCTGAGATACCCTTCCTGTCCAGGCCCCCACTGCTTTTTTCCTTCCTCACCTCTGTCCGGAGAGAAATTCCAGCGGAAGGTATGGGTGACACATCCTCTTCTTTACAGGTGGCAGCCTTGCAACCCCTGCAGAAAGTCCAGCAGAGCCCCACTCACAACGGGCCACCCACAAAGCCGTGGCCCCTCACTCCCTCCCACCAGCACAGCCCCGAGACTGCTGACGGGGCAGAGAATATGGAGTCAGGCACAGCTTCAGGGGCTATTGCTGCCTGGAGCGCTGTTTATATTGACCTCAACCCAGGCACACCTGAGGAGGGCCGGCCGGCAGGTTCAGGCTGCCCAGGTCAGCTAATCCTCAGCCCTCAGGGAATCACACTGTTGAAAATGGACCTCACTAAGGCAGAGTAGAAGCCAAGGAATAAAAGGACACAATGCCATTTGCAGCACTGTAGATGTGTCTAGAGGTAATCACGTGACTTGTAGTAAGTCAGAAAGTGAAAGACACATATCATATCATATCACTTATAGGTGTTACCTAAAAACGGATACCAGGGCAGATATTTCCACGGAGAAGGACAATCACAGATTCATTAAACAAACTTATGGTTCACCAATGGAAAGGTGTGAGGATTGGTTTCATTACGATATTGGGGTTAACAGACATACAAACACAGGTGACATATATAATCACCAAAGACCTATGGAATGCCAAGAGAAGACGACTCAACATCCTGTCATAACGTACATGGGAAAAGGATCCCAGGAAGAACAGACATATGTGTATGTGTAAAAGAAGCACATCTTCCACACCTACCACAAGCCAAACATTGTAATCACACTTGCTGTAATCAAAAATAAAAAATTAAATTAAAAACACGAAGAAGAAGTAGTGAGACCAACTTGAGGGGCTTTCTCCTGGCACATTCCATTCTAAATTCCAATCTAGAACACGACTTCCTTTGAGGCTCTGTTGCCCTAGTAACCAGATTTGGTATGGGAGAACTGCTGCCACCTTGTGGCCGTTTCACACAACAGCAGCTTTAATCCCAGAGCTCATGGTCAGTTGATATTCAAAATCATTGCAGACCTGTAAATGACACCTGCCCTGAAAACAAATCCTGGGGTCACATATCGACCAAAAATTTCAAAGGACGCCCATATTTCAAAACGACCGTTTCAAAAGGCATATTTTACGCACATTAGTGTTCTGCTTCTTTTTCTTTCTTTCTTTCTTTGTTAAAAAAACAGGAATGGAAAAAGGCATCCCTCAGAATGGGCGAAAATATTTGCAAACGAATCAATGGACAAAGGTTTAATCTCCAACATATATAAAGAGCTCATGCAGCTTAATATTAAAACAACAAACAACCCAATACAAAAATGGGCAGAAGATCTAAAGAGACGTTTCTTCAAAGAAGACACAGAGACGGCCAAGACGCACATGAAAAGCTGCTCAACATCACTAATTATTAGAGAAATGCAAATCAAAACTACAATGAGGGATCACCTCACACCTGTTAGAATCGGCATCATCAGAAAATCTACAACCAACAAACTCTGGGGAGGGTGTGGACAAAAGGAACCCTCTTCCACTATTGGTGGGAATGTAAATTGATACAGTGTCTATGGACAACAGTATGGAGTTTAGTTAAAAAAACTTGAAATAGAATTACCATATGATCCGGCAATCCCACTTCTGGTCATATACCCAGAGAAAACCATAAATCAAAAAGGCACATTCACCACAATGGTCATTGCAGCACTATTTAAAATAGCCAGGTAATGGAAGCAACCTAAATACCCACAGACAGACGAATGGATAAAGATGTGGTACATATATAAAATGGAATATTACTCAGCCATATGAAGGAATGAAACTGGGTCATTTGTAGAGACGTCGATGGATCTAGAGACTGTCATACAGAATGAAGTAAGTCAGAAAGAGAAAAACAAATATTGTATATTAATGCATATATGTGGAACCTAGACAAATGGTACAGATGAACTGGTTTGCAGGGAAGAAACAGAGACACAGAGGTAGAGAACAAACGTATGGACACCAAGTGTGGGAAGCCATGGGGTGGTGGTGGTGGGATGAGTTGGGAGATTGGGATTGACCTGTATACATGTATATGCATAAAATACATAACTAATAATAACCTGCTGTATAAAAAAATAAATAAAATTAAATTTCAAAATTTTATAAAATAAAATTTATAAATAGAAAAAAGGTCTTCCCTTCACACAGATGTATTTACATGAATGAACTATTGCCAAGCTTATATCAATAAATACACAAAAGAGGAATAAAACCTAACTTGAACCAAAAAGGAAAAAATACCTGAACCCACCAGTTATACAGAGGAAAACCCTACCAGGGCACTTGCTCCAGCGGTAAACAATTCTGAAATTGGTCAGAGGTGGGGAATCATCTCCCATACAGCCAGCAGCCCACACCCCACGCAAGGAGCGTCCTCATTGCAAATCTGGGGGACAATGCCGAGGCATCTGTGAGTAAACGTGAGCAGAGCCCCAGGCCAGCTGCTGCTGAACTGTTCCCACCCTTCCCAGGTAAAACACCTGAATATGTACAAGGGCTTGAAAGCCTAGAGGAAGGGCCGTGGAGCCACACCAGCGACAGCACGCAGGGCAACTTGGTGCCTGCAGGACAGCCAGGATGGTCCTGGCCCCGGGTGCTCTTCTAGAAGCTTTCCATTGCCCTGCCTGAGATACCCTTCTTGTCCAGGCCCCCACTGCTTTTTTCCTTCCTCACCTCTGTCCGGAGAGAAATTCCAGTGGAAGGTATGGGTGACACATCCTCTTCTTTACAGGTGGCAGCCTGGCAACCCCTGCAGAAAGTCCAGCAGAGCCCCACTCACAACGGGCCACCCACAAAGCCGTGGCCCCTCACTCCCTCCCACCAGCACAGCCCCGAGACTGCTGACGGGGCAGAGAATATGGAGTCAGGCACAGCTTCAGGGGCTATTGCTGCCTGGAGCGCTGTTTATATTGACCTCAACCCAGGCACACCTGAGGAGGGCCGGCCGGCAGGTTCAGGCTGCCCAGGTCAGCTAATCCTCAGCCCTCAGGGAATCACACTGTTGAAAATGGACCTCACTAAGGCAGAGTAGAAGCCAAGGAATAAAAGGACACAATGCCATTTGCAGCACTGTAGATGTGTCTAGAGGTAATCACGTGACTTGTAGTAAGTCAGAAAGTGAAAGACACATATCATATCATATCACTTATAGGTGTTACCTAAAAACGGATACCAGGGCAGATATTTCCACGGAGAAGGACAATCACAGATTCATTAAACAAACTTATGGTTCACCAATGGAAAGGTGTGAGGATTGGTTTCATTACGATATTGGGGTTAACAGACATACAAACACAGGTGACATATATAATCACCAAAGACCTATGGAATGCCAAGAGAAGACGACTCAACATCCTGTCATAACGTACATGGGAAAAGGATCCCAGGAAGAACAGACATATGTGTATGTGTAAAAGAAGCACATCTTCCACACCTACCACAAGCCAAACATTGTAATCACACTTGCTGTAATCAAAAATAAAAAATTAAATTAAAAACACGAAGAAGAAGTAGTGAGACAAATTTGAGGGGCTTTCTCCTGGCACATTCCATTCTAAATTCCAATCTAGAACACGAATTCCTTTGAGGCTCTGTTGCCCTAGTAACCAGATTTGGTATGGGAGAACTGCTGCCACCTTGTGGCCGTTTCACACAACAGCAGCTTTAATCCCAGAGCTCATGGTCAGTTGATATTCAAAATCATTGCAGACCTGTAAATGACACCTGCCCTGAAAACAAATCCTGGGGTCACATATCGACCAAAAATTTCAAAGGACGCCCATATTTCAAAACGACCGTTTCAAAAGGCATATTTTACGCACATTAGTGTTCTGCTTCTTTTTCTTTCTTTCTTTCTTTGTTAAAAAAACAGGAATGGAAAAAGGCATCCCTCAGAATGGGCGAAAATATTTGCAAACGAATCAATGGACAAAGGTTTAATCTCCAACATATATAAAGAGCTCATGCAGCTTAATATTAAAACAACAAACAACCCAATACAAAAATGGGCAGAAGATCTAAAGAGACGTTTCTTCAAAGAAGACACAGAGACGGCCAAGACGCACATGAAAAGCTGCTCAACATCACTAATTATTAGAGAAATGCAAATCAAAACTACAATGAGGGATCACCTCACACCTGTTAGTATCGGCATCATCAGAAAATCTACAACCAACAAACTCTGGGGAGGGTGTGGACAAAAGGAACCCTCTTCCACTATTGGTGGGAATGTAAATTGATACAGTGTCTATGGACAACAGTATGGAGTTTCGTTAAAAAAACTTGAAATAGAATTACCATATGATCCGGCAATCCCACTTCTGGGCATATACCCAGAGAAAACCATAAATCAAAAAGGCACATTCACCACAATGGTCATTGCAGCACTATTGACAATAGCCAGGTAATGGAAGCAACCTAAATACCCACAGACAGACGAATGGATAAAGATGTGGTACATATATAAAATGGAATATTACTCAGCCATAAGAAGGAATGAAACTGGGTCATTTGTAGAGACGTCGATGGATCTAGAGACTGTCATACAGAATGAAGTAAGTCAGAAAGAGAAAAACAAATATTGTATATTAATGCATATATGTGGAACCTAGACAAATGGTACAGATGAACTGGTTTGCAGGGAAGAAACAGAGACACAGAGGTAGAGAACAAACGTATGGACACCAAGTGTGGGAAGCCATGGGGTGGTGGTGGTGGGATGAGTCGGGAGATTGGGATTGACCTGTATACATGTATATGCATAAAATACATAACTAATAATAACCTGCTGTATAAAAAAATAAATAAAATTAAATTTCAAAATTTTATAAAATAAAATTTAAAAATAGAAAAAAGGTCTTCCCTTCACACAGATGTATTTATATGAATGAACTATTGCCATGCTTATATCAGTAAATACACAAAAGAGGAATAAAACCTAACTTGAACCAAAAAGGAAAAAAATACCTGAACCCACCAGTTATACAGAGGAAAACCCTATCAGGGCACTTGCTCCAGCGGTAAACAATTCTGAAATTGGTCAGAGGTGGGGAATCATCTCCCATACAGCCAGCAGCCCACCCCCCACGCAAGGAGCGTCCTCATTGCAAATCTGGGGGACCGTGCCGAGGCATCTGTGAGTAAACGTGAGCAGAGCCCCAGGCCAGCTGCTGCTGAACTGTTCCCACCCTTCCCAGGTAAAACACCTGAATATGTACAAGGGCTTGAAAGCCTAGAGGAAGGGCCGTGGAGCCACACCAGCGGCAGCACGCAGGCCAACTTGGTGCCTGCAGGCCCGCCAGGATGGTCCTGGCCCCGGGTGCTCTTCTAGAAGCTTTCCATTGCCCTGCCTGAGATACCCTTCCTGCCCAGGCCCCCACTGCTTTTTTCCTTCCTCACCTCTGTCCGGAGAGAAATTCCAGCGCAAGGTATGGGTGACACATCCTCTTCTTTACAGGTGGCAGCCTGGCAACCCCTGCAGAAAGTCCAGCAGAGCCCCACTCACAACGGGCCACCCACAAAGCCGTGGCCCCTCACTCCCTCCCACCAGCACAGCCCCGAGACTGCTGACGGGGCAGAGAATATGGAGTCAGGCACAGCTTCAGGGGCTATTGCTGCCTGGAGCGCTGTTTATATTGACCTCAACCCAGGCACACCTAAGGAGGGCCGGCCGGCAGGTTCAGGCTGCCCAGGTCAGCTAATCCTCAGCCCTCAGGGAATCACACTGTTGAAAATGGACCTCACTAAGGCAGAGTAGAAGCCAAGGAATAAAAGGACACAATGCCATTTGCAGCACTGTAGATGTGTCTAGAGGTAATCACGTGACTTGTAGTAAGTCAGAAAGTGAAAGACACATATCATATCATATCACTTATAGGTGTTACCTAAAAACGGATACCAGGGCAGATATTTCCACGGAGAAGGACAATCACAGATTCATTAAACAAACTTATGGTTCACCAATGGAAAGGTGTGAGGATTGGTTTCATTACGATATTGGGGTTAACAGACATACAAACACAGGTGACATATATAATCACCAAAGACCTTGGAATACCAAGAGAAGACGACTCAACATCCTGTCATAACGTACATGGGAAAAGGATCCCAGGAAGAACAGACATATGTGTATGTGTAAAAGAAGCACATCTTCCACACCTACCACAAGCCAAACATTGTAATCACACTTGCTGTAATCAAAAATAAAAAATTAAATTAAAAACACGAAGAAGAAGTAGTGAGACCAACTTGAGGGGCTTTCTCCTGGCACATTCCATTCTAAATTCCAATCTAGAACACGACTTCCATTGAGGCTCTGTTGCCCTAGTAACCAGATTTGGTAAGGGAGAACTGCTGCCACCTTGTGGCCGTTTCACACAACAGCAGCTTTAATCCCAGCGCTCATGGTCAGTTGATATTCAAAATCATTGCAGACCTGTAAATGACACCTGCCCTGAAAACAAATCCTGGGGTCACATATCGACCAAAAAATTCAAAGGACGCCCATATTTCAAAACGACCGTTTCAAAAGGCATATTTTACGCACATTAGTGTTCTGCTTCTTTTTCTTTCTTTCTTTCTTTGTTAAAAAAACAGGAATGGAAAAAGGCATCCCTCAGATTGGGCGAATATATTTGCAAATGAATCAATGGACAAAGGTTTAATCTCCAACATATATAAAGAGCTCATGCAGCTTAATATTAAAACAACAAACAACCCAATACAAAAATGGGCAGAAGATCTAAAGAGACGTTTCTTCAAAGAAGACACAGAGACGGCCAAGACGCACATGAAAAGCTGCTCAACATCACTAATTATTAGAGAAATGCAAATCAAAACTACAATGAGGGATCACCTCACACCTGTTAGAATCGGCATCATCAGAAAATCTACAACCAACAAACTCTGGGGAGGGTGTGGACAAAAGGAACCCTCTTCCACTATTGGTGGGAATGTAAATTGATACAGTGTCTATGGACAACAGTATGGAGTTTCGTTAAAAAAACTTGAAATAGAATTACCATATGATCCAGCAATCCTACTTCTGGGCATATACCAGAGAAAACCATAAATCAAAAAGGCACATTCACCACAATGGTCATTGCAGCACTATTGACAATAGCCAGGTAATGGAAGCAACCTAAATACCCACAGACAAACGAATGGATAAAGATGTGGTACATATATAAAATGGAATATTACTCAGCCATAAGAAGGAATGAAACTGGGTCATTTGTAGAGACATCGATGGATCTAGAGACTGTCATACAGAATGAAGTAAGTCAGAAAGAGAAAAACAAATATTGTATATTAATGCATATATGTGGAACCTAGACAAATGGTACAGATGAACAGGTTTGCAGGGAAGAAACAGAGACACAGAGGTAGAGAACAAACGTATGGACACCAAGTGTGGGAAGCCATGGGGTGGTGGTGGTGGGATGAGTCGGGAGATTGGGATTGACCTGTATACATGTATATGCATAAAATACATAACTAATAATAACCTGCTGTATAAAAAAATAAATAAAATTAAATTTCAAAATTTTATAAAATAAAATTTAAAAATAGAAAAAAGGTCTTCCCTTCACACAGATGTATTTATATGAATGAACTATTGCCATGCTTATATCAGTAAATACACAAAAGAGGAATAAAACCTAACTTGAACCAAAAAGGAAAAAAATACCTGAACCCACCTGTTATACAGAGGAAAGCCCTATCAGGGCACTTGCTCCAGCGGTAAACAATTCTGAAATTGGTCAGAGGTGGGGAATCATCTCCCATACAGCCAGCAGCCCACCCCCCATGCAAGGAGCGTCCTCATTGCAAATCTGGGGGACAATGCCGAGGCATCTGTGAGTAAACGTGAGCAGAGCCCCAGGCCAGCTGCTGCTGAACTGTTCCCACCCTTCCCAGGTAAAACACCTGAATATGTACAAGGGCTTGAAAGCCTAGAGGAAGGGCCGTGGAGCCACACCAGCGACAGCACGCAGGGCAACTTGGTGCCTGCAGGACAGCCAGGATGGTCCTGGCCCCGGGTGCTCTTCTAGAAGCTTTCCATTGCCCTGCCTGAGATACCCTTCTTGTCCAGGCCCCCACTGCTTTTTTCCTTCCTCACCTCTGTCCGGAGAGAAATTCCAGCGGAAGGTATGGGTGACACATCCTCTTCTTTACAGGTGGCAGCCTGGCAACCCCTGCAGAAAGTCCAGCAGAGCCCCACTCACAACGGGCCACCCACAAAGCCGTGGCCCCTCACTCCCTCCCACCAGCACAGCCCCGAGACTGCTGACGGGGCAGAGAATATGGAGTCAGGCACAGCTTCAGGGGCTATTGCTGCCTGGAGCGCTGTTTATATTGACCTCAACCCAGGCACACCTGAGGAGGGCCGGCCGGCAGGTTCAGGCTGCCCAGGTCAGCTAATCCTCAGCCCTCAGGGAATCACACTGTTGAAAATGGACCTCACTAAGGCAGAGTAGAAGCCAAGGAATAAAAGGACACAATGCCATTTGCAGCACTGTAGATGTGTCTAGAGGTAATCACGTGACTTGTAGTAAGTCAGAAAGTGAAAGACACATATCATATCATATCACTTATAGGTGTTACCTAAAAACGGATACCAGGGCAGATATTTCCACGGAGAAGGACAATCACAGATTCATTAAACAAACTTATGGTTCACCAATGGAAAGGTGTGAGGATTGGTTTCATTACGATATTGGGGTTAACAGACATACAAACACAGGTGACATATATAATCACCAAAGACCTATGGAATGCCAAGAGAAGACGACTCAACATCCTGTCATAACGTACATGGGAAAAGGATCCCAGGAAGAACAGACATATGTGTATGTGTAAAAGAAGCACATCTTCCACACCTACCACAAGCCAAACATTGTAATCACACTTGCTGTAATCAAAAATAAAAAATTAAATTAAAAACACGAAGAAGAAGTAGTGAGACCAACTTGAGGGGCTTTCTCCTGGCACATTCCATTCTAAATTCCAATCTAGAACACGACTTCCTTTGAGGCTCTGTTGCCCTAGTAACCAGATTTGGTATGGGAGAACTGCTGCCACCTTGTGGCCGTTTCACACAACAGCAGCTTTAATCCCAGAGCTCATGGTCAGTTGATATTCAAAATCATTGCAGACCTGTAAATGACACCTGCCCTGAAAACAAATCCTGGGGTCACATATCGACCAAAAATTTCAAAGGACGCCCATATTTCAAAACGACCGTTTCAAAAGGCATATTTTACGCACATTAGTGTTCTGCTTCTTTTTCTTTCTTTCTTTCTTTGTTAAAAAACAGGAATGGAAAAAGGCATCCCTCAGAATGGGCGAAAATATTTGCAAACGAATCAATGGACAAAGGTTTAATCTCCAACATATATAAAGAGCTCATGCAGCTTAATATTAAAACAACAAACAACCCAATACAAAAATGGGCAGAAGATCTAAAGAGACGTTTCTTCAAAGAAGACACAGAGACGGCCAAGACGCACATGAAAAGCTGCTCAACATCACTAATTATTAGAGAAATGCAAATCAAAACTACAATGAGGGATCACCTCACACCTGTTAGAATCGGCATCATCAGAAAATCTACAACCAACAAACTCTGGGGAGGGTGTGGACAAAAGGAACCCTCTTCCACTATTGGTGGGAACGTAAATTGATACAGTGTCTATGGACAACAGTATGGAGTTTCGTTAAAAAAACTTGAAATAGAATTACCATATGATCCGGCAATCCCACTTCTGGGCATATACCCAGAGAAAACCATAAATCAAAAAGGCACATTCACCACAATGGTCATTGCAGCACTATTTACAATAGCCAGGTAATGGAAGCAACCTAAATACCCACAGACAGACGAATGGATAAAGATGTGGTACATATATAAAATGGAATATTACTCAGCCATAAGAAGGAATGAAACTGGGTCATTTGTAGAGACGTCGATGGATCTAGAGACTGTCATACAGAATGAAGTAAGTCAGAAAGAGAAAAACAAATATTGTATATTAATGCATATATGTGGAACCTAGACAAATGGTACAGATGAACTGGTTTGCAGGGAAGAAACAGAGACACAGAGGTAGAGAACAAACGTATGGACACCAAGTGTGGGAAGCCATGGGGTTGTGGTGGTGGGATGAGTCGGGAGATTGGGATTGACCTGTATACATGTATATGCATAAAATACATAACTAATAATAACCTGCTGTATAAAAAAATAAATAAAATTAAATTTCAAAATTTTATAAAATAAAATTTAAAAATAGAAAAAAGGTCTTCCCTTCACACAGATGTATTTATATGAATGAACTATTGCCATGCTTATATCAGTAAATACACAAAAGAGGAATAAAACCTAACTTGAACCAAAAAGGAAAAAAAATACCTGAACCCACCTGTTATACAGAGGAAAACCGTATCAGGGCACTTGCTCCAGCGGTAAACAATTCTGAAATTGGTCAGAGGTGGGGAATCATCTCCCATACAGCCAGCAGCCCACCCCCCATGCAAGGAGCGTCCTCATTGCAAATCTGGGGGACCGTGCTGAGGCATCTGTGAGTAAACGTGAGCAGAGCCCCAGGCCAGCTGCTGCTGAACTGTTCCCACCCTTCCCAGGTAAAACACCTGAATATGTACAAGGGCTTGAAAGCCTAGAGGAAGGGCCGTGGAGCCACACCAGCGACAGCACGCAGGCCAACTTGGTGCCTGCAGGCCAGCCAGGATGGTCCTGGCCCCGGGTGCTCTTCTAGAAGCTTTCCATTGCCCTGCCTGAGATACCCTTCTTGTCCAGGCCCCCACTGCTTTTTTCCTTCCTCACCTCTGTCCGGAGAGAAATTCCAGCGGAAGGTATGGGTGACACATCCTCTTCTTTACAGGTGGCAGCCTGGCAACCCCTGCAGAAAGTCCAGCAGAGCCCCACTCACAACGGGCCACCCACAAAGCCGTGGCCCCTCACTCCCTCCCACCAGCACAGCCCCGAGACTGCTGACGGGGCAGAGAATATGGAGTCAGGCACAGCTTCAGGGGCTATTGCTGCCTGGAGCGCTGTTTATATTGACCTCAACCCAGGCACACCTGAGGAGGGCAGGCCGGCAGGTTCAGGCTGCCCAGGTCAGCTAATCCTCAGCCCTCAGGGAATCACACTGTTGAAAATGGACCTCACTAAGGCAGAGTAGAAGCCAAGGAATAAAAGGACACAATGCCATTTGCAGCACTGTAGATGTGTCTAGAGGTAATCACGTGACTTGTAGTAAGTCAGAAAGTGAAAGACACATATCATATCATATCACTTATAGGTGTTACCTAAAAACGGATACCAGGGCAGATATTTCCACGGAGAAGGACAATCACAGATTCATTAAACAAACTTATGGTTCACCAATGGAAAGGTGTGAGGATTGGTTTCATTACGATATTGGGGTTAACAGACATACAAACACAGGTGACATATATAATCACCAAAGACCTTGGAATACCAAGAGAAGACGACTCAACATCCTGTCATAACGTACATGGGAAAAGGATCCCAGGAAGAACAGACATATGTGTATGTGTAAAAGAAGCACATCTTCCACACCTACCACAAGCCAAACATTGTAATCACACTTGCTGTAATCTAAAATAAAAAATTAAATTAAAAACACGAAGAAGAAGTAGTGAGACAAACTTGAGGGGCTTTCTCCTGGCACATTCCATTCTAAATTCCAATCTAGAACACGACTTCCATTGAGGCTCTCTTGCCCTAGTAACCAGAATTGGTAAGGGAGAACTGCTGCCACCTTGTGGCCGTTTCACACAACAGCAGCTTTAATCCCAGCGCTCATGGTCAGTTGATATTCAAAATCATTGCAGACCTGTAAATGACACCTGCCCTGAAAACAAATCCTGGGGTCACATATCGACCAAAAAATTCAAAGGACGCCCATATTTCAAAACGACCGTTTCAAAAGGCATATTTTACGCACATTAGTGTTCTGCTTCTTTTTCTTTCTTTCTTTCTTTGTTAAAAAAACAGGAATGGAAAAAGGCATCCCTCAGATTGGGCGAAAATATTTGCAAACGAATCAATGGACAAAGGTTTAATCTCCAACATATATAAAGAGCTCATGCAGCTTAATATTAAAACAACAAACAACCCAATACAAAAATGGGCAGAAGATCTAAAGAGACGTTTCTTCAAAGAAGACACAGAGACGGCCAAGACGCACATGAAAAGCTGCTCAACATCACTAATTATTAGAGAAATGCAAATCAAAACTACAATGAGGGATCACCTCACACCTGTTAGAATCGGCATCATCAGAAAATCTACAACCAACAAACTCTGGGGAGGGTGTGGACAAAAGGAACCCTCTTCCACTATTGGTGGGAATGTAAATTGATACAGTGTCTATGGACAACAGTATGGAGTTTCGTTAAAAAAACTTGAAATAGAATTACCATATGATCCAGCAATCCTACTTCTGGGCATATACCAGAGAAAACCATAAATCAAAAAGGCACATTCACCACAATGGTCATTGCAGAACTATTGACAATAGCCAGGTAATGGAAGCAACCTAAATACCCACAGACAGACGAATGGATAAAGATGTGGTACATATATAAAATGGAATATTACTCAGCCATAAGAAGGAATGAAACTGGGTCATTTGTAGAGACGTCGATGGAACTAGAGACTGTCATACAGAGTGAAGTAAGTCAGAAAGAGAAAAACAAATATTGTATATTAATGCATATATGTGGAACCTAGACAAATGGTACAGATGAACTGGTTTGCAGGGAAGAAATAGAGACACAGAGGTAGAGACCATCGTATGGACACCAAGTGTGGGAAGCCATGGGGTGGTGGTGGTGGGATGAGTCGGGAGATTGGGATTGACCTCTATACATGTATATGCATAAAATACATAACTAATAAAAACCTGCTGTATAAAAAAATAAATAAAATTAAATTTCAAAATTTTATAAAATAAAATTTAAATATAGAAAAAAGGTCTTCCCTTCACACAGATGTATTTATATGAATGAACTATTGCCATGATTATATCAATAAATACACAAAAGAGGAATAAAACCTAACTTGAACCAAAAAGGAAAAAATACCTGAACCCACCAGTTATACAGAGGAAAACCCTATCAGGGCACTTGCTCCAGCGGTAAACAATTCTGAAATTGGTCAGAGGTGGGGAATCATCTCCCATACAGCCAGCAGCCCACCCCCCATGCAAGGAGCGTCCTCATTGCAAATCTGGGGGACAATGCCGAGGCATCTGTGAGTAAACGTGAGCAGAGCCCCAGGCCAGCTGCTGCTGAACTGTTCCCACCCTTCCCAGGTAAAACACCTGAATATGTACAAGGGCTTGAAAGCCTAGAGGAAGGGCCGTGGAGCCACACCAGCGACAGCACGCAGGCCAACTTGGTGCCTGCAGGCCAGCCAGGATGGTCCTGGCCCCGGGTGCTCTTCTAGAAGCTTTCCATTGCCCTGCCTGAGATACCCTTCTTGTCCAGGCCCCCACTGCTTTTTTCCTTCCTCACCTCTGTCCGGAGAGAAATTCCAGCGGAAGGTATGGGTGACACATCCTCTTCTTTACAGGTGGCAGCCTGGCAACCCCTGCAGAAAGTCCAGCAGAGCCCCACTCACAACGGGCCACCCACAAAGCCGTGGCCCCTCACTCCCTCCCACCAGCACAGCCCCGAGACTGCTGACGGGGCAGAGAATATGGAGTCAGGCACAGCTTCAGGGGCTATTGCTGCCTGGAGCGCTGTTTATATTGACCTCAACCCAGGCACACCTGAGGAGGGCCGGCCGGCAGGTTCAGGCTGCCCAGGTCAGCTAATCCTCAGCCCTCAGGGAATCACACTGTTGAAAATGGACCTCACTAAGGCAGAGTAGAAGCCAAGGAATAAAAGGACACAATGCCATTTGCAGCACTGTAGATGTGTCTAGAGGTAATCACGTGACTTGTAGTAAGTCAGAAAGTGAAAGACACATATCATATCATATCACTTATAGGTGTTACCTAAAAACGGATACCAGGGCAGATATTTCCACGGAGAAGGACAATCACAGATTCATTAAACAAACTTATGGTTCACCAATGGAAAGGTGTGAGGATTGGTTTCATTACGATATTGGGGTTAACAGACATACAAACACAGGTGACATATATAATCACCAAAGACCTTGGAATACCAAGAGAAGACGACTCAACATCCTGTCATAACGTACATGGGAAAAGGATCCCAGGAAGAACAGACATATGTGTATGTGTAAAAGAAGCACATCTTCCACACCTACCACAAGCCAAACATTGTAATCACACTTGCTGTAATCTAAAATAAAAAATTAAATTAAAAACACGAAGAAGAAGTAGTGAGACAAACTTGAGGGGCTTTCTCCTGGCACATTCCATTCTAAATTCCAATCTAGAACACGACTTCCATTGAGGCTCTCTTGCCCTAGTAACCAGATTTGGTAAGGGAGAACTGCTGCCACCTTGTGGCCGTTTCACACAACAGCAGCTTTAATCCCAGCGCTCATGGTCAGTTGATATTCAAAATCATTGCAGACCTGTAAATGACACCTGCCCTGAAAACAAATCCTGGGGTCACATATCGACCAAAAAATTCAAAGGACGCCCATATTTCAAAACGACCGTTTCAAAAGGCATATTTTACGCACATTAGTGTTCTGCTTCTTTTTCTTTCTTTCTTTCTTTGTTAAAAAAACAGGAATGGAAAAAGGCATCCCTCAGATTGGGCGAAAATATTTGCAAACGAATCAATGGACAAAGGTTTAATCTCCAACATATATAAAGAGCTCATGCAGCTTAATATTAAAACAACAAACAACCCAATACAAAAATGGGCAGAAGATCTAAAGAGACGTTTCTTCAAAGAAGACACAGAGACGGCCAAGATGCACATGAAAAGCTGCTCAACATCACTAATTATTAGAGAAATGCAAATCAAAACTACAATGAGGGATCACCTCACACCTGTTAGAATCGGCATCATCAGAAAATCTACAACCAACAAACTCTGGGGAGGGTGTGGACAAAAGGAACCCTCTTCCACTATTGGTGGGAATGTAAATTGATACAGTGTCTATGGACAACTGTATGGAGTTTCGTTAAAAAAACTTGAAATAGAATTACCATATGATCCAGCAATCCTACTTCTGGGCATATACCAGAGAAAACCATAAATCAAAAAGGCACATTCACCACAATGGTCATTGCAGCACTATTGACAATAGCCAGGTAATGGAAGCAACCTAAATACCCACAGACAGACGAATGGATAAAGATGTGGTACATATATAAAATGGAATATTACTCAGCCATAAGAAGGAATGAAACTGGGTCATTTGTAGAGACGTCGATGGAACTAGAGACTGTCATACAGAGTGAAGTAAGTCAGAAAGAGAAAAACAAATATTGTATATTAATGCATATATGTGGAACCTAGACAAATGGTACAGATGAACTGGTTTGCAGGGAAGAAATAGAGACACAGAGGTAGAGACCATCGTATGGACACCAAGTGTGGGAAGCCATGGGGTGGTGGTGGTGGGATGAGTCGGGAGATTGGGATTGACCTGTATACATGTATATGCATAAAATACATAACTAATAATAACCTGCTGTATAAAAAAATAAATAAAATTAAATTTCAAAATTTTATAAAATAAAATTTAAATATAGAAAAAAGGTCTTCCCTTCACACAGATGTATTTATATGAATGAACTATTGCCATGCTTATATCAGTAAATACACAAAAGAGGAATAAAACCTAACTTGAACCAAAAAGGAAAAAAATACCTGAACCCACCTGTTATACAGAGGAAAGCCCTATCAGGGCACTTGCTCCAGCGGTAAACAATTCTGAAATTGGTCAGAGGTGGGGAATCATCTCCCATACAGCCAGCAGCCCACCCCCCATGCAAGGAGCGTCCTCATTGCAAATCTGGGGGACAATGCCGAGGCATCTGTGAGTAAACGTGAGCAGAGCCCCAGGCCAGCTGCTGCTGAACTGTTCCCACCCTTCCCAGGTAAAACACCTGAATATGTACAAGGGCTTGAAAGCCTAGAGGAAGGGCCGTGGAGCCACACCAGCGACAGCACGCAAGGCAACTTGGTGCCTGCAGGACAGCCAGGATGGTCCTGGCCCCGGGTGCTCTTCTAGAAGCTTTCCATTGCCCTGCCTGAGATACCCTTCTTGTCCAGGCCCCCACTGCTTTTTTCCTTCCTCACCTCTGTCCGGAGAGAAATTCCAGCGGAAGGTATGGGTGACACATCCTCTTCTTTACAGGTGGCAGCCTGGCAACCCCTGCAGAAAGTCCAGCAGAGCCCCACTCACAACGGGCCACCCACAAAGCCGTGGCCCCTCACTCCCTCCCACCAGCACAGCCCCGAGACTGCTGACGGGGCAGAGAATATGGAGTCAGGCACAGCTTCAGGGGCTATTGCTGCCTGGAGCGCTGTTTATATTGACCTCAACCCAGGCACACCTGAGGAGGGCCGGCCGGCAGGTTCAGGCTGCCCAGGTCAGCTAATCCTCAGCCCTCAGGGAATCACACTGTTGAAAATGGACCTCACTAAGGCAGAGTAGAAGCCAAGGAATAAAAGGACACAATGCCATTTGCAGCACTGTAGATGTGTCTAGAGGTAATCACGTGACTTGTAGTAAGTCAGAAAGTGAAAGACACATATCATATCATATCACTTATAGGTGTTACCTAAAAACGGATACCAGGGCAGATATTTCCACGGAGAAGGACAATCACAGATTCATTAAACAAACTTATGGTTCACCAATGGAAAGGTGTGAGGATTGGTTTCATTACGATATTGGGGTTAACAGACATACAAACACAGGTGACATATATAATCACCAAAGACCTATGGAATGCCAAGAGAAGACGACTCAACATCCTGTCATAACGTACATGGGAAAAGGATCCCAGGAAGAACAGACATATGTGTATGTGTAAAAGAAGCACATCTTCCACACCTACCACAAGCCAAACATTGTAATCACACTTGCTGTAATCAAAAATAAAAAATTAAATTAAAAACACGAAGAAGAAGTAGTGAGACCAACTTGAGGGGCTTTCTCCTGGCACATTCCATTCTAAATTCCAATCTAGAACACGACTTCCTTTGAGGCTCTGTTGCCCTAGTAACCAGATTTGGTATGGGAGAACTGCTGCCACCTTGTGGCCGTTTCACACAACAGCAGCTTTAATCCCAGAGCTCATGGTCAGTTGATATTCAAAATCATTGCAGACCTGTAAATGACACCTGCCCTGAAAACAAATCCTGGGGTCACATATCGACCAAAAATTTCAAAGGACGCCCATATTTCAAAACGACCGTTTCAAAAGGCATATTTTACGCACATTAGTGTTCTGCTTCTTTTTCTTTCTTTCTTTCTTTGTTAAAAAAACAGGAATGGAAAAAGGCATCCCTCAGAATGGGCGAAAATATTTGCAAACGAATCAATGGACAAAGGTTTAATCTCCAACATATATAAAGAGCTCATGCAGCTTAATATTAAAACAACAAACAACCCAATACAAAAATGGGCAGAAGATCTAAAGAGACGTTTCTTCAAAGAAGACACAGAGACGGCCAAGACGCACATGAAAAGCTGCTCAACATCACTAATTATTAGAGAAATGCAAATCAAAACTACAATGAGGGATCACCTCACACCTGTTAGAATCGGCATCATCAGAAAATCTACAACCAACAAACTCTGGGGAGGGTGTGGACAAAAGGAACCCTCTTCCACTATTGGTGGGAACGTAAATTGATACAGTGTCTATGGACAACAGTATGGAGTTAGGTTAAAAAAACTTGAAATAGAATTACCATATGATCCGGCAATCCCACTTCTGGGCATATACCCAGAGAAAACCATAAATCAAAAAGGCACATTCACCACAATGGTCATTGCAGCACTATTTACAATAGCCAGGTAATGGAAGCAACCTAAATACCCACAGACAGACGAATGGATAAAGATGTGGTACATATATAAAATGGAATATTACTCAGCCATAAGAAGGAATGAAACTGGGTCATTTGTAGAGACGTCGATGGATCTAAAGACTGTCATACAGAATGAAGTAAGTCAGAAAGAGAAAAACAAATATTGTATATTAATGCATATATGTGGAACCTAGACAAATGGTACAGATGAACAGGTTTGCAGGGAAGAAACAGAGACACAGAGGTAGAGAACAAACGTATGGACACCAAGTGTGGGAAGCCATGGGGTGGTGGTGGTGGGATGAGTCGGGAGATTGGGATTGACCTGTATACATGTATATGCATAAAATACATAACTAATAATAACCTGCTGTATAAAAAAATAAATAAAATTAAATTTCAAAATTTTATAAAATAAAATTTAAAAATAGAAAAAAGGTCTTCCCTTCACACAGATGTATTTATATGAATGAACTATTGCCATGCTTATATCAGTAAATACACAAAAGAGGAATAAAACCTAACTTGAACCAAAAAGGAAAAAAAATACCTGAACCCACCTGTTATACAGAGGAAAACCCTATCAGGGCACTTGCTCCAGCGGTAAACAATTCTGAAATTGGTCAGAGGTGGGGAATCATCTCCCATACAGCCAGCAGCCCACCCCCCACGCAAGGAGCGTCCTCATTGCAAATCTGGGGGACCGTGCCGAGGCATCTGTGAGTAAACGTGAGCAGAGCCCCAGGCCAGCTGCTGCTGAACTGTTCCCACCCTTCCCAGGTAAAACACCTGAATATGTACAAGGGCTTGAAAGCCTAGAGGAAGGGCCGTGGAGCCACACCAGCGACAGCACGCAGGCCAACTTGGTGCCTGCAGGCCAGCCAGGATGGTCCTGGCCCCGGGTGCTCTTCTAGAAGCTTTCCATTGCCCTGCCTGAGATACCCTTCTTGTCCAGGCCCCCACTGCTTTTTTCCTTCCTCACCTCTGTCCGGAGAGAAATTCCAGCGGAAGGTATGGGTGACACATCCTCTTCTTTACAGGTGGCAGCCTGGCAACCCCTGCAGAAAGTCCAGCAGAGCCCCACTCACAACGGGCCACCCACAAAGCCGTGGCCCCTCACTCCCTCCCACCAGCACAGCCCCGAGACTGCTGACGGGGCAGAGAATATGGAGTCAGGCACAGCTTCAGGGGCTATTGCTGCCTGGAGCGCTGTTTATATTGACCTCAACCCAGGCACACCTGAGGAGGGCCGGCCGGCAGGTTCAGGCTGCCCAGGTCAGCTAATCCTCAGCCCTCAGGGAATCACACTGTTGAAAATGGACCTCACTAAGGCAGAGTAGAAGCCAAGGAATAAAAGGACACAATGCCATTTGCAGCACTGTAGATGTGTCTAGAGGTAATCACGTGACTTGTAGTAAGTCAGAAAGTGAAAGACACATATCATATCATATCACTTATAGGTGTTACCTAAAAACGGATACCAGGGCAGATATTTCCACGGAGAAGGACAATCACAGATTCATTAAACAAACTTATGGTTCACCAATGGAAAGGTGTGAGGATTGGTTTCATTACGATATTGGGGTTAACAGACATACAAACACAGGTGACATATATAATCACCAAAGACCTTGGAATACCAAGAGAAGACGACTCAACATCCTGTCATAACGTACATGGGAAAAGGATCCCAGGAAGAACAGACATATGTGTATGTGTAAAAGAAGCACATCTTCCACACCTACCACAAGCCAAACATTGTAATCACACTTGCTGTAATCTAAAATAAAAAATTAAATTAAAAACACGAAGAAGAAGTAGTGAGACAAACTTGAGGGGCTTTCTCCTGGCACATTCCATTCTAAATTCCAATCTAGAACACGACTTCCATTGAGGCTCTCTTGCCCTAGTAACCAGAATTGGTAAGGGAGAACTGCTGCCACCTTGTGGCCGTTTCACACAACAGCAGCTTTAATCCCAGCGCTCATGGTCAGTTGATATTCAAAATCATTGCAGACCTGTAAATGACACCTGCCCTGAAAACAAATCCTGGGGTCACATATCGACCAAAAAATTCAAAGGACGCCCATATTTCAAAACGACCGTTTCAAAAGGCATATTTTACGCACATTAGTGTTCTGCTTCTTTTTCTTTCTTTCTTTCTTTGTTAAAAAAACAGGAATGGAAAAAGGCATCCCTCAGATTGGGCGAAAATATTTGCAAACGAATCAATGGACAAAGGTTTAATCTCCAACATATATAAAGAGCTCATGCAGCTTAATATTAAAACAACAAACAACCCAATACAAAAATGGGCAGAAGATCTAAAGAGACGTTTCTTCAAAGAAGACACAGAGACGGCCAAGACGCACATGAAAAGCTGCTCAACATCACTAATTATTAGAGAAATGCAAATCAAAACTACAATGAGGGATCACCTCACACCTGTTAGAATCGGCATCATCAGAAAATCTACAACCAACAAACTCTGGGGAGGGTGTGGACAAAAGGAACCCTCTTCCACTATTGGTGGGAATGTAAATTGATACAGTGTCTATGGACAACAGTATGGAGTTTCGTTAAAAAAACTTGAAATAGAATTACCATATGATCCAGCAATCCTACTTCTGGGCATATACCAGAGAAAACCATAAATCAAAAAGGCACATTCACCACAATGGTCATTGCAGCACTATTGACAATAGCCATGTAATGGAAGCAACCTAAATACCCACAGACAGACGAATGGATAAAGATGTGGTACATATATAAAATGGAATATTACTCAGCCATAAGAAGGAATGAAACTGGGTCATTTGTAGAGACGTCGATGGAACTAGAGACTGTCATACAGAGTGAAGTAAGTCAGAAAGAGAAAAACAAATATTGTATATTAATGCATATATGTGGAACCTAGACAAATGGTACAGATGAACTGGTTTGCAGGGAAGAAATAGAGACACAGAGGTAGAGACCATCGTATGGACACCAAGTGTGGGAAGCCATGGGGTGGTGGTGGTGGGATGAGTCGGGAGATTGGGATTGACCTCTATACATGTATATGCATAAAATACATAACTAATAAAAACCTGCTGTATAAAAAAATAAATAAAATTAAATTTCAAAATTTTATAAAATAAAATTTAAATATAGAAAAAAGGTCTTCCCTTCACACAGATGTATTTATATGAATGAACTATTGCCATGAGTATATCAATAAATACACAAAAGAGGAATAAAACCTAACTTGAACCAAAAAGGAAAAAATACCTGAACCCACCAGTTATACAGAGGAAAACCCTATCAGGGCACTTGCTCCAGCGGTAAACAATTCTGAAATTGGTCAGAGGTGGGGAATCATCTCCCATACAGCCAGCAGCCCACCCCCCATGCAAGGAGCGTCCTCATTGCAAATCTGGGGGACAATGCCGAGGCATCTGTGAGTAAACGTGAGCAGAGCCCCAGGCCAGCTGCTGCTGAACTGTTCCCACCCTTCCCAGGTAAAACACCTGAATATGTACAAGGGCTTGAAAGCCTAGAGGAAGGGCCGTGGAGCCACACCAGCGACAGCACGCAGGCCAACTTGGTGCCTGCAGGCCAGCCAGGATGGTCCTGGCCCCGGGTGCTCTTCTAGAAGCTTTCCATTGCCCTGCCTGAGATACCCTTCTTGTCCAGGCCCCCACTGCTTTTTTCCTTCCTCACCTCTGTCCGGAGAGAAATTCCAGCGGAAGGTATGGGTGACACATCCTCTTCTTTACAGGTGGCAGCCTGGCAACCCCTGCAGAAAGTCCAGCAGAGCCCCACTCACAACGGGCCACCCACAAAGCCGTGGCCCCTCACTCCCTCCCACCAGCACAGCCCCGAGACTGCTGACGGGGCAGAGAATATGGAGTCAGGCACAGCTTCAGGGGCTATTGCTGCCTGGAGCGCTGTTTATATTGACTTCAACCCAGGCACACCTGAGGAGGGCCGGCCGGCAGGTTCAGGCTGCCCAGGTCAGCTAATCCTCAGCCCTCAGGGAATCACACTGTTGAAAATGGACCTCACTAAGGCAGAGTAGAAGCCAAGGAATAAAAGGACACAATGCCATTTGCAGCACTGTAGATGTGTCTAGAGGTAATCACGTGACTTGTAGTAAGTCAGAAAGTGAAAGACACATATCATATCATATCACTTATAGGTGTTACCTAAAAATGGATACCAGGGCAGATATTTCCACGGAGAAGGACAATCACAGATTCATTAAACAAACTTATGGTTCACCAATGGAAAGGTGTGAGGATTGGTTTCATTACGATATTGGGGTTAACAGACATACAAACACAGGTGACATATATAATCACCAAAGACCTTGGAATACCAAGAGAAGACGACTCAACATCCTGTCATAACGTACATGGGAAAAGGATCCCAGGAAGAACAGACATATGTGTATGTGTAAAAGAAGCACATCTTCCACACCTACCACAAGCCAAACATTGTAATCACACTTGCTGTAATCTAAAATAAAAAATTAAATTAAAAACACGAAGAAGAAGTAGTGAGACAAACTTGAGGGGCTTTCTCCTGGCACATTCCATTCTAAATTCCAATCTAGAACACGACTTCCATTGAGGCTCTCTTGCCCTAGTAACCAGATTTGGTAAGGGAGAACTGCTGCCACCTTGTGGCCGTTTCACACAACAGCAGCTTTAATCCCAGCGCTCATGGTCAGTTGATATTCAAAATCATTGCAGACCTGTAAATGACACCTGCCCTGAAAACAAATCCTGGGGTCACATATCGACCAAAAAATTCAAAGGACGCCCATATTTCAAAACGACCGTTTCAAAAGGCATATTTTACGCACATTAGTGTTCTGCTTCTTTTTCTTTCTTTCTTTCTTTGTTAAAAAAACAGGAATGGAAAAAGGCATCCCTCAGATTGGGCGAAAATATTTGCAAACGAATCAATGGACAAAGGTTTAATCTCCAACATATATAAAGAGCTCATGCAGCTTAATATTAAAACAACAAACAACCCAATACAAAAATGGGCAGAAGATCTAAAGAGACGTTTCTTCAAAGAAGACACAGAGACGGCCAAGACGCACATGAAAAGCTGCTCAACATCACTAATTATTAGAGAAATGCAAATCAAAACTACAATGAGGGATCACCTCACACCTGTTAGAATCGGCATCATCAGAAAATCTACAACCAACAAACTCTGGGGAGGGTGTGGACAAAAGGAACCCTCTTCCACTATTGGTGGGAACGTAAATTGATACAGTGTCTATGGACAACAGTATGGAGTTTCGTTAAAAAAACTTGAAATAGAATTACCATATGATCCGGCAATCCCACTTCTGGGCATATACCCAGAGAAAACCATAAATCAAAAAGGCACATTCACCACAATGGTCATTGCAGCACTATTTACAATAGCCAGGTAATGGAAGCAACCTAAATACCCACAGACAGACGAATGGATAAAGATGTGGTACATATATAAAATGGAATATTACTCAGCCATAAGAAGGAATGAAACTGGGTCATTTGTAGAGACGTCGATGGAACTAGAGACTGTCATACAGAGTGAAGTAAGTCAGAAAGAGAAAAACAAATATTGTATATTAATGCATATATGTGGAACCTAGACAAATGGTACAGATGAACTGGTTTGCAGGGAAGAAATAGAGACACAGAGGTAGAGACCATCGTATGGACACCAAGTGTGGGAAGCCATGGGGTGGTGGTGGTGGGATGAGTCGGGAGATTGGGATTGACCTCTATACATGTATATGCATAAAATACATAACTAATAATAACCTGCTGTATAAAAAAATAAATAAAATTAAATTTCAAAATTTTATAAAATAAAATTTAAATATAGAAAAAAGGTCTTCCCTTCACACAGATGTATTTATATGAATGAACTATTGCCATGCTTATATCAATAAATACACAAAAGAGGAATAAAACCTAACTTGAACCAAAAAGGAAAAAATACCTGAACCCACCAGTTATACAGAGGAAAACCCTATCAGGGCACTTGCTCCAGCGGTAAACAATTCTGAAATTGGTCAGAGGTGGGGAATCATCTCCCATACAGCCAGCAGCCCACCCCCCATGCAAGGAGCGTCCTCATTGCAAATCTGGGGGACAATGCCGAGGCATCTGTGAGTAAACGTGAGCAGAGCCCCAGGCCAGCTGCTGCTGAACTGTTCCCACCCTTCCCAGGTAAAACACCTGAATATGTACAAGGGCTTGAAAGCCTAGAGGAAGGGCCGTGGAGCCACACCAGCGACAGCACGCAGGCCAACTTGGTGCCTGCAGGCCAGCCAGGATGGTCCTGGCCCCGGGTGCTCTTCTAGAAGCTTTCCATTGCCCTGCCTGAGATACCCTTCTTGTCCAGGCCCCCACTGCTTTTTTCCTTCCTCACCTCTGTCCGGAGAGAAATTCCAGCGGAAGGTATGGGTGACACATCCTCTTCTTTACAGGTGGCAGCCTGGCAACCCCTGCAGAAAGTCCAGCAGAGCCCCACTCACAACGGGCCACCCACAAAGCCGTGGCCCCTCACTCCCTCCCACCAGCACAGCCCCGAGACTGCTGACGGGGCAGAGAATATGGAGTCAGGCACAGCTTCAGGGGCTATTGCTGCCTGGAGCGCTGTTTATATTGACCTCAACCCAGGCACACCTGAGGAGGGCCGGCCGGCAGGTTCAGGCTGCCCAGGTCAGCTAATCCTCAGCCCTCAGGGAATCACACTGTTGAAAATGGACCTCACTAAGGCAGAGTAGAAGCCAAGGAATAAAAGGACACAATGCCATTTGCAGCACTGTAGATGTGTCTAGAGGTAATCACGTGACTTGTAGTAAGTCAGAAAGTGAAAGACACATATCATATCATATCACTTATAGGTGTTACCTAAAAACGGATACCAGGGCAGATATTTCCACGGAGAAGGACAATCACAGATTCATTAAACAAACTTATGGTTCACCAATGGAAAGGTGTGAGGATTGGTTTCATTACGATATTGGGGTTAACAGACATACAAACACAGGTGACATATATAATCACCAAAGACCTTGGAATACCAAGAGAAGACGACTCAACATCCTGTCATAACGTACATGGGAAAAGGATCCCAGGAAGAACAGACATATGTGTATGTGTAAAAGAAGCACATCTTCCACACCTACCACAAGCCAAACATTGTAATCACACTTGCTGTAATCTAAAATAAAAAATTAAATTAAAAACACGAAGAAGAAGTAGTGAGACAAACTTGAGGGGCTTTCTCCTGGCACATTCCATTCTAAATTCCAATCTAGAACACGACTTCCATTGAGGCTCTCTTGCCCTAGTAACCAGATTTGGTAAGGGAGAACTGCTGCCACCTTGTGGCCGTTTCACACAACAGCAGCTTTAATCCCAGCGCTCATGGTCAGTTGATATTCAAAATCATTGCAGACCTGTAAATGACACCTGCCCTGAAAACAAATCCTGGGGTCACATATCGACCAAAAAATTCAAAGGACGCCCATATTTCAAAACGACCGTTTCAAAAGGCATATTTTACGCACATTAGTGTTCTGCTTCTTTTTCTTTCTTTCTTTCTTTGTTAAAAAAACAGGAATGGAAAAAGGCATCCCTCAGATTGGGCGAAAATATTTGCAAACGAATCAATGGACAAAGGTTTAATCTCCAACATATATAAAGAGCTCATGCAGCTTAATATTAAAACAACAAACAACCCAATACAAAAATGGGCAGAAGATCTAAAGAGACGTTTCTTCAAAGAAGACACAGAGACGGCCAAGACGCACATGAAAAGCTGCTCAACATCACTAATTATTAGAGAAATGCAAATCAAAACTACAATGAGGGATCACCTCACACCTGTTAGAATCGGCATCATCAGAAAATCTACAACCAACAAACTCTGGGGAGGGTGTGGACAAAAGGAACCCTCTTCCACTATTGGTGGGAACGTAAATTGATACAGTGTCTATGGACAACAGTATGGAGTTTCGTTAAAAAAACTTGAAATAGAATTACCATATGATCCGGCAATCCCACTTCTGGGCATATACCCAGAGAAAACCATAAATCAAAAAGGCACATTCACCACAATGGTCATTGCAGCACTATTTACAATAGCCAGGTAATGGAAGCAACCTAAATACCCACAGACAGACGAATGGATAAAGATGTGGTACATATATAAAATGGAATATTACTCAGCCATAAGAAGGAATGAAACTGGGTCATTTGTAGAGACGTCGATGGATATAAAGACTGTCATACAGAATGAAGTAAGTCAGAAAGAGAAAAACAAATATTGTATATTAATGCATATATGTGGAACCTAGACAAATGGTACAGATGAACAGGTTTGCAGGGAAGAAACAGAGACACAGAGGTAGAGAACAAACGTATGGACACCAAGTGTGGGAAGCCATGGGGTTGTGGTGGTGGGATGAGTCGGGAGATTGGGATTGACCTGTATACATGTATATGCATAAAATACATAACTAATAATAACCTGCTGTATAAAAAAATAAATAAAATTAAATTTCAAAATTTTATAAAATAAAATTTAAAAATAGAAAAAAGGTCTTCCCTTCACACAGATGTATTTATATGAATGAACTATTGCCATGCTTATATCAGTAAATACACAAAAGAGGAATAAAACCTAACTTGAACCAAAAAGGAAAAAAAATACCTGAACCCACCTGTTATACAGAGGAAAACCCTATCAGGGCACTTGCTCCAGCGGTAAACAATTCTGAAATTGGTCAGAGGTGGGGAATCATCTCCCATACAGCCAGCAGCCCACCCCCCACGCAAGGAGCGTCCTCATTGCAAATCTGGGGGACCGTGCCGAGGCATCTGTGAGTAAACGTGAGCAGAGCCCCAGGCCAGCTGCTGCTGAACTGTTCCCACCCTTCCCAGGTAAAACACCTGAATATGTACAAGGGCTTGAAAGCCTAGAGGAAGGGCCGTGGAGCCACACCAGCGACAGCACGCAGGGCAACTTGGTGCCTGCAGGCCAGCCAGGATGGTCCTGGCCCCGGGTGCTCTTCTAGAAGCTTTCCATTGCCCTGCCTGAGATACCCTTCTTGTCCAGGCCCCCACTGCTTTTTTCCTTCCTCACCTCTGTCCGGAGAGAAATTCCAGCGGAAGGTATGGGTGACACATCCTCTTCTTTACAGGTGGCAGCCTGGCAACCCCTGCAGAAAGTCCAGCAGAGCCCCACTCACAACGGGCCACCCACAAAGCCGTGGCCCCTCACTCCCTCCCACCAGCACAGCCCCGAGACTGCTGACGGGGCAGAGAATATGGAGTCAGGCACAGCTTCAGGGGCTATTGCTGCCTGGAGCGCTGTTTATATTGACCTCAACCCAGGCACACCTGAGGAGGGCCGGCCGGCAGGTTCAGGCTGCCCAGGTCAGCTAATCCTCAGCCCTCAGGGAATCACACTGTTGAAAATGGACCTCACTAAGGCAGAGTAGAAGCCAAGGAATAAAAGGACACAATGCCATTTGCAGCACTGTAGATGTGTCTAGAGGTAATCACGTGACTTGTAGTAAGTCAGAAAGTGAAAGACACATATCATATCATATCACTTATAGGTGTTACCTAAAAATGGATACCAGGGCAGATATTTCCACGGAGAAGGACAATCACAGATTCATTAAACAAACTTATGGTTCACCAATGGAAAGGTGTGAGGATTGGTTTCATTACGATATTGGGGTTAACAGACATACAAACACAGGTGACATATATAATCACCAAAGACCTTGGAATACCAAGAGAAGACGACTCAACATCCTGTCATAACGTACATGGGAAAAGGATCCCAGGAAGAACAGACATATGTGTATGTGTAAAAGAAGCACATCTTCCACACCTACCACAAGCCAAACATTGTAATCACACTTGCTGTAATCTAAAATAAAAAATTAAATTAAAAACACGAAGAAGAAGTAGTGAGACAAACTTGAGGGGCTTTCTCCTGGCACATTCCATTCTAAATTCCAATCTAGAACACGACTTCCATTGAGGCTCTCTTGCCCTAGTAACCAGATTTGGTAAG
The DNA here is from genome assembly GCF_964165515.1 of Mesoplodon bidens. Taxonomy (NCBI): domain Eukaryota; kingdom Metazoa; phylum Chordata; class Mammalia; order Artiodactyla; family Ziphiidae; genus Mesoplodon; species Mesoplodon bidens. The sequence goes on from NW_027671903.1 coordinate 1,570,820, forward strand.
GGAGAACTGCTGCCACCTTGTGGCCGTTTCACACAACAGCAGCTTTAATCCCAGCGCTCATGGTCAGTTGATATTCAAAATCATTGCAGACCTGTAAATGACACCTGCCCTGAAAACAAATCCTGGGGTCACATATCGACCAAAAAATTCAAAGGACGCCCATATTTCAAAACGACCGTTTCAAAAGGCATATTTTACGCACATTAGTGTTCTGCTTCTTTTTCTTTCTTTCTTTCTTTGTTAAAAAAACAGGAATGGAAAAAGGCATCCCTCAGATTGGGCGAAAATATTTGCAAACGAATCAATGGACAAAGGTTTAATCTCCAACATATATAAAGAGCTCATGCAGCTTAATATTAAAACAACAAACAACCCAATACAAAAATGGGCAGAAGATCTAAAGAGACGTTTCTTCAAAGAAGACACAGAGACGGCCAAGACGCACATGAAAAGCTGCTCAACATCACTAATTATTAGAGAAATGCAAATCAAAACTACAATGAGGGATCACCTCACACCTGTTAGAATCGGCATCATCAGAAAATCTACAACCAACAAACTCTGGGGAGGGTGTGGACAAAAGGAACCCTCTTCCACTATTGGTGGGAATGTAAATTGATACAGTGTCTATGGACAACTGTATGGAGTTTCGTTAAAAAAACTTGAAATATAATTACCATATGATCCAGCAATCCTACTTCTGGGCATATACCAGAGAAAACCATAAATCAAAAAGGCACATTCACCACAATGGTCATTGCAGCACTATTGACAATAGCCAGGTAATGGAAGCAACCTAAATACCCACAGACAGACGAATGGATAAAGATGTGGTACATATATAAAATGGAATATTACTCAGCCATAAGAAGGAATGAAACTGGGTCATTTGTAGAGACGTCGATGGAACTAGAGACTGTCATACAGAGTGAAGTAAGTCAGAAAGAGAAAAACAAATATTGTATATTAATGCATATATGTGGAACCTAGACAAATGGTACAGATGAACTGGTTTGCAGGGAAGAAATAGAGACACAGAGGTAGAGACCATCGTATGGACACCAAGTGTGGGAAGCCATGGGGTGGTGGTGGTGGGATGAGTCGGGAGATTGGGATTGACCTCTATACATGTATATGCATAAAATACATAACTAATAAAAACCTGCTGTATAAAAAAATAAATAAAATTAAATTTCAAAATTTTATAAAATAAAATTTAAATATAGAAAAAAGGTCTTCCCTTCACACAGATGTATTTATATGAATGAACTATTGCCATGAGTATATCAATAAATACACAAAAGAGGAATAAAACCTAACTTGAACCAAAAAGGAAAAAATACCTGAACCCACCAGTTATACAGAGGAAAACCCTATCAGGGCACTTGCTCAAGCGGTAAACAATTCTGAAATTGGTCAGAGGTGGGGAATCATCTCCCATACAGCCAGCAGCCCACCCCCCATGCAAGGAGCGTCCTCATTGCAAATCTGGGGGACAATGCCGAGGCATCTGTGAGTAAACGTGAGCAGAGCCCCAGGCCAGCTGCTGCTGAACTGTTCCCACCCTTCCCAGGTAAAACACCTGAATATGTACAAGGGCTTGAAAGCCTAGAGGAAGGGCCGTGGAGCCACACCAGCGACAGCACGCAGGCCAACTTGGTGCCTGCAGGCCAGCCAGGATGGTCCTGGCCCCGGGTGCTCTTCTAGAAGCTTTCCATTGCCCTGCCTGAGATACCCTTCTTGTCCAGGCCCCCACTGCTTTTTTCCTTCCTCACCTCTGTCCGGAGAGAAATTCCAGCGGAAGGTATGGGTGACACATCCTCTTCTTTACAGGTGGCAGCCTGGCAACCCCTGCAGAAAGTCCAGCAGAGCCCCACTCACAACGGGCCACCCACAAAGCCGTGGCCCCTCACTCCCTCCCACCAGCACAGCCCCGAGACTGCTGACGGGGCAGAGAATATGGAGTCAGGCACAGCTTCAGGGGCTATTGCTGCCTGGAGCGCTGTTTATATTGACTTCAACCCAGGCACACCTGAGGAGGGCCGGCCGGCAGGTTCAGGCTGCCCAGGTCAGCTAATCCTCAGCCCTCAGGGAATCACACTGTTGAAAATGGACCTCACTAAGGCAGAGTAGAAGCCAAGGAATAAAAGGACACAATGCCATTTGCAGCACTGTAGATGTGTCTAGAGGTAATCACGTGACTTGTAGTAAGTCAGAAAGTGAAAGACACATATCATATCATATCACTTATAGGTGTTACCTAAAAATGGATACCAGGGCAGATATTTCCACGGAGAAGGACAATCACAGATTCATTAAACAAACTTATGGTTCACCAATGGAAAGGTGTGAGGATTGGTTTCATTACGATATTGGGGTTAACAGACATACAAACACAGGTGACATATATAATCACCAAAGACCTTGGAATACCAAGAGAAGACGACTCAACATCCTGTCATAACGTACATGGGAAAAGGATCCCAGGAAGAACAGACATATGTGTATGTGTAAAAGAAGCACATCTTCCACACCTACCACAAGCCAAACATTGTAATCACACTTGCTGTAATCTAAAATAAAAAATTAAATTAAAAACACGAAGAAGAAGTAGTGAGACAAACTTGAGGGGCTTTCTCCTGGCACATTCCATTCTAAATTCCAATCTAGAACACGACTTCCATTGAGGCTCTCTTGCCCTAGTAACCAGATTTGGTAAGGGAGAACTGCTGCCACCTTGTGGCCGTTTCACACAACAGCAGCTTTAATCCCAGCGCTCATGGTCAGTTGATATTCAAAATCATTGCAGACCTGTAAATGACACCTGCCCTGAAAACAAATCCTGGGGTCACATATCGACCAAAAAATTCAAAGGACGCCCATATTTCAAAACGACCGTTTCAAAAGGCATATTTTACGCACATTAGTGTTCTGCTTCTTTTTCTTTCTTTCTTTCTTTGTTAAAAAAACAGGAATGGAAAAAGGCATCCCTCAGATTGGGCGAAAATATTTGCAAACGAATCAATGGACAAAGGTTTAATCTCCAACATATATAAAGAGCTCATGCAGCTTAATATTAAAACAACAAACAACCCAATACAAAAATGGGCAGAAGATCTAAAGAGACGTTTCTTCAAAGAAGACACAGAGACGGCCAAGACGCACATGAAAAGCTGCTCAACATCACTAATTATTAGAGAAATGCAAATCAAAACTACAATGAGGGATCACCTCACACCTGTTAGAATCGGCATCATCAGAAAATCTACAACCAACAAACTCTGGGGAGGGTGTGGACAAAAGGAACCCTCTTCCACTATTGGTGGGAATGTAAATTGATACAGTGTCTATGGACAACTGTATGGAGTTTCGTTAAAAAAACTTGAAATAGAATTACCATATGATCCGGCAATCCTACTTCTGGGCATATACCAGAGAAAACCATAAATCAAAAAGGCACATTCACCACAATGGTCATTGCAGCACTATTGACAATAGCCAGGTAATGGAAGCAACCTAAATACCCACAGACAGACGAATGGATAAAGATGTGGTACATATATAAAATGGAATATTACTCAGCCATAAGAAGGAATGAAACTGGGTCATTTGTAGAGACGTCGATGGAACTAGAGACTGTCATACAGAGTGAAGTAAGTCAGAAAGAGAAAAACAAATATTGTATATTAATGCATATATGTGGAACCTAGACAAATGGTACAGATGAACTGGTTTGCAGGGAAGAAATAGAGACACAGAGGTAGAGACCATCGTATGGACACCAAGTGTGGGAAGCCATGGGGTGGTGGTGGTGGGATGAGTCGGGAGATTGGGATTGACCTCTATACATGTATATGCATAAAATACATAACTAATAATAACCTGCTGTATAAAAAAATAAATAAAATTAAATTTCAAAATTTTATAAAATAAAATTTAAATATAGAAAAAAGGTCTTCCCTTCACACAGATGTATTTATATGAATGAACTATTGCCATGCTTATATCAATAAATACACAAAAGAGGAATAAAACCTAACTTGAACCAAAAAGGAAAAAATACCTGAACCCACCAGTTATACAGAGGAAAGCCCTATCAGGGCACTTGCTCCAGCGGTAAACAATTCTGAAATTGGTCAGAGGTGGGGAATCATCTCCCATACAGCCAGCAGCCCACCCCCCATGCAAGGAGCGTCCTCATTGCAAATCTGGGGGACAATGCCGAGGCATCTGTGAGTAAACGTGAGCAGAGCCCCAGGCCAGCTGCTGCTGAACTGTTCCCACCCTTCCCAGGTAAAACACCTGAATATGTACAAGGGCTTGAAAGCCTAGAGGAAGGGCCGTGGAGCCACACCAGCGACAGCACGCAGGCCAACTTGGTGCCTGCAGGACAGCCAGGATGGTCCTGGCCCCGGGTGCTCTTCTAGAAGCTTTCCATTGCCCTGCCTGAGATACCCTTCTTGTCCAGGCCCCCACTGCTTTTTTCCTTCCTCACCTCTGTCCGGAGAGAAATTCCAGCGGAAGGTATGGGTGACACATCCTCTTCTTTACAGGTGGCAGCCTGGCAACCCCTGCAGAAAGTCCAGCAGAGCCCCACTCACAACGGGCCACCCACAAAGCCGTGGCCCCTCACTCCCTCCCACCAGCACAGCCCCGAGACTGCTGACGGGGCAGAGAATATGGAGTCAGGCACAGCTTCAGGGGCTATTGCTGCCTGGAGCGCTGTTTATATTGACCTCAACCCAGGCACACCTGAGGAGGGCCGGCCGGCAGGTTCAGGCTGCCCAGGTCAGCTAATCCTCAGCCCTCAGGGAATCACACTGTTGAAAATGGACCTCACTAAGGCAGAGTAGAAGCCAAGGAATAAAAGGACACAATGCCATTTGCAGCACTGTAGATGTGTCTAGAGGTAATCACGTGACTTGTAGTAAGTCAGAAAGTGAAAGACACATATCATATCATATCACTTATAGGTGTTACCTAAAAACGGATACCAGGGCAGATATTTCCACGGAGAAGGACAATCACAGATTCATTAAACAAACTTATGGTTCACCAATGGAAAGGTGTGAGGATTGGTTTCATTACGATATTGGGGTTAACAGACATACAAACACAGGTGACATATATAATCACCAAAGACCTATGGAATGCCAAGAGAAGACGACTCAACATCCTGTCATAACGTACATGGGAAAAGGATCCCAGGAAGAACAGACATATGTGTATGTGTAAAAGAAGCACATCTTCCACACCTACCACAAGCCAAACATTGTAATCACACTTGCTGTAATCAAAAATAAAAAATTAAATTAAAAACACGAAGAAGAAGTAGTGAGACCAACTTGAGGGGCTTTCTCCTGGCACATTCCATTCTAAATTCCAATCTAGAACACGACTTCCTTTGAGGCTCTGTTGCCCTAGTAACCAGATTTGGTATGGGAGAACTGCTGCCACCTTGTGGCCGTTTCACACAACAGCAGCTTTAATCCCAGAGCTCATGGTCAGTTGATATTCAAAATCATTGCAGACCTGTAAATGACACCTGCCCTGAAAACAAATCCTGGGGTCACATATCGACCAAAAATTTCAAAGGACGCCCATATTTCAAAACGACCGTTTCAAAAGGCATATTTTACGCACATTAGTGTTCTGCTTCTTTTTCTTTCTTTCTTTCTTTGTTAAAAAAACAGGAATGGAAAAAGGCATCCCTCAGAATGGGCGAAAATATTTGCAAACGAATCAATGGACAAAGGTTTAATCTCCAACATATATAAAGAGCTCATGCAGCTTAATATTAAAACAACAAACAACCCAATACAAAAATGGGCAGAAGATCTAAAGAGACGTTTCTTCAAAGAAGACACAGAGACGGCCAAGACGCACATGAAAAGCTGCTCAACATCACTAATTATTAGAGAAATGCAAATCAAAACTACAATGAGGGATCACCTCACACCTGTTAGAATCGGCATCATCAGAAAATCTACAACCAACAAACTCTGGGGAGGGTGTGGACAAAAGGAACCCTCTTCCACTATTGGTGGGAATGTAAATTGATACAGTGTCTATGGACAACAGTATGGAGTTTCGTTAAAAAAACTTGAAATAGAATTACCATATGATCCGGCAATCCCACTTCTGGGCATATACCCAGAGAAAACCATAAATCAAAAAGGCACATTCACCACAATGGTCATTGCAGCACTATTTAAAATAGCCAGGTAATGGAAGCAACCTAAATACCCACAGACAGACGAATGGATAAAGATGTGGTACATATATAAAATGGAATATTACTCAGCCATAAGAAGGAATGAAACTGGGTCATTTGTAGAGATGTCGATGGATCTAGAGACTGTCATACAGAATGAAGTAAGTCAGAAAGAGAAAAACAAATATTGTATATTAATGCATATATGTGGAACCTAGACAAATGGTACAGATGAACTGGTTTGCAGGGAAGAAACAGAGACACAGAGGTAGAGAACAAACGTATGGACACCAAGTGTGGGAAGCCATGGGGTGGTGGTGGTGGGATGAGTCGGGAGATTGGGATTGACCTGTATACATGTATATGCATAAAATACATAACTAATAATAACCTGCTGTATAAAAAAATAAATAAAATTAAATTTCAAAATTTTATAAAATAAAATTTAAAAATAGAAAAAAGGTCTTCCCTTCACACAGATGTATTTATATGAATGAACTATTGCCATGCTTATATCAGTAAATACACAAAAGAGGAATAAAACCTAACTTGAACCAAAAAGGAAAAAAATACCTGAACCCACCTGTTATACAGAGGAAAACCCTATCAGGGCACTTGCTCCAGCGGTAAACAATTCTGAAATTGGTCAGAGGTGGGGAATCATCTCCCATACAGCCAGCAGCCCACCCCCCACGCAAGGAGCGTCCTCATTGCAAATCTGGGGGACCGTGCCGAGGCATCTGTGAGTAAACGTGAGCAGAGCCCCAGGCCAGCTGCTGCTGAACTGTTCCCACCCTTCCCAGGTAAAACACCTGAATATGTACAAGGGCTTGAAAGCCTAGAGGAAGGGCCGTGGAGCCACACCAGCGGCAGCACGCAGGCCAACTTGGTGCCTGCAGGACCGCCAGGATGGTCCTGGCTCCGGGTGCTCTTCTAGAAGCTTTCCATTGCCCTGCCTGAGATACCCTTCCTGTCCAGGCCCCCACTGCTTTTTTCCTTCCTCACCTCTGTCCGGAGAGAAATTCCAGCGCAAGGTATGGGTGACACATCCTCTTCTTTACAGGTGGCAGCCTGGCAACCCCTGCAGAAAGTCCAGCAGAGCCCCACTCACAACGGGCCACCCACAAAGCCGTGGCCCCTCACTCCCTCCCACCAGCACAGCCCCGAGACTGCTGACGGGGCAGAGAATATGGAGTCAGGCACAGCTTCAGGGGCTATTGCTGCCTGGAGCGCTGTTTATATTGACCTCAACCCAGGCACACCTAAGGAGGGCCGGCCGGCAGGTTCAGGCTGCCCAGGTCAGCTAATCCTCAGCCCTCAGGGAATCACACTGTTGAAAATGGACCTCACTAAGGCAGAGTAGAAGCCAAGGAATTACAGGACACAATGCCATTTGCAGCACTGTAGATGTGTCTAGAGGTAATCACGTGACTTGTAGTAAGTCAGAAAGTGAAAGACACATATCATATCATATCACTTATAGGTGTTACCTAAAATCGGATACCAGGGCAGATATTTCCACGGAAAAGGACAATCACAGATTCATTAAACAAACTTATGGTTCACCAATGGAAAGGTGTGAGGATTGGTTTCATTACGATATTGGGGTTAACAGACATACAAACACAGGTGACATATATAATCACCAAAGACCTATGGAATACCAAGAGAAGACGACTCAACATTCTGTCATAACGTACATGGGAAAAGGATCCCAGGAAGAACAGACATATGTGTATGTGTAAAAGAAGCACATCTTCCACACCTACCACAAGCCAAACATTGTAATCACACTTGCTGTAATCAAAAATAAAAAATTAAATTAAAAACACGAAGAAGAAGTAGTGAGACCAACTTGAGGGGCTTTCTCCTGGCACATTCCATTCTAAATTCCAATCTAGAACACGACTTCCATTGAGGCTCTGTTGCCCTAGTAACCAGATTTGGTAAGGGAGAACTGCTGCCACCTTGTGGCCGTTTCACACAACAGCAGCTTTAATCCCAGCGCTCATGGTCAGTTGATATTCAAAATCATTGCAGACCTGTAAATGACACCTGCCCTGAAAACAAATCCTGGGGTCACATATCGACCAAAAAATTCAAAGGACGCCCATATTTCAAAACGACCGTTTCAAAAGGCATATTTTACGCACATTAGTGTTCTGCTTCTTTTTCTTTCTTTCTTTCTTTGTTAAAAAAACAGGAATGGAAAAAGGCATCCCTCAGAATGGGCGAAAATATTTGCAAACGAATCAATGGACAAAGGTTTAATCTCCAACATATATAAAGAGCTCATGCAGCTTAATATTAAAACAACAAACAACCCAATACAAAAATGGGCAGAAGATCTAAGGAGACGTTTCTTCAAAGAAGACACAGAGACGGCCAAGACGCACATGAAAAGCTGCTCAACATCACTAATTATTAGAGAAATGCAAATCAAAACTACAATGAGGGATCACCTCACACCTGTTAGAATCGGCATCATCAGAAAATCTACAACCAACAAACTCTGGGGAGGGTGTGGACAAAAGGAACCCTCTTCCACTATTGGTGGGAATGTAAATTGATACAGTGTCTATGGAAAACAGTATGGAGTTTCGTTTAAAAAACTTGAAATAGAATTACCATATGATCCAGCAATCCTACTTCTGGGCATATACCAGAGAAAACCATAAATCAAAAAGGCACATTCAGCACAATGGTCATTGCAGCACTATTTACAATAGCCAGGTAATGGAAGCAACCTAAATGCCCACAGACAGATGAATGGATAAAGATGGGGTACATATATAAAATGGAATATTACTCGGCCATAAAAAGGAATGAAACTGGGTCATTTGTAGAGACATCGATGGATCTAGAGACTGTCATACAGAATGAAGTAAGTCAGAAAGAGGAAAACAAATATTGTATATTAATGCATATATGTGGAACCTAAAAAAATGATACAGATGAACTGGTTTGCAGGGAAGAAATAGAGACGCAGAGGTAGAGAACAAACGTATGGACACCAAGTGTGGGAAGCCATGGGGTGGTGGTGGTGGGATGAGTTGGGAGATTGGGATTGACCTGTATACATGTATATGCATAAAATACATAAGTGATAATAACCTGCTGTATAAAAAAGTAAATAAAATTAAATTTAAAAATTTAAAAAAATAAAACTTAAAAATAAAACAGAAAAAAGTTCTTCCCTTCACACAGATGTATTTATAGAAATGAATTATTTCCATGCTTATATCTATAAATACATAAAAGAGGAATAAAATCTAAGTTGAACCATAAACGAAAAAATACCTGAACCCACCAGTTATACAGAGGAAAACCCTATCAGGGCACTTGCTCCAGTGGTAAACAATTCTGAAATTTGTCAGAGGTGTGGAATCATCACCCATCCAGCCAGCAACCCACCCCCCACGCAAGGAGCGTCCTCATTGCAAAGCTGGGAGACCGTGCCGAGGCATCTCTGAATAAAGGTGAGCTGAGCCCCAGTCCAGCTGCTGCTGAACTGTTCCCACCCTTCCCAGGTAAAACACCTGAATATGTACAAGGGCTTGAAAGCCTAGAGGAAGGGCCGCGGAGCCACACCAGCGACAGCACGCAGGCCAACGTGGTGACTGCAGGTCAGCCAAGGTTGTCCTGGCCCCGTGCGCTCTTCCGGAAGCTTTCCATTATCCTGCCTGAGATACCCCTCCTGTCCCGGTCCCCACTGCTTTTTTCCTTCCTCACCTCTGTCCGGAGAGAAATTCCAGCGGAAGGTATGGGTGAAACATCCTCTTATTTACAGGCGGCAGCCTGGCAACTCCTGCAGAAAGGCCAGGAGAACCCCACGCACACCAGGCCACCAACAAAGCTGTGGCCCCTATTTCCCTCCCACCAGCTCAGCCCCGAGACACCTGATGGGGCAGAGAATATGGAGTCAGGCACAGCTTCAGGGGCTATTCCTGCCTGGAGCGCTGTTTATATTGACCTCAACCAGGCACACCTGGGGAGGGCCGGCCGGCAGGGTAAGGCTGCCCAGGTCAGCTAATCCACAACCCTCAGGGAATCAAATTGTTGAAAATGGACCTCGCTAAGGCAGAATAGAAGCCAAGGAAAATAAGGACACAATGCCATTTGCAGCACCGTAGATGAGTCTAGAGGTAATCACGTGACTTGTAGTAAGTCAGAAAGTGAAAGACACATATCATATCATATCACTTAGAGGTGTTACCTAAACTAGATAGCAGGGCAGTTATTTCCACTGAGAAGTGCAATCACAGGTTCATTAAACAAGCTTATGGTTCACCAATGGAAAGGTGTGAGGATTGGTTTCATTACGATACCGGGGTTAACAGACATATACAAACAGAGGTGACATATATAATCACCAAAGACCTATGGAATACCAAGAGAAGACTACTCAACATTCTGTCATAACGTACATGGGTAAAGGATCCCAGGAAGAACAGACATCTGTATATGTGTAAAAGAACCACATCTTCGACACCTACAATAAGCCAAACATTGTAATCATTCTTGCTGTAATAAAAAATAAAAAATTAAATTAAAATTACGAACAAGAAGTAGGGAGACAAACTTGAGGGGCTTTCTCCTGGCACATTCCATTCTAAATTCCAATCTAGAACACGACTTCCATTGAGGCTCTGTTGCCCTAGTAACCAGATTTGGTAAGGGATAACTGCTGCCACCTTGTGGCCGTTTAACACAACAGCAGCTTTAATCCCAGCGCTAATGGTCAGGTGATATTCAAAATCATTGCAGGCCTGTAAATGACACCTGCCCTAAAAACAAATCCTGGGGTCACATATCGACCAAAAAATTCAAAGGACGTCCATATTTCAAAACGACCGTTTCAAAAGGCATATTTTATGCACATTAGTGTTCTGCTTCTTTGTCTTTCTTTCTTTTTTGGTTAAAAAGACGGGAATGGAAAAAGGCATCCCTCAGAATGGGCGAAAATAGTTGCAAACGAATCAATGGACAAAGGTTTAATCTCCAATATATATAAACAGCTCATGCACCTTAATGTTAAAAAAACCGTGCGCTCTTCCGGAAGCTTTCCATTATCCTGCCTGAGATAACCCTCCTGTCCCGGTCCCCACTGCTTTTTTCCTTCCTCACCTCTGTCCGGAGAGAAATTCAAGCGGAAGGTATGGGTGACACATCCTCTTCTTTACAGGTGGCAGCCTGGCAACTCCTGCAGAAAGGCCAGCAGAACCCCACTCACACCAGGCCACCAACAAAGCTGTGGCCCCTATTTCCCTCCCACCAGCTCAGCCCCAAAACTGCTGACGGGGCAGAGAATATGGAGTCAGGCACAGCTTCAGGGGCTATTGCTGCCTGGAGCGCTGTTTATATTGACCTCAACCAGGCACACCTAGGGAGGGCCGGCCGGCAGGGTAAGGCTGCCCAGGTCAGCTAATCCACAAGCCTCAGGAAATCACATTGTTGAAAATGGACCTCGCTAAGGCAGAATAGAAGCCAAGGAAAATAAGGACACAATGCCATTTGCAGCACCGTAGATGAGTCTAGAGGTAATCACGTGACTTGTAGTAAGTCAGAAAGTGAAAGACACATATCATATCATATCACTTATAGGTGTTACCTAAAATAGATAGCAGGGCCGTTATTTCCACTGAGAAGTGCAATCACAGGTTCATTAAACAAGCTTATGGCTCACCAATGGAAAGGTGTGAGGATTGGTTTCATTACGATATCGGGGTTAACAGACATATACAAACAGAGGTGACATATATAATCACCAAAGACCTATGGAATACCAAGAGAAGACTACTCAACATTCTGTCATAACGTACATGGGTAAAGGATCCCAGGAAGAACAGACATCTGTATATGTGTAAAAGAACCACATCTTCGACACCTACAATAAGCCAAACATTGTAATCATACTTGCTGTAATAAAAAATAAAAAATTAAATTAAAAATACGAACAAGAAGTAGGGAGACAAACTTGAGGGGCTTTCTCCTGGCACATTCCATTCTAAATTCCAATCTAGAACACGACTTCCATTGAGGCTCTGTTGCCCTAGTAACCAGATTTGGTAAGGGAGAACTGCTGCCACCTTGTGGCCGTTTCACACAACAGCAGCTTTAATCCCAGCGCTAATGGTCAGTTGATATTCAAAATCATTGCAGGCCTGTAAATGACACCTGCCCTGAAAACAAATCCTGGGGTCACATATCGACCAAAAAATTCAAAGGACGTCCATATTTCAAAACGACCGTTTCAAAAGGCATATTTTATGCACATTAGTGTTCTGCTTCTTTGTCTTTCTTTCTTTTTTGGTTAAAAAGACGGGAATGGAAAAAGGCGTCCCTCAGAATGGGCGAAAATAGTTGCAAACGAATCAATGGACAAAGGTTTAATCTCCAATATATATAAACAGCTCATGCACCTTAATGTTAAAAAAACAAAAAACCCAATACAAAAATGGGCAGAAGATCTAAAGAGACGTTTCTTCAAAGAAGACACAGAGAGGGCCAAGACGCACATGAAAAGCTGCTCAAGAGCACTAATTATTAGAGAAATGCAAATCAAAACTACAATGAGGTATCCCCACACACCTGTTAGAATCGGCATCATCAGAAAATCTACAAACAACAAATTCTGGGGAGGGTGTGGACAAAAGGAACCCTCTTCCACTATTGGTGGGAATGTAAATTGATACAGTCACTATGGAGAACAGTATGGAGTTTCCTTAAAAACACTAGAAATAGAATTACCATCTGATCCAGCAATCCCACTTCTGGGCATATACCCAGAGAAAACCATAAATCAAAAAGGCACATTCACCACGATGTTCATTGCAGCACTATTTACAATAGCCAGGTAATGGAAGCAACCTAAATGCCCACAGACAGATGAATGGATAAAGATGGGGTACATATATAAAATGGAACATTAATCGGCCATAAAAAGGAATGAAACTGGGTCATTTGTAGAGACATCGATGGATCTAGAGACTGTCATACAGAATGAAGTAAGTCAGAAAGAGGAAAACAAATATTGTATATTAATGCATATATGTGGAACCTAAAAAAATGATACAGATGAACTGGTTTGCAGGGAAGAAATAGAGACGCAGAGGTAGAGAACAAACGTATGGACACCAAGTGTGGGAAGCCATGGGGTGGTGGTGGTGGGATGAGTTGGGAGATTGGGATTGACCTGTATACATGTATATGCATAAAATACATAAGTGATACTAACCTGCTGTATAAAAAAGTAAATAAAATTAAATTTATTAATTTAAAAAAATAAAACTTAAAACTAAAACAGAAAAAAGTTCTTCCCTTCACACAGATGTATTTATAGAAATGAATTATTTCCATGCTTATATCTATAAATACATAAAAGAGGAATAAAATCTAAGTTGAACCATAAACGAAAAAACACCTGAACCCACCAGTTCTACAGAGGAAAACCCTATCAGGGCACTTGCTCCAGTGGTAAACAATTCTGAAATTGGTCAGAGGTGTGGAATCATCACCCATCCAGCCAGCAACCCACCCCCCACGCAAGGAGCGTCCTCATTGCAAAGCTGGGAGACCGTGCCGAGGCATCTCTGAATAAAGGTGAGCTGAGCCCCAGTCCAGCTGCTGCTGAACTGTTCCCACCCTTCCCAGGTAAAACACCTGAATATGTACAAGGGCTTGAAAGACTAGAGGAAGGGCCGTGGAGCCACACCAGCGACAGCACGCAGGCCAACGTGGTGACTGCAGGTCAGCCAAGGTTGTCCTGGCCCCGTGTGCTCTTCCGGAAGCTTTCCATTATCCTGCCTGAGATAACCCTCCTGTCCCGGTCCCCACTGCTTTTTTCCTTCCTCACCTCTGTCCGGAGAGAAATTCCAGCGGAAGGTATGGGTGACACATCCTCTTCTTTACAGGTGGCAGCCTGGCAACTCCTGCAGAAAGGCCAGCAGAACCCCACTCACACCAGGCCACCAACAAAGCTGTGGCCCCTATTTCCCTCCCACCAGCTCAGCCCCGAGACTGCTGACGGGGCAGAGAGTATGGAGTCAGGCACAGCTTCAGGGGCTATTGCTGCCTGGAGCGCTGTTTATATTGACCTCAACCAGGCACACCTAGGGAGGGCCGGCCGGCAGGGTAAGGCTGCCCATGTCAGTTAATCCACAACCCTCAGGAAATCACATTGTTGAAAATGGACCTCGCTAAGGCAGAATAGAAGCCAAGGAAAATAAGGACACAAAGCCATTTGCAGCACCGTAGATGAGTCTAGAGGTAATCACGTGACTTGTAGTAAGTCAGAAAGTGAAAGACACATATCATATCATATCACTTATAGGTGTTACCTAAAAGAGATAGCAGGGCAGTTATTTCCACTGAGAAGTGCAATCACAGGTTCATTAAACAAGCTTATGGTTCACCAATGGAAAGGTGTGAGGATTGGTTTCATTACGATATCGGGGTTAACAGACATATACAAACAGAGGTGACATATATAATCACCAAAGACCTATGGAATACCAAGAGAAGACTACTCAACATTCTGTCATAACGTACATGGGTAAAGGATCCCAGGAAGAACAGACATCTGTATATGTGTAAAAGAACCACATCTTCGACACCTACAATAAGCCAAACATTGTAATCATACTTGCTGTAATAAAAAATAAAAAATTAAATTAAAAATACGAACAAGAAGTAGGGAGACAAACTTGAGGGGCTTTCTCCTGGCACATTCCATTCTAAATTCCAATCTAGAACACGACTTCCATTGAGGCTCTGTTGCCCTAGTAACCAGATTTGGTAAGGGAGAACTGCTGCCACCTTGTGGCCATTTCACACAACAGCAGCTTTAATCCCAGCGCTAATGGTCAGTTGATATTCAAAATCATTGCAGGCCTGTAAATGACACCTGCCCTGAAAACAAATCCTGGGGTCACATATCGACCAAAAAATTCAAAGGACGTCCATATTTCAAAACGACCGTTTCAAAAGGCATATTTTCTGCACATTAGTGTTCTGCTTCTTTGTCTTTCTTTCTTTTTTGGTTAAAAAGACGGGAATGGAAAAAGGCATCCCTCAGAATGGGCGAAAATAGTTGCAAACGAATCAATGGACAAAGGTTTAATCTCCAATATATATAAACAGCTCATGCACCTTAATGTTAAAAAAACAAAAAACCCAATACAAAAATGGGCAGAAGATCTAAAGAGATGTTTCTTCAAAGAAGACACAGAGAGGGCCAAGACGCACATGAAAAGCTGCTCAAGAGCACTAATTATTAGAGAAATGCAAATCAAAACTACAATGAGGTATCCCCTCACACCTGTTAGAATCGGCATCATCAGAAAATCTACAAACAACAAATTCTGGGGAGGGTGTGGACAAAAGGAACCCTCTTCCACTATTGGTGGGAATGTAAATTGATACAGTCACTATGGAGAACAGTATGGAGTTTCCTTAAAAACACTAGAAATAGAATTACCATCTGATCCAGCAATCCCACTTCTGGGCATATACCCAGAGAAAACCATAAATCAAAAAGGCACATTCACCACAATGTTCATTGCAGCACTATTTACAATAGCCAGGTAATGGAAGCAACCTAAATGCCCACAGACAGATGAATGGATAAAGATGGGGTACATATATAAAATGGAATATTACTCGGCCATAAAAAGGAATGAAACTGGGTCATTTGTAGAGACATCGATGGATCTAGAGACTGTCATACAGAATGAAGTAGGTCAGAAAGAGGAAAACAAATATTGTATATTAATGCATATATGTGGAACCTAAAAAAATGATACAGATGAACTGGTTTGCAGGGAAGAAATAGAGACGCAGAGGTAGAGAACAAACGTATGGACACCAAGTGTGGGAAGCCATGGGGTGGTGGTGGTGGGATGAGTTGGGAGATTGGGATTGACCTGTATACATGTATATGCATAAAATACATAAGTGATAAAAACCTGCTGTATAAAAAAGTAAATAAAATTAAATTTAAAAATTTAAAAAAATAAAACTTGGAAATAAAACAGAAAAAAGTTCTTCCCTTCACACAGACGTATTTATAGAAATGAATTATTTCCATGCTTATATCTATAAATACATAAAAGAGGAATAAAATCTAAGTTGAACCATAAACGAAAAAATACCTGAACCCTCCAGTTGTACAGAGGAAAAGCCTGTCAGGGCACTTGCTCCAGCGGTAAACAATTCTGAAATTGGTCAGAGGTGTGGAATCATCACCCATCCAGCCAGCAACCCACCCCCCACGCAAGGAGCGTCCTCATGCAAAGCTGGGAGACCGTGCCGAGGCATCTCTGAATAAAGGTGAGCTGAGCCCCAGTCCAGCTGCTGCTGAACTGTTCCCACCCTTCCCAGGTAAAACACCTGAATATGTACAAGGGCTTGAAAGCCTAGAGGAAGGGCCGCGGAGCCACACCAGCGACAGCACGCAGGCCAACGTGGTGACTGCAGGTCAGCCAAGGTTGTCCTGGCCCCGTGCGCTCTTCCGGAAACTTTCCATTATCCTGCCTGAGATACCTCTCCGGTCCCGGTCCCCACTGATTTTTTCCTTCCTCACCTCTGTCCGGAGAGAAATTCCAGCGGAAGGTATGGGTGACACATCCTCTTCTTTACAGGTGGCAGCCTGGCAACGCCTGCAGAAAGGCCAGCAGAACCCCACGCACACCAGGCCACCAACAAAGCTGTGGCCCCTATTTCCCTCCCACCAGCTCAGCCCCGAGACTGCTGACGGGGCAGAGAATATTGTGTCAGGCACAGCTTCAGGGGCTATTCCTGCCTGGAGCGCTGTTTCTATTGACCTCAACCAGGCACACCTGGGGAGGGCCGGCCGGCAGGGTAAGGCTGCCCAGGTCAGCTAATCCACAACCCTCAGGGAATCACATTGTTGAAAATGGACCTCGCTAAGGCAGAATAGAAGCCAAGGAAAATAAGGACACAATGCCATTTGCAGCACCGTAGATGAGTCTAGAGGTAATCACGTGACTTGTAGTAAGTCAGAAAGTGAAAGACACATATCATTTCATATCACTTAGAGGTGTTACCTAAAATAGATAGCAGGGCAGTTATTTCCACTGAGAAGTGCAATCACAGGTTCATTAAACAAGCTTATGGTTCACCAATGGAAAGGTGTGAGGATTGGTTTCATTACGATATCGGGGTTAACAGACCTATACAAACAGAGGTGACATATATAATCACCAAAGACCTATGGAATACCAAGAGAAGACTACTCAACATTCTGTCATAACGTACATGGGTAAAGGATCCCAGGAAGAACAGACATCTGTATATGTGTAAAAGAACCACATCTTCGACACCTACAATAAGCCAAACATTGTAATCATACTTGCTGTAATAAAAAATAAAAAATTAAATTAAAAATACGAACAAGAAGTAGGGAGACAAACTTGAGGGGCTTTCTCCTGGCACATTCCATTCTAAATTCCAATCTAGAACACGACTTCCATTGAGGCTCTGTTGCCCTAGTAACCAGATTTGGTAAGGGAGAACTGCTGCCACCTTGTGGCCGTTTCACACAACAGCAGCTTTAATCCCAGCGCTAATGGTCAGTTGATATTCAAAATCATTGCAGGCCTGTAAATGACACCTGCCCTGAAAACAAATCCTGGGGTCACATATCGACCAAAAAATTCAAAGGACGTCCATATTTCAAAACGACCGTTTCAAAAGGCATATTTTCTGCACATTAGTGTTCTGCTTCTTTGTCTTTCTTTCTTTTTTGGTTAAAAAGACGGGAATGGAAAAAGGCATCCCTCAGAATGGGCGAAAATAGTTGCAAACGAATCAATGGACAAAGGTTTAATCTCCAATATATGTAAACAGCTCATGCACCTTAATGTTAAAAAAACAAAAGACCCAATACAAAAATGGGCAGAAGATCTAAAGAGACGTTTCTTCAAAGAAGACACAGAGAGGGCCAAGACGCACATGAAAAGCTGCTCAAGAGCACTAATTATTAGAGAAATGCAAATCAAAACTACAATGAGGTATCCCCTCACACCTGTTAGAATCGGCATCATCAGAAAATCTACAAACAACAAATTCTGGGGAGGGTGTGGACAAAAGGAACCCTCTTCCACTATTGGTGGGAATGTAAATTGATACAGTCACTATGGAGAACAGTATGGAGTTTCCTTAAAAAAACTAGAAATAGAATTACCATCGGATCTAGCAATCCCACTTCTGGGCATATACCCAGAGAAAACCATAAATCAAAAAGGCACATTCACCACGATGTTCATTGCAGCACTATTTACAATAGCCAGGTAATGGAAGCAACCTAAATGCCCACAGACAGATGAATGGATAAAGATGGAGTACATATATAAAATGGAATATTACTCGGCCATAAAAAGGAATGAAACTGGGTCATTTGTAGACACATCAATGGACCTAGAGACTGTCATACAGAATGAAGTAAGTCAGAAAGAGGAAAACAAATATTGTATATTAATGCATATATGTGGAAGCTAAAAAAATGATATAGATGAACTGGTTTGCAGGGAAGAAATAGAGACGCAGAGGTAGAGAAGAAACGTATGGACACCAAGTGTGGGAAGCCATGGGGTGGTGGTGGTGGGATGAGTTGGGAGATTGGGATTGACCTGTATACATGTATATGCATAAAATACATAAGTGATAATAACCTGCTGTATAAAAAAGTAAATAAAATTAAATTTAAAAATTAAAAAAAATAAAACTTAAAACTAAAACAGAAAAAAGTTCTTCCCTTCACACAGATGTATTTATAGAAATGAATTATTTTCATGCTTATATCTATAAATACATAAAAGAGGAATAAAATCTAAGTTGAACCATAAACGAAAAAATACCTGAACCCACCAGTTGTACAGAGGAAAACCCTATCAGGGCACTTGCTCCAGCGGTAACCAATTCTGAAATTGGTCAGAGGTGTGGAATCATCACCCATCCAGCCAGCAACCCAACCCCACGCAAGGAGCGTCCTCATTGCAAAGCTGGGAGACCGTGCCGAGGCATCTCTGAATAAAGGTGAGCTGAGCCCCAGTCCAGCTGCTGCTGAACTGTTCCCACCCTTCCCAGGTAAAACACCTGAATATGTACAAGGGCTTGAAAGCCTAGAGGAAGGGCCGCGGAGCCACACCAGCGACAGCACGCAGGCCAACGTGGTGACTGCAGGTCAGCCAAGGTTGTCCTGGCCCCGTGCGCTCTTCCGGAAACTTTCCATTATCCTGCCTGAGATACCCCTCCTGTCCCGGTCACCTATGATTTTTTCCTTCCTCACCTCTGTCCGGAGAGAAATTCCAGCGGAAGGTATGGGTGACACATCCTCTTCTTTACAGGTGGCAGCCTGGCAACTCCTGCAGAAAGGCCAGCAGAACCCCACTCACACCAGGCCACCAACAAAGCTGTGGCCCCTATTTCCCTCCCACCAGCTCAGCCCCGAGACTGCTGACGGGGCAGAGAATATTGTGTCAGGCACAGCTTCAGGGGCTATTCCTGCCTGGAGCGCTGTTTCTATTGACCTCAACCAGGCACACCTGGGGAGGGCCGGCCGGCAGGGTAAGGCTGCCCAGGTCAGCTAATCCACAACCCTCAGGGAATCACATTGTTGAAAATGGACCTCGCTAAGGCAGAAGAGAAGCCAAGGAAAATAAGGACACAATGCCATTTGCAGCACCGTAGATGAGTCTAGAGGTAATCACGTGACTTGTAGTAAGTCAGAAAGTGAAAGACACATATCATATCATATCACTTAGAGGTGTTACCTAAAATAGATAGCAGGGCAGTTATTTCCACTGAGAAGTGCAATCACAGGTTCATTAAACAAGCTTATGGTTCACCAATGGAAAGGTGTGAGGATTGGTTTCATTACGATATCGGGGTTAACAGACCTATACAAACAGAGGTGACATATATAATCACCAAAGACCTATGGAATACCAAGAGAAGACTACTCAACATTCTGTCATAACGTACATGGGTAAAGGATCCCAGGAAGAACAGACATCTGTATATGTGTAAAAGAACCACATCTTCGACACCTACAATAAGCCAAACATTGTAATCATACTTGCTGTAATAAAAAATAAAAAATTAAATTAAAAATACGAACAAGAAGTAGGGAGACAAACTTGAGGGGCTTTCTCCTGGCACATTCCATTCTAAATTCCTATCTAGAACACGACTTCCATTGAGGCTCTGTTGCCCTAGTAACCAGATTTGGTAAGGGATAACTGCTGCCACCTTGTGGCCGTTTCACACAACAGCAGCTTTAATCCCAGCGCTAATGGTCAGTTGATATTCAAAATCATTGCAGGCCTGTAAATGACACCTGCCCTGAAAACAAATCCTGGGGTCACATATCGACCAAAAATTTCAAAGGACGTCCATATTTCAAAACGACCGTTTCAAAAGGCATATTTTCTGCACATTAGTGTTCTGCTTCTTTGTCTTTCTTTCTTTTTTGGTTAAAAAGACGGGAATGGAAAAAGGCATCCCTCAGAATGGGCGAAAATAGTTGCAAACGAATCAATGGACAAAGGTTTAATCTCCAATATATATAAACAGCTCATGCACCTTAATGTTAAAAAAACAAAAAAACCCAATACAAAAATGGGCAGAAGATCTAAAGAGACGTTTCTTCAAAGAAGACACAGAGAGGGCCAAGACGCACATGAAAAGCTGCTCAAGAGCACTAATTATTAGAGAAATGCAAATCAAAAGTACAATGAGGTATCCCCTCACACCTGTTAGAATCGGCATCATCAGAAAATCTACAAACAACAAATTCTGGGGAGGGTGTGGACAAAAGGAACCCTCTTCCACTATTGGTGGGAATGTAAATTGATACAGTCACTATGGAGAACAGTATGGAGTTTCCTTAAAAAAACTAGAAATAGAATTACCATCTGATCCAGCAATCCCACTTCTGGGCATATACCCAGATAAAACCATAAATCAAAAAGGCACATTCACCACGATGTTCATTGCAGCACTATTTACAATAGCCAGGTAATGGAAGCAACCTAAATGCCCACAGACAGATGAATGGATAAAGATGGGGTACATATATAAAATGGAATATTACTCGGCCATAAAAAGGAATGAAACTGGGTCATTTGTAGAGACATCGATGGATCTAGAGACTGTCATACAGAATGAAGTAAGTCAGAAAGAGGAAAACAAATATTGTATATTAATGCATATATGTGGAACCTAAAAAAATGATACAGATGAACTGGTTTGCAGGGAAGAAATAGAGACGCAGAGGTAGAGAAGAAACGTATGGACACCAAGTGTGGGAAGCCATGGGGTGGTGGTGGTGGGATGAGTTGGGAGATTGGGATTGACCTGTATACATGTATATGCATAAAATACATAAGTGATAATAACCTGCTGTATAAAAAAGTAAATAAAATTAAATTTAAAAATTGAAAAAAATAAAACTTAAAACTAAAACAGAAAAAAGTTCTTCCCTTCACACAGATGTATTTATAGAAATGAATTATTTCCATGCTTATATCTATAAATACATAAAAGAGGAATAAAATCTAAGTTGAACCATAAACGAAAAAATACCTGAACCCACCAGTTATACAGAGGACAACCCTATCAGGGCACTTGCTCCAGCGGTAAACAATTCTGAAATTGGTCAGAGGTGTGGAATCATCACCCATCCAGCCAGCAACCCACCCCCCACGCAAGGAGCGTCCTCATTGCAAAGCTGGGAGACCGTGCCGAGGCATCTCTGAATAAAGGTGAGCTGAGCCCCAGTCCAGCTGCTGCTGAACTGTTCCCACCCTTCCCAGGTAAAACACCTGAATATGTACAAGGGCTTGAAAGCCTAGAGGAAGGGCCGCGGAGCCACACCAGCGACAGCACGCAGGCCAACATGGTGACTGCAGGTCAGCCAAGGTTGTCCTGGCCCCGTGCGCTCTTCCGGAAGCTTTCCATTATGCTGCCTGAGATACCCCTCCTGTCCCGGTCCCCACTGATTTTTCCTTCCTCACCTCTGTCCGGAGAGAAATTCCAGCGGAAGGTATGGGTGACACATCCTCTTCTTTACAGGTGGCAGCCTGGCAACTCCTGCAGAAAGGCCAGCAGAACCCCACTCACACCAGGCCACCAACAAAGCTGTGGCCCCTATTTCCCTCCCACCAGCTCAGCCCCGAGACTGCTGACGGGGCAGAGAATATGGAGTCAGGCACAGCTTCAGGGGCTATTGCCGCCTGGAGCGCTGTTTATATTGACCTCAACCAGGCACACCTGGGGAGGCCCGGCCGGCAGGGTAAGGCTGCCCAGGTCAGCTAATCCACAACCCTCAGGGAATCACATTGTTGAAAATGGACCTCGCTAAGGCAGAATAGAAGCCAAGGAAAATAAGGACACAATGCCATTTGCAGCACCGTAGATGAGTCTAGAGGTAATCACGTGACTTGTAGTAAGTCAGAAAGTGAAAGACACATATCATATCATATCACTTAGAGGTGTTACCTAAAATAGATAGCAGGGCAGTTATTTCCACTGAGAAGTGCAATCACAGGTTCATTAAACAAGCTTATGGTTCACCAATGGAAAGGTGTGAGGATTGGTTTCATTACGATATCGGGGTTAACAGACATATACAAACAGAGGTGACATATATAATCACCAAAGACCTATGGAATACCAAGAGAAGACTACTCAACATTCTGTCATAACGTACATGGGTAAAGGATCCCAGGAAGAACAGACATCTGTATATGTGTAAAAGAACCACATCTTCGACACCTACAATAAGCCAAACATTGTAATCATACTTGCTGTAATAAAAAATAAAAAATTAAATTAAAAATACGAACAAGAAGTAGGGAGACAAACTTGAGGGGCTTTCTCCTGGCACATTCCATTCTAAATTCCAATCTAGAACACGACTTCCATTGAGGCTCTGTTGCCCTAGTAACCAGATTTGGTAAGGGATAACTGCTGCCACCTTGTGGCCGTTTCACACAACAGCAGCTTTAATCCCACCGCTAATGGTCAGTTGATATTCAAAATCATTGCAGGCCTGTAAATAACACCTGCCCTGAAAACAAATCCTGGGGTCACATATCGACCAAAAAATTCAAAGGACGTCCATATTTCAAAACGACCGTTTCAAAAGGCATATTTTATGCACATTAGTGTTCTGCTTCTTTGTCTTTCTTTCTTTTTTGGTTAAAAAGATGGGAATGGAAAAAGGCATCCCTCAGAATGGGCGAAAATAGTTGCAAACGAATCAATGGACAAAGGTTTAATCTCCAATATATATAAACAGCTCATGCACCTTAATGTTAAAAAAACAAAAAACCCAATACAAAAATGGGCAGAAGATCTTAAGAGACGTTTCTTCAAAGAAGACACAGAGAGGGCCAAGACGCACATGAAAAGCTGCTCAAGAGCACTAATTATTAGAGAAATGCAAATCAAAACTACAATGAGGTATCCCCTCACACCTGTTAGAATCGGCATCATCAGAAAATCTACAAACAACAAATTCTGGGGAGGGTGTGGACAAAAGGAACCCTCTTCCACTATTGGTGGGAATGTAAATTGATACAGTCACTATGGAGAACAGTATGGAGTTTCCTTAAAAAAACTAGAAATAGAATTACCATCTGATCCAGCAATCCCACTTCTGGGCATATACCCAGAGAAATCCATAAATCAAAAAGGCACATTCACCACGATGTTCATTGCATCACTATTTACAATAGCCAGGTAATGGAAGCAACCTAATTGCCCACAGACAGATGAATGGATAAAGATGGGGTACATATATAAAATGGAATATTACTCGGCCATAAAAAGGAATGAAACTGGGTCATTTGTAGAGACATCGATGGATCTAGAGACTGTCATACAGAATGAAGTAAGTCAGAAAGAGGAAAACAAATATTGTATATTAATGCATATATGTGGAACCTAAAAAAATGATACAGATGAACTGGTTTGCAGGGAAGAAATAGAGACGCAGAGGTAGAGAACAAACGTATGGACACCAAGTGTGGGAAGCCATGGGGTGGTGGTCTTGGGATGAGTTGGGAGATTGGGATTGACCTGTATACATGTATATGCATAAAATACATAAGTGATAATAACCTGCTGTATAAAAAAGTAAATAAAATTAAATTTAAAAATTAAAAAAAATAAAACTTAAAACTAAAACAGAAAAAAGTTCTTCCCTTCACACAGATGTATTTATAGAAATGAATTATTTCCATGCTTATATCTATAAATACATAAAAGAGGAATAAAATCTAAGTTGAACCATAAACTAAAAAATACCTGAACCAACCAGTTGTACAGAGGAAAGCCCTATCAGGGCACTTGCTCCAGCGGTAAACAATTCTGAAATTGGTCAGAGGTGTGGAATCATCACCCATCCAGCCAGCAACCCAACCCCACGCAAGGAGCGTCCTCATTGCAAAGCTGGGTGACCGTGCCGAGGCATCTCTGAATAAAGGTGAGCTGAGCCCCAGTCCAGCTGCTGCTGAACTGTTCCCACCCTTCCCAGGTAAAACACCTGAATATGTACAAGGGCTTGAAAGCCTAGAGGAAGGGCCGCGGAGCCACACCAGCGACAGCACGCAGGCCAACGTGGTGACTGCAGGTCAGCCAAGGTTGTCCTGGCCCCGTGCGCTCTTCCGGAAACTTTCCATTATCCTGCCTGAGATACCCCTCCGGTCCCGGTCCCTTTGAGTTTTTCCTTCCTCACCTCTGTCCGGAGAGAAATTCCAGCGGAAGGTATGGGTGACACATCCTCTTCTTTACAGTTGGCAGCCTGGCAACGCCTGCAGAAAGGCCAGCAGAACCCCACTCACACCAGGCCACCAACAAAGCTGTGGCCCCTATTTCCCTCCCACCAGCTCAGCCCCGAGACTGCTGACGGGGCAGAGAATATTGTGTCAGGCACAGCTTCAGGGGCTATTCCTGCCTGGAGCGCTCTTTCTATTGACCTCAACCAGGCACACCTGGGGAGGGCCGGCCGGCAGGGTAAGGCTGCCCAGGTCAGCTAATCCACAACCCTCAGGGAATCACATTGTTGAAAATGGACCTCGCTAAGGCAGAATAGAAGCCAAGGAAAATAAGGACACAATGCCATTTGCAGCACCGTAGATGAGTCTAGAGGTAATCACGTGACTTGTAGTAAGTCAGAAAGTGAAAGACACATATCATATCATATCACTTAGAGGTGTTACCTAAAATAGATAGCAGGGCAGTTATTTCCACTGAGAAGTGCAATCACAGGTTCATTAAACAAGCTTATGGTTCACCAATGGAAAGGTGTGAGGATTGGTTTCATTACGATATCGGGGTTAACAGACTTATACAAACAGAGGTGACATATATAATCACCAAAGACCTATGGAATACCAAGAGAAGACTACTCAACATTCTGTCATAACGTACATGGGTAAAGGATCCCAGGAAGAACAGACATCTGTATATGTGTAAAAGAACCACATCTTCGACACCTACAATAAGCCAAACATTGTAATCATACTTGCTGTAATAAAAAATAAAAAATTAAATTAAAAATACGAACAAGAAGTAGGGAGACAAACTTGAGGGGCTTTCTCCTGGCACATTCCATTCTAAATTCCAATCTAGAACACGACTTCCATTGAGGCTCTGTTGCCCTAGTAACCAGATTTGGTAAGGGAGAACTGCTGCCACCTTGTGGCCGTTTCACACAACAGCAGCTTTAATCCCAGCGCTAATGGTCAGTTGATATTCAAAATCTTTGCAGGCCTGTAAATGACACCTGCCCTGAAAACAAATCCTGGGGTCACATATCGACCAAAAAATTCAAAGGACGTCCATATTTCAAAACGACCGTTTCAAAAGGCATATTTTATGCACATTAGTGTTCTGCTTCTTTGTCTTTCTTTCTTTTTTGGTTAAAAAGACGGGAATGGAAAAAGGCATCCCTCAGAATGGGCGAAAATAGTTGCAAACGAATCAATGGACAAAGGTTTAATCTCCAATATATATAAACAGCTCATGCACCTTAATGTTAAAAAAACAAAAAACCCAATACAAAAATGGGCAGAAGATCTAAAGAGACGTTTCTTCAAAGAAGACACAGAGAGGGCCAAGACGCACATGAAAAGCTGCTCAAGAGCACTAATTATTAGAGAAATGCAAATCAAAACTACAATGAGGTATCCCCTCACACCTGTTAGAATCGGCATCATCAGAAAATCTACAAACAACAAATTCTGGGGAGGGTGTGGACAAAAGGAACCCTCTTCCACTATTGGTGGGAATGTAAATTGATACAGTCACTATGGAGAACAGTATGGAGTTTCCTTAAAAAAACTAGAAATAGAATTACCATCTGATCCAGCAATCCCACTTCTGGGCATATACCCAGAGAAATCCATAAATCAAAAAGGCACATTCACCACGATGTTCATTGCAGCACTATTTACAATAGCCAGGTAATGGAAGCAACCTAAATGCCCACAGACAGATGAATGGATAAAGATGGGGTACATATATAAAATGGAATATTACTCGGCCATAAAAAGGAATGAAACTGGGTCATTTGTAGAGACATCGATGGATCTAGAGACTGTCATACAGAATGAAGTAAGTCAGAAAGAGGAAAACAAATATTGTATATTAATGCATATATGTGGAACCTAAAAAAATGATACAGATGAACTGGTTTGCAGGGAAGAAATAGAGACGCAGAGGTAGAGAACAAACGTATGGACACCAAGTGTGGGAAGCCATGGGGTGGTGGTGGTGGGATGAGTTGGGAGATTGGGATTGACCTGTATACATGTATATGCATAAAATACATAAGTGATAATAACCTGCTGTATAAAAAAGTAAATAAAATTAAATTTAAAAATTTAAAAAAATAAAACTTAAAAATAAAACAGAAAAAAGTTCTTCCCTTCACACAGATGTATTTATAGAAATGAATTATTTCCATGCTTATATCTATAAATACATAAAAGAGGAATAAAATCTAAGTTGAACCATAAACGAAAAAATACCTGAACCCACCAGTTGTACAGAGGAAAACCCTATCAGGGCACTTGCTCCAGCGGTAAACAATTCTGAAATTGGTCAGAGGTGTGGAATCATCACCCATCCAGCCAGCAACCCAACCCCACGCAAGGAGCGTCCTCATTGCAAAGCTGGGAGACCGTGCCGAGGCATCTCTGAATAAAGGTGAGCTGAGCCCCAGTCCAGCTGCTGCTGAACTGTTCCCACCCTTCCCAGGTAAAACACCTGAATATGTACAAGGGCTTGAAAGCCTAGAGGAAGGGCCGCGGAGCCACACCAGCGACAGCACGCAGGCCAACTTGGTGACTGCAGGTCAGCCAAGGTTGTCCTGGCCCCGTGCGCTCTTCCGGAATCTTTCCATTATCCTGCCTGAGATACCTCTCCGGTCCCGGTCCCCACTGATTTTTTCCTTCCTCACCTCTGTCCGGAGAGAAATTCCAGCGGAAGGTATGGGTGACACATCCTCTTCTTTACAGGTGGCAGCCTGGCAACTCCTGCAGAAAGGCCAGCAGAACCCCACTCACACCAGGCCACCAACAAAGCTGTGGCCCCTATTTCCCTCCCACCAGCTCAGCCCCGAGACTGCTGACGGGGCAGAGAATATTGTGTCAGGCACAGCTTCAGGGGCTATTCCTGCCTGGAGCGCTGTTTCTATTGACCTCAACCAGGCACACCTGGGGAGGGCCGGCCGGCAGGGTAAGGCTGCCCAGGTCAGCTAATCCACAACCCTCAGGGAATCACATTGTTGAAAATGGACCTCGCTAAGGCAGAATAGAAGCCAAGGAAAATAAGGACACAATGCCATTTGCAGCACCGTAGATGAGTCTAGAGGTAATCACGTGACTTGTAGTAAGTCAGAAAGTGAAAGACACATATCATATCATATCACTTAGAGGTGTTACCTAAAATAGATAGCAGGGCAGTTATTTCCACTGAGAAGTGCAATCACAGGTTCATTAAACAAGCTTATAGTTCACCAATGGAAAGGTGTGAGGATTGGTTTCATTACGATATCGGGGTTAACAGACCTATACAAACAGAGGTGACATATATAATCACCAAAGACCTATGGAATACCAAGAGAAGACTACTCAACATTCTGTCATAACGTACATGGGTAAAGGATCCCAGGAAGAACAGACATCTGTATATGTGTAAAAGAACCACATCTTCGACACCTACAATAAGCCAAACATTGTAATCATACTTGCTGTAATAAAAAATAAAAAATTAAATTAAAAATACGAACAAGAAGTAGGGAGACAAACTTGAGGGGCTTTCTCCTGGCACATTCCATTCTAAATTCCAATCTAGAACACGACTTCCATTGAGGCTCTGTTGCCCTAGTAACCAGATTTGGTAAGGGAGAACTGCTGCCACCTTGTGGCCGTTTCACACAACAGCAGCTTTAATCCCAGCGCTAATGGTCAGTTGATATTCAAAATCATTGCAGGCCTGTAAATGACACCTGCCCTGAAAACAAATCCTGGGGTCACATATCGACCAAAAATTTCAAAGGACGTCCATATTTCAAAACGACCGTTTCAAAAGGCATATTTTATGCACATTAGTGTTCTGCTTCTTTGTCTTTCTTTCTTTTTTGGTTAAAAAGACCGGAATGGAAAAAGGCATCCCTCAGAATGGGCGAAAATAGTTGCAAACGAATCAATGGACAAAGGTTTAATCTCCAATATATATAAACAGCTCATGCACCTTAATGTTAAAAAAACAAAAAACCCAATACAAAAATGGGCAGAAGATCTAAAGAGACGTTTCTTCAAAGAAGACACAGAGAGGGCCAAGACGCACATGAAAAGCTGCTCAAGAGCACTAATTATTAGAGAAATGCAAATCAAAACTACAATGAGGTATCCCTCACACCTGTTAGAATCGGCATCATCAGAAAATCTACAAACAACAAATTCTGGGGAGGGTGTGGACAAAAGGAACCCTCTTCCACTATTGGTGGGAATGTAAATTGATACAGTCACTATGGAGAACAGTATGGAGTTTCCTTAAAAAAACTAGAAATAGAATTACCATCTGATCCAGCAATCCCACTTCTGGGCATATACCCAGAGAAATCAATAAATCAAAAAGGCACATTCACCACGATGTTCATTGCAGCACTATTTACCATAGCCAGGTAATGGAAGCAACCTAAATGCCCACAGACAGATGAATGGATAAAGATGGGGTACATATATAAAATGGAATATTACTCGGCCATAAAAAGGAATGAAACTGGGTCATTTGTAGAGACATCGATGGATCTAGAGACTGTCATACAGAATGAAGTAAGTCAGAAAGAGGAAAACAAATATTGTATATTAATGCATATATGTGGAACCTAAAAAAATGATACAGATGAACTGGTTTGCAGGGAAGAAATAGAGACGCAGAGGTAGAGAAGAAACGTATGGACACCAAGTGTGGGAAGCCATGGGGTGGTGGTGGTGGGATGAGTTGGGAGATTGGGATTGACCTGTATACATGTATATGCATAAAATACATAAGTGATAATAACCTGCTGTATAAAAAATAAATAAAATTAAATTTAAAAATTTAAAAAAATAAAACTTAAAAATAAAACAGAAAAAAGTTCTTCCCTTCACACAGATGTATTTATAGAAATGAATTATTTCCATGCTTATATCTATAAATACATACAAGAGGAATAAAATCTAAGTTGAACCATAAAGGAAAAAATACCTGAACCCACCAGTTATACAGAGGAAAACCCTATCAGGGCACTTGCTCCAGCGGTAAACAATTCTGAAATTGGTCAGAGGTGTGGAATCATCACCCATCCAGCCAGCAACCCACCCCCCACGCAAGGAGCGTCCTCATTGCAAAGCTGGGAGACCGTGCCGAGGCATCTCTGAATAAAGGTGAGCTGAGCCCCAGTCCAGCTGCTGCTGAACTGTTCCCACCCTTCCCAGGTAAAACACCTGAATATGTACAAGGGCTTGAAAGCCTAGAGGAAGGGCCGCGGAGCCACACCAGCGACAGCACGCAGGCCAACGTGGTGACTGCAGGTCAGCCAAGGTTGTCCTGGCCCCGTGCGCTCTTCCGGAAGCTTTCCATTATCCTGCCTGAGATACCCCTCCTGTCCCGGTCCACACTGCTTTTTTCCTTCCTCACCTCTGTCCGGAGAGAAATTCCAGCGGAAGGTATGGGTGAAACATCCTCTTATTTACAGGCGGCAGCCTGGCAACTCCTGCAGAAAGGCCAGGAGAACCCGACTCACACCAGGCCACCAACAAAGCTGTGGCCCCTATTTCCCTCCCACCAGCTCAGCCCCGAGACTGCTGACGGGGCAGAGAATATGGAGTCAGGCACAGCTTCAGGGGCTATTGCTGCCTGGAGCGCTGTTTATATTGACCTCAACCAGGCACACCTGGGGAGGGCCGGCCGGCAGGGTAAGGCTGCCCAGGTCAGCTAATCCACAACCCTCAGGGAATCACATTGTTGAAAATGGACCTCGCTAAGGCAGAATAGAAGCCAAGGAAAATAAGGACACAATGCCATTTGCAGCACCGTAGATGAGTCTAGAGGTAATCACGTGACATGTAGTACGTCAGAAAGTGAAAGACAGATATCATATCATATCACTTATAGGTGTTACCTAAAATAGATAGCAGGGCAGTTATTTCCACTGAGAAGTGCAATCACAGGTTCATTAAACAAGCTTATGGTTCACCAATGGAAAGGTGTGAGTTTTGGTTTCATTACGATATCGGGGTTAACAGACCTATACAAACAGAGGTGACATATATAATCACCAAAGACCTATGGAATACCAAGAGAAGACTACTCAACATTCTGTCATAACGTACATGGGTAAAGGATCCCAGGAAGAACAGACATCTGTATATGTGTAAAAGAACCACATCTTCGACACCTACAATAAGCCAAACATTGTAATCATACTTGCTGTAATAAAAAATAAAAAATTAAATTAAAAATACGAACAAGAAGTAGGGAGACAAACTTGAGGGGCTTTCTCCTGGCACATTCCATTCTAAATTCCAATCTAGAACACGACTTCCATTGAGGCTCTGTTGCCCTAGTAACCAGATTTGGTAAGGGAGAACTGCTGCCACCTTGTGGCCGTTTCACACAACAGCAGCTTTAATCCCAGCGCTAATGGTCAGTTGATATTCAAAATCTTTGCAGGCCTGTAAATGACACCTGCCCTGAAAACAAATCCTGGGGTCACATATCGACCAAAAAATTCAAAGGACGTCCATATTTCAAAACGACCGTTTCAAAAGGCATATTTTATGCACATTAGTGTTCTGCTTCTTTGTCTTTCTTTCTTTTTTGTTAAAAAGACGGGAATGGAAAAAGGCGTCCCTCAGAATGGGCGAAAATAGTTGCAAACGAATCAATGGACAAAGGTTTAATCTCCAATATATATAAACAGCTCATGCACGTTAATGTTAAAAAAACAAAAAAACCCAATACAAAAATGGGGAGAAGATCTAAAGAGACGTTTCTTCAAAGAAGACACAGAGAGGGCCAAGACGCACATGAAAAGCTGCTCAAGAGCACTAATTATTAGAGAAATGCAAATCAAAACTACAATGAGGTATCCCCTCACACCTGTTAGAATCGGCATCATCAGAAAATCTACAAACAACAAATTCTGGGGAGGGTGTGGACAAAAGGAACCCTCTTCCACTATTGGTGGGAATGTAAATTGATACAGTCACTATGGAGAACAGTATGGAGTTTCCTTAAAAAAACTAGAAATAGAATTACCATCTGATCCAGCAATCCCACTTCTGGGCATATACCCAGAGAAAACCATAAATCAAAAAGGCACATTCACCACGATGTTCATTGCAGCACTATTTACAATAGCCAGGTAATGGAAGCAACCTAAATGCCCACAGACAGATGAATGGATAAAGATGGGGTACATATATAAAATGGAATATTACTCGGCCATAAAAAGGAATGAAACTGGGTCATTTGTAGAGACATCGATGGATCTAGAGACTGTCATACAGAATGAAGTAAGTCAGAAAGAGGAAAACAAATATTGTATATTAATGCATATATGTGGAACCTAAATAAATGATACAGATGAACTGGTTTGCAGGGAAGAAATAGAGACGCAGAGGTAGAGAACAAACGTATGGACACCAAGTGTGGGAAGCCATGGGGTGGTGGTGGTGGGATGAGTTGGGAGATTGGGATTGACCTGTATACATGTATATGCATAAAATACATAAGTGATAATAACCTGCTGTATAAAAAAGTAAATAAAATTAAATTTAAAAATTTAAAAAAATAAAACTTAAAACTAAAACAGAAAAAAGTTCTTCCCTTCACACAGATGTATTTATAGAAATGAATTATTTCCATGCTTATATCTATAAATACATAAAAGAGGAATAAAATCTAAGTTGAACCATAAACGGAAAAATACCTGAACCCACCAGTTATACAGAGGAAAACCTTATCAGGGCACTTGCTCCAGCGGTAAACAATTCTGAAATTGGTCAGAGGTGTGGAATCATCACCCATCCAGCCAGCAACCCACCCCCCACGCAAGGAGCGTCCTCATTGCAAAGCTGGGAGACCGTGCCGAGGCATCTCTGAATAAAGGTGAGCTGAGCCCCAGTCCAGCTGCTGCTGAACTGTTCCCACCCTTCCCAGGTAAAACACCTGAATATGTACAAGGGCTTGAAAGCCTAGAGGAAGGGCCGCGGAGCCACACCAGCGACAGCACGCAGGCCAACGTGGTGACTGCAGGTCAGCCAAGGTTGTCCTGGCCCCGTGCGCTCTTCCGGAAGCTTTCCATTATCCTGCCTGAGATACCCCTCCTGTCCCGGTCCCCACTGCTTTTTTCCTTCCTCACCTCTGTCCGGAGAGAAATTCCAGCGGAAGGTATGGGTGACACATCCTCTTCTTTACAGGTGGCAGCCTGGCAACTCCTGCAGAAAGGCCAGCAGAACCCCACTCACACCAGGCCACCAACAAAGCTGTGGCCCCTATTTCCCTCCCACCAGCTCAGCCCCGAGACTGCTGACGGGGCAGAGAATATGGAGTCAGGCACAGCTTCAGGGGCTATTGCCGCCTGGAGCGCTGTTTATATTGACCTCAACCAGGCACACCTGGGGAGGGCCGGCCGGCAGGGTAAGGCTGCCCAGGTCAGCTAATCCACAACCCTCAGGGAATCACATTGTTGAAAATGGACCTCGCTAAGGCACAATAGAAGCCAAGGAAAATAAGGACACAATGCCTTTTGCAGCACCGTAGATGAGTCTAGAGGTAATCACGTGACTTGTAGTAAGTCAGAAAGTGAAAGACACATATCATATCATATCACTTAGAGGTGTTACCTAAAATAGATAGCAGGGCAGTTATTTCCACTGAGAAGTGCAATCACAGGTTCATTAAACAAGCTTATGGTTCACCAATGGAAAGGTGTGAGGATTGGTTTCATTACGATATCGGGGTTAACAGACATATACAAACAGAGGTGACATATATAATCACCAAAGACCTATGGAATACCAAGAGAAGACTACTCAACATTCTGTCATAACGTACATGGGTAAAGGATCCCAGGAAGAACAGACATCTGTATATGTGTAAAAGAACCACATCTTCGACACCTACAATAAGCCAAACATTTTAATCATACTTGCTGTAATAAAAAATAAAAAATTAAATTAAAAATACGAACAAGAAGTAGGGAGACAAACTTGAGGGGCTTTCTCCTGGCACATTCCATTCTAAATTCCAATCTAGAACACGACTTCCATTGAGGCTCTGTTGCCCTAGTAACCAGATTTGGTAAGGGAGAACTGCTGCCACCTTGTGGCCGTTTCACACAACAGCAGCTTTAATCCCAGCGCTAATGGTCAGTTGATATTCAAAATCATTGCAGGCCTGTAAATGACACCTGCCCTGAAAACAAATCCTGGGGTCACATATCGACCAAAAAATTCAAAGGACGTCCATATTTCAAAACGACCGTTTCAAAAGGCATATTTTATGCACATTAGTGTTCTGCTTCTTTGTCTTTCTTTCTTTTTTGGTTAAAAAGACGGGAATGGAAAAAGGCGTCCCTCAGAATGGGCGAAAATAGTTGCAAACGAATCAATGGACAAAGGTTTAATCTCCAATATATATAAACAGCTCATGCACCTTAATGTTAAAAAAACAAAAAACCCAATACAAAAATGGGCAGAAGATCTAAAGAGACGTTTCTTCAAAGAAGACACAGAGAGGGCCAAGACGCACATGAAAAGCTGCTCAAGAGCACTAATTATTAGAGAAATGCAAATCAAAACTACAATGAGGTATCCCCTCACACCTGTTAGAATCGGCATCATCAGAAAATCTACAAACAACAAATTCTGGGGAGTGTGTGGACAAAAGGAACCCTCTTCCACTATTGGTGGGAATGTAAATTGATACAGTCACTATGGAGAACAGTATGGAGTTTCCTTAAAAAAACTAGAAATAGAATTACCATCTGATCCAGCAATCCCACTTCTGGGCATATACCCAGAGAAAACCATAAATCAAAAAGGCACATTCACCACGATGTTCATTGCAGCACTATTTACAATAGCCAGGTAATGGAAGCAACCTAAATGCCGACAGACACATGAATGGATAAAGATGGGGTACATATATAAAATGGAATATTACTCGGCCATAAAAAGGAATGAAACTGGGTCATTTGTAGAGACATCGATGGATCTAGAGACTGTCATACAGAACGAAGTAAGTCAGAAAGAGGCAAACAAATATTGTATATTAATGCATATATGTGGAACCTAAAAAAATGATAGAGATGAACTGGTTTGCAGGGAAGAAATAGAGACGCAGAGGTAGAGAACAAACGTATGGACACCAAGTGTGGGAAGCCATGGGGTGGTGGTGGTGGGATGAGTTGGGAGATTGGGATTGACCTGTAAACATGTATATGCATAAAATACATAAGTGATAATAACCTGCTGTATAAAAAAGTAAATAAAATTAAATTTAAAAATTAAAAGAAATATAACTTAAAACTAAAACAGAAATAAGGTCTTCCCTTCACACAGATGTATTTATAGAAATGAATTATTTCCATGCTTATATCTATAAATACATAAAAGAGGAATAAAATCTAAGTTGAACCATAAACGGAAAAATACCTGAACCCACCAGTTATACAGAGGAAAACCTTATCAGGGCACTTGCTCCAACGGTAAACAATTCTGAAATTGGTCAGAGATGTGGAATCATCACCCATCCAGCCAGCAACCCACCCCCCACGCAAGGAGCGTCCTCATTGCAAAGCTGGGAGACCGTGCCGAGGCATCTCTGAATAAAGGTGAGCTGAGCCCCAGTCCAGCTGCTGCTGAACTGTTCCCACCCTTCCCAGGTAAAACACCTGAATATGTACAAGGGCTTGAAAGACAAGAGGAAGGGCCGCGGAGCCACACCAGCGACAGCACGCAGGCCAACGTGGTGACTGCAGGTCAGCCAAGGTTGTCCTGGCCCCGTGCGCTCTTCCGGAAGCTTTCCATTAACCTGCCTGAGATACCCCTCCTGTCCCGGTCCCCACTGCTTTTTTCCTTCCTCACCTCTGTCCGGAGAGAAATTCCAGCGGAAGGTATGGGTGACACATCCTCTTCTTTACAGGTGGCAGCCTGGCAACTCCTGCAGAAAGGCCAGCAGAACCCCACTCTCACCAGGCCACCAACAAAGCTGTGGCCCCTATTTCCCTCCCACCAGCTCAGCCCCGAGACTGCTGACGGGGCAGAGAATATGGAGTCAGGCACAGCTTCAGGGGCTATTGCTGCCTGGAGCGCTGTTTATATTGACCTCAACCAGGCACACCTAGGGAGGGCCGGCCGGCAGGGTAAGGCTGCCCAGGTCAGCTAATCCACAACCCTCAGGAAATCACATTGTTGAAAATGGACCTCGCTAAGGCAGAATAGAAGCCAAGGAAAATAAGGACACAATGCCATTTGCAGCACCGTAGATGAGTCTAGAGGTAATCACGTGACTTGTAGTAAGTCAGAAAGTGAAAGACACATATCATATCATATCACTTAGAGGTGTTACCTAAAATAGATAGCAGGGCAGTTATTTCCACTGAGAAGTGCAATCACAGGTTCATTAAACAAGCTTATGCTTCACCAATGGAAAGGTGTGAGGATTGGTTTCATTACGATATCGGGGTTAACAGACATATACAAACAGAGGTGACATATATAATCACCAAAGACCTATGGAATACCAAGAGAAGACTACTCAACATTCTGTCATAACGTACATGGGTAAAGGATCCCAGGAAGAACAGACATCTGTATATGTGTAAAAGAACCACATCTTCGACACCTACAATAAGCCAAACATTGTAATCATACTTGCTGTAATAAAAAATAAAAAATTAAATTAAAAATACGAACAAGAAGTAGGGAGACAAACTTGAGGGGCTTTCTCCTGGCACATTCCATTCTAAATTCCAATCTAGAACACGACTTCCATTGAGGCTCTGTTGCCCTAGTAACCAGATTTGGTAAGGGATAACTGCTGCCACCTTGTGGCCGTTTCACACAACAGCAGGTTTAATCCCAGCGCTAATGGTCAGTTGATATTCAAAATCATTGCAGGCCTGTA
The DNA here is from genome assembly GCF_964165515.1 of Mesoplodon bidens. Lineage (NCBI taxonomy): Eukaryota > Metazoa > Chordata > Mammalia > Artiodactyla > Ziphiidae > Mesoplodon > Mesoplodon bidens. Next base: position 1,607,748 of record NW_027671903.1, read on the forward strand.
AATGACACCTGCCCTGAAAACAAATCCTGGGTTCACATATCGACCAAAAAATTCAAAGGACGTCCATATTTCAAAACGACCGTTTCTAAAGGCATATTTTATGCACATTAGTGTTCTGCTTCTTTGTCTTTCTTTCTTTTTTGGTTAAAAAGACGGGAATGGAAAAAGGCATCCCTCAGAATGGGCGAAAATAGTTGCAAACGAATCAATGGACAAAGGTTTAATCTCCAATATATATAAACAGCTCATGCACCTTAATGTTAAAAAAACAAAAAACCCTATACAAAAATGGGCAGAAGATCTAAAGAGACGTTTCTTCAAAGAAGACACAGAGAGGGCCAAGACGCACATGAAAAGCTGCTCAAGAGCACTAATTATTAGAGAAATGCAAATCAAAACTACAATGAGTTATCCCCTCACACCTGTTAGAATCGGCATCATCAGAAAATCTACAAACAACAAATTCTGGGGAGGGTGTGGACAAAAGGAACCCTCTTCCACTATTGGTGGGAATGTAAATTGATACAGTCACTATGGAGAACAGTATGGAGTTTCCTTAAAAAAACTAGAAATAGAATTACCATCTGATCCAGCAATCCCACTTCTGGGCATATACCCAGAGAAAACCATAAATCAAAAAGGCACATTCACCACGATGTTCATTGCAGCACTATTTACAATAGCCAGGTAATGGAAGCAACCTAAATGCCCACAGACAGATGAATGGATAAAGATGGGGTACATATATAAAATGGAACATTACTCGGCCATAAAAAGGAATGAAACTGGGTCATTTGTAGAGACATCGATGGAACTAGAGACTGTCATACAGAATGAAGTAAGTCAGAAAGAGGAAAACAAATATTGTATATTAATGCATATATGTGGAACCTAAAAAAATGATACAGATGAACTGGTTTGCAGGGAAGAAATAGAGACGCAGAGGTAGAGAACAAACGTATGGACACCAAGTTTGGGAAGCCATGGGGTGGTGGTGGTGGGATGAGTTGGGAGATTGGGATTGACCTGTATACATGTATATGCATAAAATACATAAGTGATAATAACCTACTGTATAAAAAAGTAAATAAAATTAAATTTAAAAATTTAAAAATATAAAACTTGGAAATAAAACAGTAAAAAGTTCTTCCCTTCACACAGATGTATTTATAGAAATGAATTATTTCCATGCTTATATCTATAAATACATAAAAGAGGAATAAAATCTAAGTTGAACCATAAACGAAAAAATACCTGAACCCACCAGTTGTACAGAGGAAAACCCTATCAGGGCACTTGCTTCAGTGGTAAACAATTCTGAAATTGGTCAGAGGTGTGGAATCATCACCCATCCAGCCAGCAACCCACCCCCCACGCAAGGAGCGTCCTCATTGCAAAGCTGGGAGACCGTGCCGAGGCATCTCTGAATAAAGGTGAGCTGAGCCCCAGTCCAGCTGCTGCTGAACTGTTCCCACCCTTCCCAGGTAAAACACCTAAATATGTACAAGGGCTTGAAAGCCTAGAAGAAGGGCCGCGGAGCCACACCAGCGACAGCACGCAGGCCAACGTGGTGACTGCAGGTCAGCCAAGGTTGTCCTGGCCCCGTGCGTTCTTCTGGAAGCTTTCCATTATCCTGCCTGAGATACCCCTCCTGTCCCGGTCCCCACTGCTTTTTTCCTTCCTCACCTCTGTCCGGAGAGAAATACCAGCGGAAGGTATGGGTGACACATCCTCTTCTTTACAGGTGGCAGCCTGGCAACTCCTGCAGAAAGGCCAGCAGAACCCCACTCACACCAGGCCACCAACAAAGCTGTGGCCCCTATTTCCCTCCCACCAGCTCAGCCCCGAGACTGCTGACGGGGCAGAGAATATGGAGTCAGGCACAGCTTCAGGGGCTATTGCCGCCTGGAGCGCTGTTTATATTGACCTCAACCAGGCACACCTGGGGAGGGCCGGCCGGCAGGGTAAGGCTGCCCAGGTCAGCTAATCCACAACCCTCAGGGAATCACATTGTTGAAAATGGACCTCGCTAAGGCAGAATAGAAGCCAAGGAAAATAAGGACACAATGCCATTTGCAGCACCGTAGATGAGTCTAGAGGTAATCACGTGACTTGTAGTAAGTCAGAAAGTGAAAGACACATATCATATCATATCACTTAGAGGTGTTACCTAAAAGAGATAGCAGGGCAGTTATTTCCACTGAGAAGTGCAATCACAGGTTCATTAAACAAGCTTATGGCTCACCAATGGAAAGGTGTGAGGATTGGTTTCATTACGATATCGGGGTTAACAGACATATACAAACAGAGGTGACATATATAATCACCAAAGACCTATGGAATACCAAGAGAAGACTACTCAACATTCTGTCATAACGTACATGGGTAAAGGATCCCAGGAAGAACAGACATCTGTATATGTGTAAAAGAACCACATCTTCGACACCTACAATAAGCCAAACATTGTAATCATACTTGCTGTAATAAAAAATAAAAAATTAAATTAAAAATACGAACAAGAAGTAGGGAGACAAACTTGAGGGGCTTTCTCCTGGCACATTCCATTCTAAATTCCAATCTAGAACACGACTTCCATTGAGGCTCTGTTGCCCTAGTAACCAGATTTGGTAAGGGAGAACTGCTGCCACCTTGTGGCCGTTTCACACAACAGCAGCTTTAATCCCAGCGCTAATGGTCAGTTGATATTCAAAATCATTGCAGGCCTGTAAATGACACCTGCCCTGAAAACAAATCCTGGGGTCACATATCAACCAAAAAATTCAAAGGACGTCCATATTTCACAACGACCGTTTCAAAAGGCATATTTTATGCACATTAGTGTTCTGCTTCTTTGTCTTTCTTTCTTTTTTGGTTAAAAAGACGGGAATGGAAAAAGGCATCCCTCAGAATGGGCGAAAATAGTTGCAAACGAATCAATGGACAAAGGTTTAATCTCCAATATATATAAACAGCTCATGCACCTTAATGTTAAAAAAACAAAAAACCCAATACAAAAAAGGGCAGAAGATCTAAAGAGACGTTTCTTCAAAGAAGACACAGAGAGGGCCAAGACGCACATGAAAAGCTGCTCAAGAGCACTAATTATTAGAGAAATGCAAATCAAAACTACAATGAGGTATCCCCTCACACCTGTTAGAATCGGCATCATCAGAAAATCTACAAACAACAAATTCTGGGGAGGGTGTGGACAAAAGGAACCCTCTTCCACTATTGGTGGGAATGTAAATTGATACAGTCACTATGGAGAACAGTATGGAGTTTCCTTAAAAAAGCTTGAAATAGAATTACCATCTGATCCAGCAATCCCACTTCTGGGCATATACCCAGAGAAAACCATAAATCAAAAAGGCACATTCACCACGATGTTCATTGCAGCACTATTTACAATAGCCAGGTAATGGAAGCAACCTAAATGCCCACAGACAGATGAATGGATAAAGATGGGGTACATATATAAAATGGAACATTACTCGGCCATAAAAAGGAATGAAACTGGGTCATTTGTAGAGACATCGATGGATCTAGAGACTGTCATACAGAATGAAGTAAGTCAGAAAGAGGAAAACAAATATTGTATATTAATGCATATATGTGGAACCTAAAAAAATGATACAGATGAACTGGTTTGCAGGGAAGAAATAGAGACGCAGAGGTAGAGAACAAACGTATGGACACCAAGTTTGGGAAGCCATGGGGTGGTGGTGGTGGGATGAGTTGGGAGATTGGGATTGACCTGTATACATGTATATGCATAAAATACATAAGTGATAATAACCTGCTGTATAAAAAAGTAAATAAAATTAAATTTAAAAATTTAAAAAAATAAAACTTAAAAATAAAACAGAAAAAAGTTCTTCCCTTCACACAGATGTATTTATAGAAATGAATTATTTCCATGCTTATATCTATAAATACATAAAAGAGGAATAAAATCTAAGTTGAACCATAAACGAAAAAATACCTGAACCCACCAGTTCTACAGAGGAAAACCCTATCAGGGCACTTGCTCCAGTGGTAAACAATTCTGAAATTGGTCAGAGGTGTGGAATCATCACCCATCCAGCCAGCAACCCACCCCCCACGCAAGAGCGTCCTCATTGCAAAGCTGGGAGACCGTGCCGAGGCATCTCTGAATAAAGGTGAGCTGAGCCCCAGTCCAGCTGCTGCTGAACTGTTCCCACCCTTCCCAGGTAAAACACCTGAATATGTACAAGGGCTTGAAAGACTAGAGGAAGGGCCGCGGAGCCACACCAGCGACAGCACGCAGGCCAACATGGTGACTGCAGGCCAGCCAAGGTTGTCCTGGCCCCGTGCGCTCTTCCGGAAGCTTTCCATTATCCTGCCTGAGATACCCCTCCTGTCCCGGTCCCCACTGCTTTTTTCCTTCCTCACCTCTGTCCGGAGAGAAATTCCAGCGGAAGGTATGGGTGAAACATCCTCTTATTTACAGGCGGCAGCCTGGCAACTCCTGCTGAAAGGCCAGGAGAACCCCACTCACACCAGGCCAACAACAAAGCTGTGGCCCCTATTTCCCTCCCACCAGCTCAGCCCCGAGACTGCTGATGGGGCAGAGAATATGGAGTCAGGCACAGCTTCAGGGGCTATTCCTGCCTGGAGCGCTGTTTATATTGACCTCAACCAGGCACACCTGGGGAGGGCCGGCCGGCAGGGTAAGGCTGCCCAGGTCAGCTAATCCACAACCCTCAGGGAATCACATTGTTGAAAATGGACCTCGCTAAGGCAGAATAGAAGCCAAGGAAAATAAGGACACAATGCCATTTGCAGCACCGTAGATGAGTCTAGAGGTAATCACGTGACTTGTAGTAAGTCAGAAAGTGAAAGACACATATCATATCATATCACTTAGAGGTGTTACCTAAAACAGAGAGCAGGGCAGTTATTTCCACTGAGAAGTGCAATCACAGGTTCATTAAACAAGCTTATGGTTCACCAATGGAAATGTGTGAGGATTGGTTTCATTACGATATCGGGGTTAACAGACATATACAAACAGAGGTGACATATATAATCACCAAAGACCTATGGAATACCAAGAGAAGACTACTCAACATTCTGTCATAACGTACATGGGTAAAGGATCCCAGGAAGAACAGACATCTGTATATGTGTAAAAGAACCACATCTTCGACACCTACAATAAGCCAAACATTGTAATCATACTTGCTGTAATAAAAAATAAAAAATTAAATTAAAAATACGAACAAGAAGTAGGGAGACAAACTTGAGGGGCTTTCTCCTGGCACATTCCATTCTAAATTCCAATCTAGAACACGACTTCCATTGAGGCTCTGTTGCCTTAGTAACAAGATTTGGTAAGGGAGAACTGCTGCCACCTTGTGGCCGTTTCACACAACAGCAGCTTTAATCCCAGCGCTAATGGTCAGATGATATTCAAAATCATTGCAGGCCTGTAAATGACACCTGCCCTGAAAACAAATCCTGGGGTCACATATCGACCAAAAAATTCAAAGGACGTGCATATTTCAAAACGACCGTTTCAAAAGGCATATTTTATGCACATTAGTGTTCTGCTTCTTTGTCTTTCTTTCTTTTTTGGTTAAAAAGACGGGAATGGAAAAAGGCATCCCTCAGAATGGGCGAAAATAGTTGCAAACGAATCAATGGACAAAGGTTTAATCTCCAATATATATAAACAGCTCATGCACCTTAATGTTAAAAAAACAAAAAACCCAATACAAAAATGGGCAGAAGATCTAAAGAGACGTTTCTTCAAAGAAGACACAGAGAGGGCCAAGACGCACATGAAAAGCTGCTCAAGAGCACTAATTATTAGAGAAATGCAAATCAAAACTACAATGAGGTATCCCCTCACACCTGTTAGAATCGGCATCATCAGAAAATCTACAAACAACAAATTCTGGGGAGGGTGTGGACAAAAGGAACCCTCTTCCACTATTGGTGGGAATGTAAATTGATACAGTCACTATGGAGAACAGTATGGAGTTTCCCTAAAAAAACTAGAAATAGAATTACCATCTGATCCAGCAATCCCACTTCTGGGCATATACCCAGAGAAAACCATAAATCAAAAAGGCACATTCACCACGATGTTCATTGCAGCACTATTTACAATAGCCAGGTAATGGAAGCAACCTAAATGCCCACAGACAGAAGAATGGATAAAGATGGGGTACATATATAAAATGGAACATTACTCGGCCATAAAAAGGAATGAAACTGGGTCATTTGTAGAGACATCGATGGATCTAGAGACTGTCATACAGAATGAAGTAAGTCAGAAAGAGGAAAACAAATATTGTATATTAATGCATATATGTGGAACCTAAAAAAATGATACAGATGAACTGGTTTGCAGGGAAGAAATAGAGACGCAGAGGTAGAGAACAAACGTATGGACACCAAGTGTGGGAAGCCATGGGGTGGTGGTGGTGGGATGAGTTGGGAGATTGGGATTGACCTGTATACATGTATATGCATAAAATACATAAGTGATAATAACCTGCTGTATAAAAAAGTAAATAAAATTAAATTTAAAAATTTAAAAAAATAAAACTTAAAAATAAAACAGAAAAAAGTTCTTCCCTTCACACAGATGTATTTATAGAAATGAATTATTTCCATGCTTATATCTATAAATACATAAAAGAGGAATAAAATCTAAGTTGAACCATAAACGAAAAAATACCTGAACCCACCAGTTCTACAGAGGAAAACCCTATCAGGGCACTTGCTCCAGAGGTAAACAATTCTGAAATTGGTCAGAGGTGTGGAATCATCACCCATCCAGCCAGCAACCCACCCCCCACGCAAGGAGCGTCCTCATTGCAAAGCTGGGAGACCGTGCCGAGGCATCTCTGAATAAAGGTGAGCTGAGCCCCAGTCCAGCTGCTGCTGAACTGTTCCCACCCTTCCCAGGTAAAACACCTGAATATGTACAAGGGCTTGAAAGCCTAGAAGAAGGGCCGCGGAGCCACACCAGCGACAGCACGCAGGCCAATGTGGTGACTGCAGGTCAGCCAAGGTTGTCCTGGCCCCGTGCGTTCTTCTGGAAGCTTTCCATTATCCTGCCTGAGATACCCCTCCTGTCCCGGTCCCCACTGCTTTTTTCCTTCCTCACCTCTGTCCGGAGAGAAATACCAGCGGAAGGTATGGGTGACACATCCTCTTCTTTACAGGTGGCAGCCTGGCAACGCCTGCAGAAAGGCCAGCAGAACCCCACTCACACCAGGCCACCAACAAAGCTGTGGCCCCTATTTCCCTCCCACCAGCTCAGCCCCGAGACTGCTGATGGGGCAGAGAATATGGAGTCAGGCACAGCTTCAGGGGCTATTGCCGCCTGGAGTGCTGTTTATATTGACCTCAACCAGGCACACCTGGGGAGGGCCGGCCGGCAGGGTAAGGCTGCCCAGGTCAGCTAATCCACAACCCTCAGGGAATCACATTGTTGAAAATGGACCTCGCTAAGGCAGAATAGAAGCCAAGGAAAATAAGGACACAATGCCATTTGCAGCACCGTAGATGAGTCTAGAGGTAATCACGTGACTTGTAGTAAGTCAGAAAGTGAAAGACACATATCATATCATATCACTTAGAGGTGTTACCTAAAATAGATAGCAGGGCAGTTATTTCCACTGAGAAGTGCAATCACAGGTTCATTAAACAAGCTTATGGTTCACCAATGGAAAGGTGTGAGGATTGGTTTCATTACGATATCGGGGTTAACAGACCTATACAAACAGAGGTGACATATATAATCACCAAAGACCTATGGAATACCAAGAGAAGACTACTCAACATTCTGTCATAACGTACATGGGTAAAGGATCCCAGGAAGAACAGACATCTGTATATGTGTAAAAGAACCACATCTTCGACACCTACAATAAGCCAAACATTGTAATCATACTTGCTGTAATAAAAAATAAAAAATTAAATTAAAAATACGAACAAGAAGTAGGGAGACAAACTTGAGGGGCTTTCTCCTGGCACATTCCATTCTAAATTCCAATCTAGAACACGACTTCCATTGAGGCTCTGTTGCCCTAGTAACCAGATTTGGTAAGGGAGAACTGCTGCCACCTTGTGGCCGTTTCACACAACAGCAGCTTTAATCCCAGCGCTAATGGTCAGTTGATATTCAAAATCTTTGCAGGCCTGTAAATGACACCTGCCCTGAAAACAAATCCTGGGGTCACATATCGACCAAAAAATTCAAAGGACGTCCGTATTTCAAAACGACCGTTTCAAAAGGCATATTTTATGCACATTAGTGTTCTGCTTCTTTGTCTTTCTTTCTTTTTTGGTTAAAAAGACGGGAATGGAAAAAGGCATCCCTCAGAATGGGCGAAAATAGTTGCAAACGAATCAATGGACAAAGGTTTAATCTCCAATATATATAAACAGCTCATGCACCTTAATGTTAAAAAAACAAAAAACCCAATACAAAAATGGGCAGAAGATCTAAAGAGACGTTTCTTCAAAGAAGACACAGAGAGGGCCAAGACGCACATGAAAAGCTGCTCAAGAGCACTAATTATTAGAGAAATGCAAATCAAAACTACAATGAGGTATCCCCTCACACCTGTTAGAATCGGCATCATCAGAAAATCTACAAACAACAAATTCTGGGGAGGGTGTGGACAAAAGGAACCCTCTTCCACTATTGGTGGGAATGTAAATTGATACAGTCACTATGGAGAACAGTATGGAGTTTCCTTAAAAAAACTAGAAATAGAATTACCATCTGATCCAGCAATCCCACTTCTGGGCATATACCCAGAGAAAACCATAAATCAAAAAGGCACATTCACCACGATGTTCATTGCAGCACTATTTACAATAGCCAGGTAATGGAAGCAACCTAAATGCCCACAGACAGATGAATGGATAAAGATGGGGTACATATATAAAATGGAATATTACTCGGCCATAAAAAGGAATGAAACTGGGTCATTTGTAGAGACATCGATGGATCTAGAGACTGTCATACAGAATGAAGTAAGTCAGAAAGAGGAAAACAAATATTGTATATTAATGCATATATGTGGAACCTAAAAAAATGATACAGATGAACTGGTTTGCAGGGAAGAAATAGAGACGCAGAGGTAGAGAACAAACGTATGGACACCAAGTGTGGGAAGCCATGGGGTGGTGGTGGTGGGATGAGTTGGGAGATTGGGATTGACCTGTATACGTGTATATGCATAAAATACATAAGTGATAATAACCTGCTGTATAAAAAAGTAAATAAAATTAAATTTAAAAATTAAAAAAAATAAAACTTAAAACTAAAACAGAAAAAAGTTCTTCCCTTCACACAGATGTATTTATAGAAATGAATTATTTCCATGCTTATATCTATAAATACATAAAAGAGGAATAAAATCTAAGTTGAACCATAAACGAAAAAATACCTGAACCCACCAGTTGTACAGAGGAAAACCCTATCAGGGCAGTTGCTCCAGCGGTAAACAATTCTGAAATTGGTCAGAGGTGTGGAATCATCACCCATCCAGCCAGCAACCCACCCCCCACGCAAGGAGCGTCCTCATTGCAAAGCTGGGAGACCGTGCCGAGGCATCTCTGAATAAAGGTGAGCTGAGCCCCAGTCCAGCTGCTGCTGAACTGTTCCCACCCTTCCCAGGTAAAACACCTGAATATGTACAAGGGCTTGAAAGCCTAGAGGAAGGGCCGCGGAGCCACACCAGCGACAGCACGCAGGCCAACATGGTGACTGCAGGTCAGCCAAGGTTGTCCTGGCCCCGTGCGCTCTTCCGGAAGCTTTCCATTATCCTGCCTGAGATACCCCTCCTGTCCCGGTCCCCACTGATTTTTCCTTCCTCACCTCTGTCCGGAGAGAAATTCCAGCGGAAGGTATGGGTGACACATCCTCTTCTTTACAGGTGGCAGCCTGGCAACTCCTGCAGAAAGGCCAGCAGAACCCCACTCACACCAGGCCACCAACAAAGCTGTGGCCCCTATTTCCCTCCCACCAGCTCAGCCCCGAGACTGCTGACGGGGCAGAGAATATGGAGTCAGGCACAGCTTCAGGGGCTATTGCCGCCTGGAGCGCTGTTTCTATTGACCTCAACCAGGCACACCTGGGGAGGGCCGGCCGGCAGGGTAAGGCTGCCCAGGTCAGCTAATCCACAACCCTCAGGGAATCACATTGTTGAAAATGGACCTCGCTAAGGCAGAAGAGAAGCCAAGGAAAATAAGGACACAATGCCATTTGCAGCACCGTAGATGAGTCTAGAGGTAATCACGTGACTTGTAGTAAGTCAGAAAGTGAAAGACACATATCATATCATATCACTTAGAGGTGTTACCTAAAATAGATAGCAGGGCAGTTATTTCCACTGAGAAGTGCAATCACAGGTTCATTAAACAAGCTTATGGTTCACCAATGGAAAGGTGTGAGGATTGGTTTCATTACGATATCGGGGTTAACAGACCTATACAAACAGAGGTGACATATATAATCACCAAAGACCTATGGAATACCAAGAGAAGACTACTCAACATTCTGTCATAACGTACATGGGTAAAGGATCCCAGGAAGAACAGACATCTGTATATGTGTAAAAGAACCACATCTTCGACACCTACAATAAGCCAAACATTGTAATCATACTTGCTGTAATAAAAAATAAAAAATTAAATTAAAAATACGAACAAGAAGTAGGGAGACAAACTTGAGGGGCTTTCTCCTGGCACATTCCATTCTAAATTCCAATCTAGAACACGACTTCCATTGAGGCTCTGTTGCCCTAGTAACCAGATTTGGTAAGGGAGAACTGCTGCCACCTTGTGGCCGTTTCACACAACAGCAGCTTTAATCCCAGCGCTAATGGTCAGTTGATATTCAAAATCATTGCAGGCCTGTAAATGACACCTGCCCTGAAAACAAATCCTGGGGTCACATATCGACCAAAAAATTCAAAGGACGTCCATATTTCAAAACGACCGTTTCAAAAGGCATATTTTATGCACATTAGTGTTCTGCTTCTTTGTCTTTCTTTCTTTTTTGGTTAAAAAGACGGGAATGGAAAAAGGCATCCCTCAGAATGGGCGAAAATAGTTGCAAACGAATCAATGGACAAAGGTTTAATCTCCAATATATATAAACAGCTCATGCACCTTAATGTTAAAAAAACAAAAAACCCAATACAAAAATGGGCAGAAGATCTAAAGAGACGTTTCTTCAAAGAAGACACAGAGAGGGCCAAGACGCACATGAAAAGCTGCTCAAGAGCACTAATTATTAGAGAAATGCAAATCAAAAGTACAATGAGGTATCCCCTCACACCTGTTAGAATCGGCATCATCAGAAAATCTACAAACAACAAATTCTGGGGAGGGTGTGGACAAAAGGAACCCTCTTCCACTATTGGTGGGAATGTAAATTGATACAGTCACTATGGAGAACAGTATGGAGTTTCCTTAAAAAAACTAGAAATAGAATTACCATCTGATCCAGCAATCCCACTTCTGGGCATATACCCAGAGAAAACCATAAATCAAAAAGGCACATTCACCACGATGTTCATTGCAGCACTATTTACAATAGCCAGGTAATGGAAGAAACCTAAATGCCCACAGACAGATGAATGGATAAAGATGGGGTACATATATAAAATGGAATATTACTCGGCCATAAAAAGGAATGAAACTGGGTCATTTGTAGAGACATCGATGGATCTAGAGACTGTCATACAGAATGAAGTAAGTCAGAAAGAGGAAAACAAATATTGTATATTAATGCATATATGTGGAACCTAAAAAAATGATACAGATGAACTGGTTTGCATGGAAGAAATAGAGACGCAGAGGTAGAGAACAAACGTATGGACACCAAGTGTGGGAAGCCATGGGGTGGTGGTGGTGGGATGAGTTGGGAGATTGGGATTGACCTGTATACATGTATATGCATAAAATACATAAGTGATAATAACCTGCTGTATAAAAAAGTAAATAAAATTAAATTTAAAAATTAAAAAAAATAAAACTTAAAACTAAAACAGAAAAAAGTTCTTCCCTTCACACAGATGTATTTATAGAAATGAATTATTTCCATGCTTATATCTATAAATACATAAAAGAGGAATAAAATCTAAGTTGAACCATAAACGAAAAAATACCTGAACCCACCAGTTGTACAGAGGAAAACCCTATCAGGGCACTTGCTCCAGCGGTAAACAATTCTGAAATTGGTCAGAGGTGTGAAATCATCACCCATCCAGCCAGCAACCCACCCCCCACGCAAGGAGCGTCCTCATTGCAAAGCTGGGAGACCGTGCCGAGGCATCTCTGAATAAAGGTGAGCTGAGCCCCAGTCCAGCTGCTGCTGAACTGTTCCCACCCTTCCCAGGTAAAACACCTGAATATGTACAAGGGCTTGAAAGCCTAGAGGAAGGGCCGCGGAGCCACTCCAGCGACAGCACGCAGGCCAACATGGTGACTGCAGGTCAGCCAAGGTTGTCCTGGCCCCGTGCGCTCTTCCGGAAGCTTTCCATTATCCTGCCTGAGATACCCCTCCTGTCCCGGTCCCCACTGATTTTTCCTTCCTCACCTCTGTCCGGAGAGAAATTCCAGCGGAAGGTATGGGTGACACATCCTCTTCTTTACAGGTGGCAGCCTGGCAACTCCTGCAGAAAGGCCAGCAGAACCCCACTCACACCAGGCCACCAACAAAGCTGTGGCCCCTATTTCCCTCCCACCAGCTCAGCCCCGAGACTGCTGACGGGGCAGAGAATATGGAGTCAGGCACAGCTTCAAGGGCTATTGCCGCCTGGAGCGCTGTTTATATTGACCTCAACCAGGCACACCTGGGGAGGGCCGGCCGGCAGGGTAAGGCTGCCCAGGTCAGCTAATCCACAACCCTCAGGGAATCACATTGTTGAAAATGGACCTCGCTAAGGCAGAATAGAAGCCAAGGAAAATAAGGACACAATGCCATTTGCAGCACCGTAGATGAGTCTAGAGGTAATCACGTGACTTGTAGTAAGTCAGAAAGTGAAAGACACATATCATATCATATCACTTAGAGGTGTTACCTAAAATAGATAGCAGGGCAGTTATTTCCACTGAGAAGTGCAATCACAGGTTCATTAAACAAGCTTATGGTTCACCAATGGAAAGGTGTGAGGATTGGTTTCATTACGATATCGGGGTTAACAGACCTATACAAACAGAGGTGACATATATAATCACCAAAGACCTATGGAATACCAAGAGAAGACTACTCAACATTCTGTCATAACGTACATGGGTAAAGGATCCCAGGAAGAACAGACATCTATATATGTGTAAAAGAACCACATCTTCGACACCTACAATAAGCCAAACATTGTAATCATACTTGCTGTAATAAAAAATAAAAAATTAAATTAAAAATACGAACAAGAAGTAGGGAGACAAACTTGAGGGGCTTTCTCCTGGCACATTCCATTCTAAATTCCAATCTAGAACACGACTTCCATTGAGGCTCTGTTGCCCTAGTAACCAGATTTGGTAAGGGAGAACTGCTGCCACCTTGTGGCCGTTTCACACAACAGCAGCTTTAATCCCAGCGCTAATGGTCAGTTGATATTCAAAATCATTGCAGGCCTGTAAATGACACCTGCCCTGAAAACAAATCCTGAGGGTCACATATTGACCAAAAAATTCAAAGGACGTCCATATTTCAAAACGACCGTTTCAAAAGGCATATTTTATTCACATTAGTGTTCTGCTTCTTTGTCTTTCTTTCTTTTTTGGTTAAAAAGACGGGAATGGAAAAAGGCATCCCTCAGAATGGGCGAAAATAGTTGCAAACGAATCAATGGACAAAGGTTTAATCTCCAATATATATAAACAGCTCATGCACCTTAATGTTAAAAAAACAAAAAACCCAATACAAAAATGGGCAGAAGATCTAAAGAGACGTTTCTTCAAAGAAGACACAGAGAGGGCCAAGACGCACATGAAAAGCTGCTCAAGAGCACTAATTATTAGAGAAATGCAAATCAAAAGTACAATGAGGTATCCCCTCACACCTGTTAGAATCGGCATCATCAGAAAATCTACAAACAACAAATTCTGGGGAGGGTGTGGACAAAAGGAACCCTCTTCCACTATTGGTGGGAATGTAAATTGATACAGTCACTATGGAGAACAGTATGGAGTTTCCTTAAAAAAACTAGAAATAGAATTACCATCTGATCCAGCAATCCCACTTCTGGGCATATACCCAGAGAAAACCATAAATCAAAAAGGCACATTCACCACGATGTTCATTGCAGCACTATTTACAATAGCCAGGTAATGGAAGAAACCTAAATGCCCACAGACAGATGAATGGATAAAGATGGGGTACATATATAAAATGGAATATTACTCGGCCATAAAAAGGAATGAAACTGGTCATTTGTAGAGACATCGATGGATCTAGAGACTGTCATACAGAATGAAGTAAGTCAGAAAGAGGAAAACAAATATTGTATATTAATGCATATATGTGGAACCTAAAAAAATGATACAGATGAACTGGTTTGCATGGAAGAAATAGAGACGCAGAGGTAGAGAACAAACGTATGGACACCAAGTGTGGGAAGCCATGGGGTGGTGGTGGTGGGATGAGTTGGGAGATTGGGATTGACCTGTATACATGTATATGCATAAAATACATAAGTGATAATAACCTGCTGTATAAAAAAGTAAATAAAATTAAATTTAAAAATTAAAAAAAATAAAACTTAAAACTAAAACAGAAAAAAGTTCTTCCCTTCACACAGATGTATTTATAGAAATGAATTATTTCCATGCTTATATCTATAAATACATAAAAGAGGAATAAAATCTAAGTTGAACCATAAACGAAAAAATACCTGAACCCACCAGTTGTACAGAGGAAAACCCTATCAGGGCACTTGCTCCAGCGGTAAACAATTCTGAAATTGGTCAGAGGTGTGGAATCATCACCCATCCAGCCAGCAACCCACCCCCCACGCAAGGAGCGTCCTCATTGCAAAGCTGGGAGACCGTGCCGAGGCATCTCTGAATAAAGGTGAGCTGAGCCCCAGTCCAGCTGCTGCTGAACTGTTCCCACCCTTCCCAGGTAAAACACCTGAATATGTACAAGGGCTTGAAAGCCTAGAGGAAGGGCCGCGGAGCCACACCAGCGACAGCACGCAGGCCAACATGGTGACTGCAGGTCAGCCAAGGTTGTCCTGGCCCCGTGCGCTCTTCCGGAAGCTTTCCATTATCCTGCCTGAGATACCCCTCCTGTCCCGGTCCCCACTGATTTTTCCTTCCTCACCTCTGTCCGGAGAGAAATTCCAGCGGAAGGTATGGGTGACACATCCTCTTCTTTACAGGTGGCAGCCTGGCAACTCCTGCAGAAAGGCCAGCAGAACCCCACTCACACCAGGCCACCAACAAAGCTGTGGCCCCTATTTCCCTCCCACCAGCTCAGCCCCGAGACTGCTGACGGGGCAGAGAATATGGAGTCAGGCACAGCTTCAAGGGCTATTGCTGCCTGGAGCGCTGTTTATATTGACCTCAACCAGGCACACCTGGGGAGGGCCGGCCGGCAGGGTAAGGCTGCCCAGGTCAGCTAATCCACAACCCTCAGGGAATCACATTGTTGAAAATGGACCTCGCTAAGGCAGAATAGAAGCCAAGGAAAATAAGGACACAATGCCATTTGCAGCACCGTAGATGAGTCTAGAGGTAATCACGTGACTTGTAGTAAGTCAGAAAGTGAAAGACACATATCATATCATATCACTTAGAGGTGTTACCTAAAATAGATAGCAGGGCAGTTATTTCCACTGAGAAGTGCAATCACAGGTTCATTAAACAAGCTTATGGTTCACCAATGGAAAGGTGTGAGGATTGGTTTCATTACGATATCGGGGTTAACAGACCTATACAAACAGAGGTGACATATATAATCACCAAAGACCTATGGAATACCAAGAGAAGACTACTCAACATTCTGTCATAACGTACATGGGTAAAGGATCCCAGGAAGAACAGACATCTATATATGTGTAAAAGAACCACATCTTCGACACCTACAATAAGCCAAACATTGTAATCATACTTGCTGTAATAAAAAATAAAAAATTAAATTAAAAATACGAACAAGAAGTAGGGAGACAAACTTGAGGGGCTTTCTCCTGGCACATTCCATTCTAAATTCCAATCTAGAACACGACTTCCATTGAGGCTCTGTTGCCCTAGTAACCAGATTTGGTAAGGGAGAACTGCTGCCACCTTGTGGCCGTTTCACACAACAGCAGCTTTAATCCCAGCGCTAATGGTCAGTTGATATTCAAAATCATTGCAGGCCTGTAAATGACACCTGCCCTGAAAACAAATCCTGAGGGTCACATATCGACCAAAAAATTCAAAGGACGTCCATATTTCAAAACGACCGTTTCAAAAGGCATATTTTATGCACACTAGTGTTCTGCTTCTTTGTCTTTCTTTCTTTTTTGGTTAAAAAGACGGGAATGGAAAAAGGCATCCCTCAGAATGGGCGAAAATAGTTGCAAACGAATCAATGGACAAAGGTTTAATCTCCAATATATATAAACAGCTCATGCACCTTAATGTTAAAAAAACAAAAAACCCAATACAAAAATGGGCAGAAGATCTAAAGAGACGTTTCTTCAAAGAAGACACAGAGAGGGCCAAGACGCACATGAAAAGCTGCTCAAGAGCACTAATTATTAGAGAAATGCAAATCAAAACTACAATGAGGTATCCCCTCACACCTGTTAGAATCGGCATCATCAGAAAATCTACAAACAACAAATTCTGGGGAGGGTGTGGACAAAAGGAACCCTCTTCCACTATTGGTGGGAATGTAAATTGATACAGTCACTATGGAGAACAGTATGGAGTTTCCTTAAAAACACTAGAAATAGAATTACCATCTGATCCAGCAATCCCACTTCTGGGCATATACCCAGAGAAAACCATAAATCAAAAAGGCACATTCACCACGATGTTCATTGCAGCACTATTTACAATAGCCAGGTAATGGAAGCAACCTAAATGCCCACAGACAGATGAATGGATAAAGATGGGGTACATATATAAAATGGAATATTACTCGGCCATAAAAAGGAATGAAACTGGGTCATTTGTAGAGACATCGATGGATCTAGAGACTGTCATACAGAATGAAGTAAGTCAGAAAGAGGAAAACAAATATTGTATATTAATGCATATATGTGGAACCTAAAAAAATGATACAGATGAACTGGTTTGCAGGGAAGAAATAGAGACGCAGAGGTAGAGAACAAACGTATGGACACCAAGTGTGGGAAGCCATGGGGTGGTGGTGGTGGGATGAGTTGGGAGATTGGGATTGACCTGTATACATGTATATGCATAAAATACATAAGTGATAATAACCTGCTGTATAAAAAAGTAAATAACATTAAATTTAAAAATTAAAAAAAATAAAACTTAAAACTAAAACAGAAAAAAGTTCTTCCCTTCACACAGATGTATTTATAGAAATGAATTATTTCCATGCTTATATCTATAAATACATAAAAGAGGAATAAAATCTAAGTTGAACCATAAACGAAAAAATACCTGAACCCACCAGTTGTACAGAGGAAAACCCTATCAGGGCACTTGCTCCAGCGGTAAACAATTCTGAAATTGGTCAGAGGTGTGGAATCATCACCCATCCAGCCAGCAACCCACCCCCCACGCAAGGAGCGTCCTCATTGCAAAGCTGGGAGACCGTGCCGAGGCATCTCTGAATAAAGGTGAGCTGAGCCCCAGTCCAGCTGCTGCTGAACTGTTCCCACCCTTCCCAGGTAAAACACCTGAATATGTACAAGGGCTTGAAAGCCTAGAGGAAGGGCCGCGGAGCCACACCAGCGACAGCACGCAGGCCAACATGGTGACTGCAGGTCAGCCAAGGTTGTCCTGGCCCCGTGCGCTCTTCCGGAAGCTTTCCATTATCCTGCCTGAGATACCCCTCCTGTCCCGGTCCCCACTGATTTTTCCTTCCTCACCTCTGTCCGGAGAGAAATTCCAGCGGAAGGTATGGGTGACACATCCTCTTCTTTACAGGTGGCAGCCTGGCAACTCCTGCAGAAAGGCCAGCAGAACCCCACTCACACCAGGCCACCAACAAAGCTGTGGCCCCTATTTCCCTCCCACCAGCTCAGCCCCGAGACTGCTGACGGGGCAGAGAATATGGAGTCAGGCACAGCTTCAGGGGCTATTGCCGCCTGGAGCGCTGTTTATATTGACCTCAACCAGGCACACCTGGGGAGGGCCGGCCGGCAGGGTAAGGCTGCCCAGGTCAGCTAATCCACAACCCTCAGGGAATCACATTGTTGAAAATGGACCTCGCTAAGGCAGAATAGAAGCCAAGGAAAATAAGGACACAATGCCATTTGCAGCACCGTAGATGAGTCTAGAGGTAATCACGTGACTTGTAGTAAGTCAGAAAGTGAAAGACACATATCATATCATATCACTTAGAGGTGTTACCTAAAATAGATAGCAGGGCAGTTATTTCCACTGAGAAGTGCAATCACAGGTTCATTAAACAAGCTTATGGTTCACCAATGGAAAGGTGTGAGGATTGGTTTCATTACGATATCGGGGTTAACAGACCTATACAAACAGAGGTGACATATATAATCACCAAAGACCTATGGAATACCAAGAGAAGACTACTCAACATTCTGTCATAACGTACATGGGTAAAGGATCCCAGGAAGAACAGACATCTGTATATGTGTAAAAGAACCACATCTTCGACACCTACAATAAGCCAAACATTGTAATCATACTTGCTGTAATAAAAAATAAAAAATTAAATTAAAAATACGAACAAGAAGTAGGGAGACAAACTTGAGGGGCTTTCTCCTGGCACATTCCATTCTAAATTCCAATCTAGAACACGACTTCCATTGAGGCTCTGTTGCCCTAGTAACCAGATTTGGTAAGGGAGAACTGCTGCCACCTTGTGGCCGTTTCACACAACAGCAGCTTTAATCCCAGCGCTAATGGTCAGTTGATATTCAAAATCTTTGCAGGCCTGTAAATGACACCTGCCCTGAAAACAAATCCTGGGGTCACATATCGACCAAAAAATTCAAAGGACATCCATATTTCAAAACGACCGTTTCAAAAGGCATATTTTATGCACACTAGTGTTCTGCTTCTTTGTCTTTCTTTCTTTTTTGGTTAAAAAGACGGGAATGGAAAAAGGCATCCCTCAGAATGGGCGAAAATAGTTGCAAACGAATCAATGGACAAAGGTTTAATCTCCAATATATATAAACAGCTCATGCACCTTAATGTTAAAAAAACAAAAAACCCAATACAAAAATGGGCAGAAGATCTAAAGAGACGTTTCTTCAAAGAAGACACAGAGAGGGCCAAGACGCACATGAAAAGCTGCTCAAGAGCACTAATTATTAGAGAAATGCAAATCAAAACTACAATGAGGTATCCCCTCACACCTGTTAGAATCGGCATCATCAGAAAATCTACAAACAACAAATTCTGGGGAGGGTGTGGACAAAAGGAACCCTCTTCCACTATTGGTGGGAATGTAAATTGATGCAGTCACTATGGAGAACAGTATGGAGTTTCCTTAAAAACACTAGAAATAGAATTACCATCTGATCCAGCAATCCCACTTCTGGGCATATACCCAGATAAAACCATAAATCAAAAAGGCACATTCACCACGGTGTTCATTGCAGCACTATTTACAATAGCCAGGTAATGGAAGCAACCTAAATGCCCACAGACAGATGAATGGATAAAGATGGGGTACATATATAAAATGGAATATTACTCGGCCATAAAAAGGAATGAAACTGGGTCATTTGTAGAGACATCGATGGATCTAGAGACTGTCATACAGAATGAAGTAAGTCAGAAAGAGGAAAACAAATATTGTATATTAATGCATATATGTGGAACCTAAAAAAATGATACAGATGAACTGGTTTGCAGGGAAGAAATAGAGACGCAGAGGTAGAGAACAAACGTATGGACACCAAGTGTGGGAAGCCATGGGGTGGTGGTGGTGGGATGAGTTGGGAGATTGGGATTGACCTGTATACATGTATATGCATAAAATACATAAGTGATAATAACCTGCTGTATAAAAAAGTAAATAAAATTAAATTTAAAAATTAAAAAAAATAAAACTTAAAACTAAAACAGAAAAAAGTTCTTCCCTTCACACAGATGTATTTATAGAAATGAATTATTTCCATGCTTATATCTATAAATACATAAAAGAGGAATAAAATCTAAGTTGAACCATAAACGAAAAAATACCTGAACCCACCAGTTGTACAGAGGAAAACCCTATCAGGGCACTTGCTCCAGCGGTAAACAATTCTGAAATTGGTCAGAGGTGTGGAATCATCACCCATCCAGCCAGCAACCCACCCCCCACGCAAGGAGCGTCCTCATTGCAAAGCTGGGAGACCGTGCCGAGGCATCTCTGAATAAAGGTGAGCTGAGCCCCAGTCCAGCTGCTGCTGAACTGTTCCCACCCTTCCCAGGTAAAACACCTGAATATGTACAAGGGCTTGAAAGCCTAGAGGAAGGGCCGCGGAGCCACACCAGCGACAGCACGCAGGCCAACATGGTGACTGCAGGTCAGCCAAGGTTGTCCTGGCCCCGTGCGCTCTTCCGGAAGCTTTCCATTATCCTGCCTGAGATACCCCTCCTGTCCCGGTCCCCACTGATTTTTCCTTCCTCACCTCTGTCCGGAGAGAAATTCCAGCGGAAGGTATGGGTGACACATCCTCTTCTTTACAGGTGGCAGCCTGGCAACTCCTGCAGAAAGGCCAGCAGAACCCCACTCACACCAGGCCACCAACAAAGCTGTGGCCCCTATTTCCCTCCCACCAGCTCAGCCCCGAGACTGCTGACGGGGCAGAGAATATGGAGTCAGGCACAGCTTCAGGGGCTATTGCCGCCTGGAGCGCTGTTTATATTGACCTCAACCAGGCACACCTGGGGAGGGCCGGCCGGCAGGGTAAGGCTGCCCAGGTCAGCTAATCCACAACCCTCAGGGAATCACATTGTTGAAAATGGACCTCGCTAAGGCAGAATAGAAGCCAAGGAAAATAAGGACACAATGCCATTTGCAGCACCGTAGATGAGTCTAGAGGTAATCACGTGACTTGTAGTAAGTCAGAAAGTGAAAGACACATATCATATCATATCACTTAGAGGTGTTACCTAAAATAGATAGCAGGGCAGTTATTTCCACTGAGAAGTGCAATCACAGGTTCATTAAACAAGCTTATGGTTCACCAATGGAAAGGTGTGAGGATTGGTTTCATTACGATATCGGGGTTAACAGACCTATACAAACAGAGGTGACATATATAATCACCAAAGACCTATGGAATACCAAGAGAAGACTACTCAACATTCTGTCATAACGTACATGGGTAAAGGATCCCAGGAAGAACAGACATCTGTATATGTGTAAAAGAACCACATCTTCGACACCTACAATAAGCCAAACATTGTAATCATACTTGCTGTAATAAAAAATAAAAAATTAAATTAAAAATACGAACAAGAAGTAGGGAGACAAACTTGAGGGGCTTTCTCCTGGCACATTCCATTCTAAATTCCAATCTAGAACACGACTTCCATTGAGGCTCTGTTGCCCTAGTAACCAGATTTGGTAAGGGAGAACTGATGCCACCTTGTGGCCGTTTCACACAACAGCAGCTTTAATCCCAGCGCTAATGGTCAGTTGATATTCAAAATCTTTGCAGGCCTGTAAATGACACCTGCCCTGAAAACAAATCCTGGGGTCACATATCGACCAAAAAATTCAAAGGACGTCCATATTTCAAAACGACCGTTTCAAAAGGCATATTTTATGCACACTAGTGTTCTGCTTCTTTGTCTTTCTTTCTTTTTTGGTTAAAAAGACGGGAATGGAAAAAGGCATCCCTCAGAATGGGCGAAAATAGTTGCAAACGAATCAATGGACAAAGGTTTAATCTCCAATATATATAAACAGCTCATGCACCTTAATGTTAAAAAAACAAAAAACCCAATACAAAAATGGGCAGAAGATCTAAAGAGACGTTTCTTCAAAGAAGACACAGAGAGGGCCAAGACGCACATGAAAAGCTGCTCAAGAGCACTAATTATTAGAGAAATGCAAATCAAAACTACAATGAGGTATCCCCTCACACCTGTTAGAATCGGCATCATCAGAAAATCTACAAACAACAAATTCTGGGGAGGGTGTGGACAAAAGGAACCCTCTTCCACTATTGGTGGGAATGTAAATTGATGCAGTCACTATGGAGAACAGTATGGAGTTTCCTTAAAAACACTAGAAATAGAATTACCATCTGATCCAGCAATCCCACTTCTGGGCATATACCCAGATAAAACCATAAATCAAAAAGGCACATTCACCACGGTGTTCATTGCAGCACTATTTACAATAGCCAGGTAATGGAAGCAACCTAAATGCCCACAGACAGATGAATGGATAAAGATGGGGTACATATATAAAATGGAATATTACTCGGCCATAAAAAGGAATGAAACTGGGTCATTTGTAGAGACATCGATGGATCTAGAGACTGTCATACAGAATGAAGTAAGTCAGAAAGAGGAAAACAAATATTGTATATTAATGCATATATGTGGAACCTAAAAAAATGATACAGATGAACTGGTTTGCAGGGAAGAAATAGAGACGCAGAGGTAGAGAACAAACGTATGGACACCAAGTGTGGGAAGCCATGGGGTGGTGGTGGTGGGATGAGTTGGGAGATTGGGATTGACCTGTATACATGTATATGCATAAAATACATAAGTGATAATAACCTGCTGTATAAAAAAGTAAATAAAATTAAATTTAAAAATTAAAAAAAATAAAACTTAAAACTAAAACAGAAAAAAGTTCTTCCCTTCACACAGATGTATTTATAGAAATGAATTATTTCCATGCTTATATCTATAAATACATAAAAGAGGAATAAAATCTAAGTTGAACCATAAACGAAAAAATACCTGAACCCACCAGTTGTACAGAGGAAAACCCTATCAGGGCACTTGCTCCAGCGGTAAACAATTCTGAAATTGGTCAGAGGTGTGGAATCATCACCCATCCAGCCAGCAACCCACCCCCCACGCAAGGAGCGTCCTCATTGCAAAGCTGGGAGACCGTGCCGAGGCATCTCTGAATAAAGGTGAGCTGAGCCCCAGTCCAGCTGCTGCTGAACTGTTCCCACCCTTCCCAGGTAAAACACCTGAATATGTACAAGGGCTTGAAAGCCTAGAGGAAGGGCCGCGGAGCCACACCAGCGACAGCACGCAGGCCAACATGGTGACTGCAGGTCAGCCAAGGTTGTCCTGGCCCCGTGCGCTCTTCCGGAAGCTTTCCATTATCCTGCCTGAGATACCCCTCCTGTCCCGGTCCCCACTGATTTTTCCTTCCTCACCTCTGTCCGGAGAGAAATTCCAGCGGAAGGTATGGGTGACACATCCTCTTCTTTACAGGTGGCAGCCTGGCAACTCCTGCAGAAAGGCCAGCAGAACCCCACTCACACCAGGCCACCAACAAAGCTGTGGCCCCTATTTCCCTCCCACCAGCTCAGCCCCGAGACTGCTGACGGGGCAGAGAATATGGAGTCAGGCACAGCTTCAGGGGCTATTGCCGCCTGGAGCGCTGTTTATATTGACCTCAACCAGGCACACCTGGGGAGGGCCGGCCGGCAGGGTAAGGCTGCCCAGGTCAGCTAATCCACAACCCTCAGGGAATCACATTGTTGAAAATGGACCTCGCTAAGGCAGAATAGAAGCCAAGGAAAATAAGGACACAATGCCATTTGCAGCACCGTAGATGAGTCTAGAGGTAATCACGTGACTTGTAGTAAGTCAGAAAGTGAAAGACACATATCATATCATATCACTTAGAGGTGTTACCTAAAATAGATAGCAGGGCAGTTATTTCCACTGAGAAGTGCAATCACAGGTTCATTAAACAAGCTTATGGTTCACCAATGGAAAGGTGTGAGGATTGGTTTCATTACGATATCGGGGTTAACAGACCTATACAAACAGAGGTGACATATATAATCACCAAAGACCTATGGAATACCAAGAGAAGACTACTCAACATTCTGTCATAACGTACATGGGTAAAGGATCCCAGGAAGAACAGACATCTGTATATGTGTAAAAGAACCACATCTTCGACACCTACAATAAGCCAAACATTGTAATCATACTTGCTGTAATAAAAAATAAAAAATTAAATTAAAAATACGAACAAGAAGTAGGGAGACAAACTTGAGGGGCTTTCTCCTGGCACATTCCATTCTAAATTCCAATCTAGAACACGACTTCCATTGAGGCTCTGTTGCCCTAGTAACCAGATTTGGTAAGGGAGAACTGCTGCCACCTTGTGGCCGTTTCACACAACAGCAGCTTTAATCCCAGCGCTAATGGTCAGCTGATATTCAAAATCATTGCAGGCCTGTAAATGACACCTGCCCTGAAAACAAATCCTGGGGGTCACATATCGACCAAAAAATTCAAAGGACGTCCATATTTCAAAACGACCGTTTCAAAAGGCATATTTTATTCACATTAGTGTTCTGCTTCTTTGTCTTTCTTTCTTTTTTGGTTAAAAAGACGGGAATGGAAAAAGGCATCCCTCAGAATGGGCGAAAATAGTTGCAAACGAATCAATGGACAAAGGTTTAATCTCCAATATATATAAACAGCTCATGCACCTTAATGTTAAAAAAACAAAAAACCCAATACAAAAATGGGCAGAAGATCTAAAGAGACGTTTCTTCAAAGAAGACACAGAGAGGGCCAAGACGCACATGAAAAGCTGCTCAAGAGCACTAATTATTAGAGAAATGCAAATCAAAAGTACAATGAGGTATCCCCTCACACCTGTTAGAATCGGCATCATCAGAAAATCTACAAACAACAAATTCTGGGGAGGGTGTGGACAAAAGGAACCCTCTTCCACTATTGGTGGGAATGTAAATTGATACAGTCACTATGGAGAACAGTAGGGAGTTTCCTTAAAAAAACTAGAAGTAGAATTACCATCTGATCCAGCAATCCCACTTCTGGGCATATACCCAGAGAAAACCATAAATCAAAAAGGCACATTCACCACGATGTTCATTGCAGCACTATTTACAATAGCCAGGTAATGGAAGCAACCTAAATGCCCACAGACAGATGAATGGATAAAGATGGGGTACATATATAAAATGGAATATTACTCGGCCATAAAAAGGAATGAAACTGGGTCATTTGTAGAGACATCGATGGATCTAGAGACTGTCATACAGAATGAAGTAAGTCAGAAAGAGGAAAACAAATATTGTATATTAATGCATATATGTGGAACCTAAAAAAATGATACAGATGAACTGGTTTGCAGGGAAGAAATAGAGACGCAGAGGTAGAGAACAAACGTATGGACACCAAGTGTGGGAAGCCATGGGGTGGTGGTGGTGGGATGAGTTGGGAGATTGGGATTGACCTGTATACATGTATATGCATAAAATACATAAGTGATAATAACCTGCTGTATAAAAAAGTAAATAAAATTAAATTTAAAAATTAAAAAAAATAAAACTTAAAACTAAAACAGAAAAAAGTTCTTCCCTTCACACAGATGTATTTATAGAAATGAATTATTTCCATGCTTATATCTATAAATACATAAAAGAGGAATAAAATCTAAGTTGAACCATAAACGAAAAAATACCTGAACCCACCAGTTGTACAGAGGAAAACCCTATCAGGGCACTTGCTCCAGCGGTAAACAATTCTGAAATTGGTCAGAGGTGTGGAATCATCACCCATCCAGCCAGCAACCCACCCCCCACGCAAGGAGCGTCCTCATTGCAAAGCTGGGAGACCGTGCCGAGGCATCTCTGAATAAAGGTGAGCTGAGCCCCAGTCCAGCTGCTGCTGAACTGTTCCCACCCTTCCCAGGTAAAACACCTGAATATGTACAAGGGCTTGAAAGCCTAGAGGAAGGGCCGCGGAGCCACACCAGCGACAGCACGCAGGCCAACATGGTGACTGCAGGTCAGCCAAGGTTGTCCTGGCCCCGTGCGCTCTTCCGGAAGCTTTCCATTATCCTGCCTGAGATACCCCTCCTGTCCCGGTCCCCACTGATTTTTCCTTCCTCACCTCTGTCCGGAGAGAAATTCCAGCGGAAGGTATGGGTGACACATCCTCTTCTTTACAGGTGGCAGCCTGGCAACTCCTGCAGAAAGGCCAGCAGAACCCCACTCACACCAGGCCACCAACAAAGCTGTGGCCCCTATTTCCCTCCCACCAGCTCAGCCCCGAGACTGCTGACGGGGCAGAGAATATGGAGTCAGGCACAGCTTCAGGGGCTATTGCCGCCTGGAGCGCTGTTTATATTGACCTCAACCAGGCACACCTGGGGAGGGCCGGCCGGCAGGGTAAGGCTGCCCAGGTCAGCTAATCCACAACCCTCAGGGAATCACATTGTTGAAAATGGACCTCGCTAAGGCAGAATAGAAGCCAAGGAAAATAAGGACACAATGCCATTTGCAGCACCGTAGATGAGTCTAGAGGTAATCACGTGACTTGTAGTAAGTCAGAAAGTGAAAGACACATATCATATCATATCACTTAGAGGTGTTACCTAAAATAGATAGCAGGGCAGTTATTTCCACTGAGAAGTGCAATCACAGGTTCATTAAACAAGCTTATGGTTCACCAATGGAAAGGTGTGAGGATTGGTTTCATTACGATATCGGGGTTAACAGACCTATACAAACAGAGGTGACATATATAATCACCAAAGACCTATGGAATACCAAGAGAAGACTACTCAACATTCTGTCATAACGTACATGGGTAAAGGATCCCAGGAAGAACAGACATCTGTATATGTGTAAAAGAACCACATCTTCGACACCTACAATAAGCCAAACATTGTAATCATACTTGCTGTAATAAAAAATAAAAAATTAAATTAAAAATACGAACAAGAAGTAGGGAGACAAACTTGAGGGGCTTTCTCCTGGCACATTCCATTCTAAATTCCAATCTAGAACACGACTTCCATTGAGGCTCTGTTGCCCTAGTAACCAGATTTGGTAAGGGAGAACTGCTGCCACCTTGTGGCCGTTTCACACAACAGCAGCTTTAATCCCAGCGCTAATGGTCAGTTGATATTCAAAATCTTTGCAGGCCTGTAAATGACACCTGCCCTGAAAACAAATCCTGGGGTCACATATCGACCAAAAAATTCAAAGGACGTCCATATTTCAAAACGACCGTTTCAAAAGGCATATTTTATGCACACTAGTGTTCTGCTTCTTTGTCTTTCTTTCTTTTTTGGTTAAAAAGACGGGAATGGAAAAAGGCATCCCTCAGAATGGGCGAAAATAGTTGCAAACGAATCAATGGACAAAGGTTTAATCTCCAATATATATAAACAGCTCATGCACCTTAATGTTAAAAAAACAAAAAACCCAATACAAAAATGGGCAGAAGATCTAAAGAGACGTTTCTTCAAAGAAGACACAGAGAGGGCCAAGACGCACATGAAAAGCTGCTCAAGAGCACTAATTATTAGAGAAATGCAAATCAAAACTACAATGAGGTATCCCCTCACACCTGTTAGAATCGGCATCATCAGAAAATCTACAAACAACAAATTCTGGGGAGGGTGTGGACAAAAGGAACCCTCTTCCACTATTGGTGGGAATGTAAATTGATGCAGTCACTATGGAGAACAGTATGGAGTTTCCTTAAAAACACTAGAAATAGAATTACCATCTGATCCAGCAATCCCACTTCTGGGCATATACCCAGAGAAAACCATAAATCAAAAAGGCACATTCACCACGGTGTTCATTGCAGCACTATTTACAATAGCCAGGTAATGGAAGCAACCTAAATGCCCACAGACAGATGAATGGATAAAGATGGGGTACATATATAAAATGGAATATTACTCGGCCATAAAAAGGAATGAAACTGGGTCATTTGTAGAGACATCGATGGATCTAGAGACTGTCATACAGAATGAAGTAAGTCAGAAAGAGGAAAACAAATATTGTATATTAATGCATATATGTGGAACCTAAAAAAATGATACAGATGAACTGGTTTGCATGGAAGAAATAGAGACGCAGAGGTAGAGAACAAACGTATGGACACCAAGTGTGGGAAGCCATGGGGTGGTGGTGGTGGGATGAGTTGGGAGATTGGGATTGACCTGTATACATGTATATGCATAAAATACATAAGTGATAATAACCTGCTGTATAAAAAAGTAAATAAAATTAATTTTAAAAATTAAAAAAAATAAAACTTAAAACTAAAACAGAAAAAAGTTCTTCCCTTCACACAGATGTATTTATAGAAATGAATTATTTCCATGCTTATATCTATAAATACATAAAAGAGGAATAAAATCTAAGTTGAACCATAAACGAAAAAATACCTGAACCCACCAGTTGTACAGAGGAAAACCCTATCAGGGCACTT
This sequence comes from Mesoplodon bidens, assembly GCF_964165515.1. Lineage (NCBI taxonomy): Eukaryota > Metazoa > Chordata > Mammalia > Artiodactyla > Ziphiidae > Mesoplodon > Mesoplodon bidens. The sequence goes on from NW_027671903.1 coordinate 1,636,320, forward strand.
GCTCCAGCGGTAAACAATTCTGAAATTGGTCAGAGGTGTGGAATCATCACCCATCCAGCCAGCAACCCACCCCCCACGCAAGGAGCGTCCTCATTGCAAAGCTGGGAGACCGTGCCGAGGCATCTCTGAATAAAGGTGAGCTGAGCCCCAGTCCAGCTGCTGCTGAACTGTTCCCACCCTTCCCAGGTAAAACACCTGAATATGTACAAGGGCTTGAAAGCCTAGAGGAAGGGCCGCGGAGCCACACCAGCGACAGCACGCAGGCCAACATGGTGACTGCAGGTCAGCCAAGGTTGTCCTGGCCCCGTGCGCTCTTCCGGAAGCTTTCCATTATCCTGCCTGAGATACCCCTCCTGTCCCGGTCCCCACTGATTTTTCCTTCCTCACCTCTGTCCGGAGAGAAATTCCAGCGGAAGGTATGGGTGACACATCCTCTTCTTTACAGGTGGCAGCCTGGCAACTCCTGCAGAAAGGCCAGCAGAACCCCACTCACACCAGGCCACCAACAAAGCTGTGGCCCCTATTTCCCTCCCACCAGCTCAGCCCCGAGACTGCTGACGGGGCAGAGAATATGGAGTCAGGCACAGCTTCAGGGGCTATTGCCGCCTGGAGCGCTGTTTATATTGACCTCAACCAGGCACACCTGGGGAGGGCCGGCCGGCAGGGTAAGGCTGCCCAGGTCAGCTAATCCACAACCCTCAGGGAATCACATTGTTGAAAATGGACCTCGCTAAGGCAGAATAGAAGCCAAGGAAAATAAGGACACAATGCCATTTGCAGCACCGTAGATGAGTCTAGAGGTAATCACGTGACTTGTAGTAAGTCAGAAAGTGAAAGACACATATCATATCATATCACTTAGAGGTGTTACGTAAAATAGATAGCAGGGCAGTTATTTCCACTGAGAAGTGCAATCACAGGTTCATTAAACAAGCTTATGGTTCACCAATGGAAAGGTGTGAGGATTGGTTTCATTACGATATCGGGGTTAACAGACCTATACAAACAGAGGTGACATATATAATCACCAAAGACCTATGGAATACCAAGAGAAGACTACTCAACATTCTGTCATAACGTACATGGGTAAAGGATCCCAGGAAGAACAGACATCTGTATATGTGTAAAAGAACCACATCTTCGACACCTACAATAAGCCAAACATTGTAATCATACTTGCTGTAATAAAAAATAAAAAATTAAATTAAAAATACGAACAAGAAGTAGGGAGACAAACTTGAGGGGCTTTCTCCTGGCACATTCCATTCTAAATTCCAATCTAGAACACGACTTCCATTGAGGCTCTGTTGCCCTAGTAACCAGATTTGGTAAGGGAGAACTGCTGCCACCTTGTGGCCGTTTCACACAACAGCAGCTTTAATCCCAGCGCTAATGGTCAGTTGATATTCAAAATCTTTGCAGGCCTGTAAATGACACCTGCCCTGAAAACAAATCCTGGGGTCACATATCGACCAAAAAATTCAAAGGACGTCCATATTTCAAAACGACCGTTTCAAAAGGCATATTTTATGCACACTAGTGTTCTGCTTCTTTGTCTTTCTTTCTTTTTTGGTTAAAAAGACGGGAATGGAAAAAGGCATCCCTCAGAATGGGCGAAAATAGTTGCAAACGAATCAATGGACAAAGGTTTAATCTCCAATATATATAAACAGCTCATGCACCTTAATGTTAAAAAAACAAAAAACCCAATACAAAAATGGGCAGAAGATCTAAAGAGACGTTTCTTCAAAGAAGACACAGAGAGGGCCAAGACGCACATGAAAAGCTGCTCAAGAGCACTAATTATTAGAGAAATGCAAATCAAAACTACAATGAGGTATCCCCTCACACCTGTTAGAATCGGCATCATCAGAAAATCTACAAACAACAAATTCTGGGGAGGGTGTGGACAAAAGGAACCCTCTTCCACTATTGGTGGGAATGTAAATTGATGCAGTCACTATGGAGAACAGTATGGAGTTTCCTTAAAAACACTAGAAATAGAATTACCATCTGATCCAGCAATCCCACTTCTGGGCATATACCCAGAGAAAACCATAAAACAAAAAGGCACATTCACCACGGTGTTCATTGCAGCACTATTTACAATAGCCAGGTAATGGAAGCAACCTAAATGCCCACAGACAGATGAATGGATAAAGATGGGGTACATATATAAAATGGAATATTACTCGGCCATAAAAAGGAATGAAACTGGGTCATTTGTAGAGACATCGATGGATCTAGAGACTGTCATACAGAATGAAGTAAGTCAGAAAGAGGAAAACAAATATTGTATATTAATGCATATATGTGGAACCTAAAAAAATGATACAGATGAACTGGTTTGCATGGAAGAAATAGAGACGCAGAGGTAGAGAACAAACGTATGGACACCAAGTGTGGGAAGCCATGGGGTGGTGGTGGTGGGATGAGTTGGGAGATTGGGATTGACCTGTATACATGTATATGCATAAAATACATAAGTGATAATAACCTGCTGTATAAAAAAGTAAATAAAATTAATTTTAAAAATTAAAAAAAATAAAACTTAAAACTAAAACAGAAAAAAGTTCTTCCCTTCACACAGATGTATTTATAGAAATGAATTATTTCCATGCTTATATCTATAAATACATAAAAGAGGAATAAAATCTAAGTTGAACCATAAACGAAAAAATACCTGAACCCACCAGTTGTACAGAGGAAAACCCTATCAGGGCACTTGCTCCAGCGGTAAACAATTCTGAAATTGGTCAGAGGTGTGGAATCATCACCCATCCAGCCAGCAACCCACCCCCCACGCAAGGAGCGTCCTCATTGCAAAGCTGGGAGACCGTGCCGAGGCATCTCTGAATAAAGGTGAGCTGAGCCCCAGTCCAGCTGCTGCTGAACTGTTCCCACCCTTCCCAGGTAAAACACCTGAATATGTACAAGGGCTTGAAAGCCTAGAGGAAGGGCCGCGGAGCCACACCAGCGACAGCACGCAGGCCAACATGGTGACTGCAGGTCAGCCAAGGTTGTCCTGGCCCCGTGCGCTCTTCCGGAAGCTTTCCATTATCCTGCCTGAGATACCCCTCCTGTCCCGGTCCCCACTGATTTTTCCTTCCTCACCTCTGTCCGGAGAGAAATTCCAGCGGAAGGTATGGGTGACACATCCTCTTCTTTACAGGTGGCAGCCTGGCAACTCCTGCAGAAAGGCCAGCAGAACCCCACTCACACCAGGCCACCAACAAAGCTGTGGACCCTATTTCCCTCCCACCAGCTCAGCCCCGAGACTGCTGACGGGGCAGAGAATATGGAGTCAGGCACAGCTTCAGGGGCTATTGCCGCCTGGAGCGCTGTTTATATTGACCTCAACCAGGCACACCTGGGGAGGGCCGGCCGGCAGGGTAAGGCTGCCCAGGTCAGCTAATCCACAACCCTCAGGGAATCACATTGTTGAAAATGGACCTCGCTAAGGCAGAATAGAAGCCAAGGAAAATAAGGACACAATGCCATTTGCAGCACCGTAGATGAGTCTAGAGGTAATCACGTGACTTGTAGTAAGTCAGAAAGTGAAAGACACATATCATATCATATCACTTAGAGGTGTTACCTAAAATAGATAGCAGGGCAGTTATTTCCACTGAGAAGTGCAATCACAGGTTCATTAAACAAGCTTATGGTTCACCAATGGAAAGGTGTGAGGATTGGTTTCATTACGATATCGGGGTTAACAGACCTATACAAACAGAGGTGACATATATAATCACCAAAGACCTATGGAATACCAAGAGAAGACTACTCAACATTCTGTCATAACGTACATGGGTAAAGGATCCCAGGAAGAACAGACATCTGTATATGTGTAAAAGAACCACATCTTCGACACCTACAATAAGCCAAACATTGTAATCATACTTGCTGTAATAAAAAATAAAAAATTAAATTAAAAATACGAACAAGAAGTAGGGAGACAAACTTGAGGGGCTTTCTCCTGGCACATTCCATTCTAAATTCCAATCTAGAACACGACTTCCATTGAGGCTCTGTTGCCCTAGTAACCAGATTTGGTAAGGGAGAACTGCTGCCACCTTGTGGCCGTTTCACACAACAGCAGCTTTAATCCCAGCGCTAATGGTCAGTTGATATTCAAAATCTTTGCAGGCCTGTAATGACACCTGCCCTGAAAACAAATCCTAGGGGTCACATATCGACCAAAAAATTCAAAGGACGTCCATATTTCAAAACGACCGTTTCAAAAGGCATATTTTATGCACATTAGTGTTCTGCTTCTTTGTCTTTCTTTCTTTTTTGGTTAAAAAGACGGGAATGGAAAAAGGCATCCCTCAGAATGGGCGAAAATAGTTGCAAACGAATCAATGGACAAAGGTTTAATCTCCAATATATATAAACAGCTCATGCACCTTAATGTTAAAAAAACAAAAAACCCAATACAAAAATGGGCAGAAGATCTAAAGAGACGTTTCTTCAAAGAAGACACAGAGAGGGCCAAGACGCACATGAAAAGCTGCTCAAGAGCACTAATTATTAGAGAAATGCAAATCAAAACTACAATGAGGTATCCCCTCACACCTGTTAGAATCGGCATCATCAGAAAATCTACAAACAACAAATTCTGGGGAGGGTGTGGACAAAAGGAACCCTCTTCCACTATTGGTGGGAATGTAAATTGATACAGTCACTATGGAGAACAGTATGGAGTTTCCTTAAAAACACTAGAAGTAGAATTACCATCTGATCCAGCAATCCCACTTCTGGGCATATACCCAGATAAAACCATAAATCAAAAAGGCACATTCACCACGATGTTCATTGCAGCACTATTTACAATAGCCAGGTAATGGAAGCAACCTAAATGCCCACAGACAGATGAATGGATAAAGAAGGGGTACATATATAAAATGGAATATTACTCGGCCATAAAAAGGAATGAAACTGGGTCATTTGTAGAGACATCGATGGATCTAGAGACTGTCATACAGAATGAAGTAAGTCAGAAAGAGGAAAACAAATATTGTATATTAATGCATATATGTGGAACCTAAAAAAATGATACAGATGAACTGGTTTGCAGGGAAGAAATAGAGACGCAGAGGTAGAGAAGAAACGTATGGACACCAAGTGTGGGAAGCCATGGGTTGGTGGTGGTGGGATGAGTTGGGAGATTGGGATTGACCTGTATACATGTATATGCATAAAATACATAAGTGATAATAACTTGCTGTATAAAAAAGTAAATAAAATTAAATTTAAAAATTAAAAAAAATAAAACTTAAAACTAAAACAGAAAAAAGTTCTTCCCTTCACACAGATGTATTTATAGAAATGAATTATTTCCATGCTTATATCTATAAATACATAAAAGAGGAATAAAATCTAAGTTGAACCATAAACGAAAAAATACCTGAACCCACCAGTTGTACAGAGGAAAACCCTATCAGGGCACTTGCTCCAGCGGTAAACAATTCTGAAATTGGTCAGAGGTGTGGAATCATCACCCATCCAGCCAGCAACCCACCCCCCACGCAAGGAGCGTCCTCATTGCAAAGCTGGGAGACCGTGCCGAGGCATCTCTGAATAAAGGTGAGCTGAGCCCCAGTCCAGCTGCTGCTGAACTGTTCCCACCCTTCCCAGGTAAAACACCTGAATATGTACAAGGGCTTGAAAGCCTAGAGGAAGGGCCGCGGAGCCACACCAGCGACAGCACGCAGGCCAACATGGTGACTGCAGGTCAGCCAAGGTTGTCCTGGCCCCGTGCGCTCTTCCGGAAGCTTTCCATTATCCTGCCTGAGATACCCCTCCTGTCCCGGTCCCCACTGCTTTTTTCCTTCCTCACCTCTGTCCGGAGAGAAATTCCAGCGGAAGGTATGGGTGACACATCCTCTTCTTTACAGGTGGCAGCCTGGCAACTCCTGCAGAAAGGCCAGCAGAACCCCACTCACACCAGGCCACCAACAAAGCTGTGGCCCCTATTTCCCTCCCACCAGCTCAGCCCCGAGACTGCTGACGGGGCAGAGAATATGGAGTCAGGCACAGCTTCAGGGGCTATTGCCGCCTGGAGCGCTGTTTATATTGACCTCAACCAGGCACACCTGGGGAGGGCCGGCCGGCAGGGTAAGGCTGCCCAGGTCAGCTAATCCACAACCCTCAGGGAATCACATTGTTGAAAATGGACCTCGCTAAGGCAGAATAGAAGCCAAGGAAAATAAGGACACAATGCCATTTGCAGCACCGTAGATGAGTCTAGAGGTAATCACGTGACTTGTAGTAAGTCAGAAAGTGAAAGACACATATCATATCATATCACTTAGAGGTGTTACCTAAAATAGATAGCAGGGCAGTTATTTCCACTGAGAAGTGCAATCACAGGTTCATTAAACAAGCTTATGGTTCACCAATGGAAAGGTGTGAGGATTGGTTTCATTACGATATCGGGGTTAACAGACCTATACAAACAGAGGTGGCATATATAATCACCAAAGACCTATGGAATACCAAGAGAAGACTACTCAACATTCTGTCATAACGTACATGGGTAAAGGATCCCAGGAAGAACAGACATCTGTATATGTGTAAAAGAACCACATCTTCGACACCTACAATAAGCCAAACATTGTAATCATACTTGCTGTAATAAAAAATAAAAAATTAAATTAAAAATACGAACAAGAAGTAGGGAGACAAACTTGAGGGGCTTTCTCCTGGCACATTCCATTCTAAATTCCAATCTAGAACACGACTTCCATTGAGGCTCTGTTGCCCTAGTAACCAGATTTGGTAAGGGAGAACTGCTGCCACCTTGTGGCCGTTTCACACAACAGCAGCTTTAATCCCAGCGCTAATGGTCAGTTGATATTCAAAATCTTTGCAGGCCTGTAAAGGACACCTGCCCTGAAAACAAATCCTGGGGTCACATATCGACCAAAAAATTCAAAGGACGTCCATATTTCAAAACGACCGTTTCAAAAGGCATATTTTATGCACACTAGTGTTCTGCTTCTTTGTCTTTCTTTCTTTTTTGGTTAAAAAGACGGGAATGGAAAAAGGCATCCCTCAGAATGGGCGAAAATAGTTGCAAACGAATCAATGGACAAAGGTTTAATCTCCAATATATATAAACAGCTCATGCACCTTAATGTTAAAAAAACAAAAAACCCAATACAAAAATGGGCAGAAGATCTAAAGAGACGTTTCTTCAAAGAAGACACAGAGAGGGCCAAGACGCACATGAAAAGCTGCTCAAGAGCACTAATTATTAGAGAAATGCAAATCAAAAGTACAATGAGGTATCCCCTCACACCTGTTAGAATCGGCATCATCAGAAAATCTACAAACAACAAATTCTGGGGAGGGTGTGGACAAAAGGAACCCTCTTCCACTATTGGTGGGAATGTAAATTGATGCAGTCACTATGGAGAACAGTATGGAGTTTCCTTAAAAACACTAGAAATAGAATTACCATCTGATCCAGCAATCCCACTTCTGGGCATATACCCAGATAAAACCATAAATCAAAAAGGCACATTCACCACGGTGTTCATTGCAGCACTATTTACAATAGCCAGGTAATGGAAGCAACCTAAATGCCCACAGACAGATGAATGGATAAAGATGGGGTACATATATAAAATGGAATATTACTCGGCCATAAAAAGGAATGAAACTGGGTCATTTGTAGAGACATCGATGGATCTAGAGACTGTCATACAGAATGAAGTAAGTCAGAAAGAGGAAAACAAATATTGTATATTAATGCATATATGTGGAACCTAAAAAAATGATACAGATGAACTGGTTTGCAGGGAAGAAATAGAGACGCAGAGGTAGAGAAGAAACGTATGGACACCAAGTGTGGGAAGCCATGGGTTGGTGGTGGTGGGATGAGTTGGGAGATTGGGATTGACCTGTATACATGTATATGCATAAAATACATAAGTGATAATAACTTGCTGTATAAAAAAGTAAATAAAATTAAATTTAAAAATTAAAAAAAATAAAACTTAAAACTAAAACAGAAAAAAGTTCTTCCCTTCACACAGATGTATTTATAGAAATGAATTATTTCCATGCTTATATCTATAAATACATAAAAGAGGAATAAAATCTAAGTTGAACCATAAACGAAAAAATACCTGAACCCACCAGTTGTACAGAGGAAAACCCTATCAGGGCACTTGCTCCAGCGGTAAACAATTCTGAAATTGGTCAGAGGTGTGGAATCATCACCCATCCAGCCAGCAACCCACCCCCCACGCAAGGAGCGTCCTCATTGCAAAGCTGGGAGACCGTGCCGAGGCATCTCTGAATAAAGGTGAGCTGAGCCCCAGTCCAGCTGCTGCTGAACTGTTCCCACCCTTCCCAGGTAAAACACCTGAATATGTACAAGGGCTTGAAAGCCTAGAGGAAGGGCCGCGGAGCCACACCAGCGACAGCACGCAGGCCAACATGGTGACTGCAGGTCAGCCAAGGTTGTCCTGGCCCCGTGCGCTCTTCCGGAAGCTTTCCATTATCCTGCCTGAGATACCCCTCCTGTCCCGGTCCCCACTGCTTTTTTCCTTCCTCACCTCTGTCCGGAGAGAAATTCCAGCGGAAGGTATGGGTGACACATCCTCTTCTTTACAGGTGGCAGCCTGGCAACTCCTGCAGAAAGGCCAGCAGAACCCCACTCACACCAGGCCACCAACAAAGCTGTGGCCCCTATTTCCCTCCCACCAGCTCAGCCCCGAGACTGCTGACGGGGCAGAGAATATGGAGTCAGGCACAGCTTCAGGGGCTATTGCCGCCTGGAGCGCTGTTTATATTGACCTCAACCAGGCACACCTGGGGAGGGCCGGCCGGCAGGGTAAGGCTGCCCAGGTCAGCTAATCCACAACCCTCAGGGAATCACATTGTTGAAAATGGACCTCGCTAAGGCAGAATAGAAGCCAAGGAAAATAAGGACACAATGCCATTTGCAGCACCGTAGATGAGTCTAGAGGTAATCACGTGACTTGTAGTAAGTCAGAAAGTGAAAGACACATATCATATCATATCACTTAGAGGTGTTACCTAAAATAGATAGCAGGGCAGTTATTTCCACTGAGAAGTGCAATCACAGGTTCATTAAACAAGCTTATGGTTCACCAATGGAAAGGTGTGAGGATTGGTTTCATTACGATATCGGGGTTAACAGACCTATACAAACAGAGGTGGCATATATAATCACCAAAGACCTATGGAATACCAAGAGAAGACTACTCAACATTCTGTCATAACGTACATGGGTAAAGGATCCCAGGAAGAACAGACATCTGTATATGTGTAAAAGAACCACATCTTCGACACCTACAATAAGCCAAACATTGTAATCATACTTGCTGTAATAAAAAATAAAAAATTAAATTAAAAATACGAACAAGAAGTAGGGAGACAAACTTGAGGGGCTTTCTCCTGGCACATTCCATTCTAAATTCCAATCTAGAACACGACTTCCATTGAGGCTCTGTTGCCCTAGTAACCAGATTTGGTAAGGGAGAACTGCTGCCACCTTGTGGCCGTTTCACACAACAGCAGCTTTAATCCCAGCGCTAATGGTCAGTTGATATTCAAAATCTTTGCAGGCCTGTAAAGGACACCTGCCCTGAAAACAAATCCTGGGGTCACATATCGACCAAAAAATTCAAAGGACGTCCATATTTCAAAACGACCGTTTCAAAAGGCATATTTTATGCACACTAGTGTTCTGCTTCTTTGTCTTTCTTTCTTTTTTGGTTAAAAAGACGGGAATGGAAAAAGGCATCCCTCAGAATGGGCGAAAATAGTTGCAAACGAATCAATGGACAAAGGTTTAATCTCCAATATATATAAACAGCTCATGCACCTTAATGTTAAAAAAACAAAAAACCCAATACAAAAATGGGCAGAAGATCTAAAGAGACGTTTCTTCAAAGAAGACACAGAGAGGGCCAAGACGCACATGAAAAGCTGCTCAAGAGCACTAATTATTAGAGAAATGCAAATCAAAAGTACAATGAGGTATCCCCTCACACCTGTTAGAATCGGCATCATCAGAAAATCTACAAACAACAAATTCTGGGGAGGGTGTGGACAAAAGGAACCCTCTTCCACTATTGGTGGGAATGTAAATTGATGCAGTCACTATGGAGAACAGTATGGAGTTTCCTTAAAAACACTAGAAATAGAATTACCATCTGATCCAGCAATCCCACTTCTGGGCATATACCCAGATAAAACCATAAATCAAAAAGGCACATTCACCACGGTGTTCATTGCAGCACTATTTACAATAGCCAGGTAATGGAAGCAACCTAAATGCCCACAGACAGATGAATGGATAAAGATGGGGTACATATATAAAATGGAATATTACTCGGCCATAAAAAGGAATGAAACTGGGTCATTTGTAGAGACATCGATGGATCTAGAGACTGTCATACAGAATGAAGTAAGTCAGAAAGAGGAAAACAAATATTGTATATTAATGCATATATGTGGAACCTAAAAAAATGATACAGATGAACTGGTTTGCATGGAAGAAATAGAGACGCAGAGGTAGAGAAGAAACGTATGGACACCAAGTGTGGGAAGCCATGGGGTGGTGGTGGTGGGATGAGTTGGGAGATTGGGATTGACCTGTATACATGTATATGCATAAAATACATAAGTGATAATAACCTGCTGTATAAAAAAGTAAATAAAATTAAATTTAAAAATTAAAAAAAATAAAACTTAAAACTAAAACAGAAAAAAGTTCTTCCCTTCACACAGATGTATTTATAGAAATGAATTATTTCCATGCTTATATCTATAAATACATAAAAGAGGAATAAAATCTAAGTTGAACCATAAACGAAAAAATACCTGAACCCACCAGTTGTACAGAGGAAAACCCTATCAGGGCACTTGCTCCAGCGGTAAACAATTCTGAAATTGGTCAGAGGTGTGGAATCATCACCCATCCAGCCAGCAACCCACCCCCCACGCAAGGAGCGTCCTCATTGCAAAGCTGGGAGACCGTGCCGAGGCATCTCTGAATAAAGGTGAGCTGAGCCCCAGTCCAGCTGCTGCTGAACTGTTCCCACCCTTCCCAGGTAAAACACCTGAATATGTACAAGGGCTTGAAAGCCTAGAGGAAGGGCCGCGGAGCCACACCAGCGACAGCACGCAGGCCAACATGGTGACTGCAGGTCAGCCAAGGTTGTCCTGGCCCCGTGCGCTCTTCCGGAAGCTTTCCATTATCCTGCCTGAGATACCCCTCCTGTCCCGGTCCCCACTGATTTTTCCTTCCTCACCTCTGTCCGGAGAGAAATTCCAGCGGAAGGTATGGGTGACACATCCTCTTCTTTACAGGTGGCAGCCTGGCAACTCCTGCAGAAAGGCCAGCAGAACCCCACTCACACCAGGCCACCAACAAAGCTGTGGACCCTATTTCCCTCCCACCAGCTCAGCCCCGAGACTGCTGACGGGGCAGAGAATATGGAGTCAGGCACAGCTTCAGGGGCTATTGCCGCCTGGAGCGCTGTTTATATTGACCTCAACCAGGCACACCTGGGGAGGGCCGGCCGGCAGGGTAAGGCTGCCCAGGTCAGCTAATCCACAACCCTCAGGGAATCACATTGTTGAAAATGGACCTCGCTAAGGCAGAATAGAAGCCAAGGAAAATAAGGACACAATGCCATTTGCAGCACCGTAGATGAGTCTAGAGGTAATCACGTGACTTGTAGTAAGTCAGAAAGTGAAAGACACATATCATATCATATCACTTAGAGGTGTTACCTAAAATAGATAGCAGGGCAGTTATTTCCACTGAGAAGTGCAATAACAGGTTCATTAAACAAGCTTATGGTTCACCAATGGAAAGGTGTGAGGATTGGTTTCATTACGATATCGGGGTTAACAGACCTATACAAACAGAGGTGGCATATATAATCACCAAAGACCTATGGAATACCAAGAGAAGACTACTCAACATTCTGTCATAACGTACATGGGTAAAGGATCCCAGGAAGAACAGACATCTGTATATGTGTAAAAGAACCACATCTTCGACACCTACAATAAGCCAAACATTGTAATCATACTTGCTGTAATAAAAAATAAAAAATTAAATTAAAAATACGAACAAGAAGTAGGGAGACAAACTTGAGGGGCTTTCTCCTGGCACATTCCATTCTAAATTCCAATCTATAACACGACTTCCATTGAGGCTCTGTTGCCCTAGTAACCAGATTTGGTAAGGGAGAACTGCTGCCACCTTGTGGCCGTTTCACACAACAGCAGCTTTAATCCCAGCGCTAATGGTCAGTTGATATTCAAAATCTTTGCAGGCCTGTAAAGGACACCTGCCCTGAAAACAAATCCTGGGGTCACATATCGACCAAAAAATTCAAAGGACGTCCATATTTCAAAACGACCGTTTCAAAAGGCATATTTTATGCACATTAGTGTTCTGCTTCTTTGTCTTTCTTTCTTTTTTGGTTAAAAAGACGGGAATGGAAAAAGGCATCCCTCAGAATGGGCGAAAATAGTTGCAAACGAATCAATGGACAAAGGTTTAATCTCCAATATATATAAACAGCTCATGCACCTTAATGTTAAAAAAACAAACAACCCAATACAAAAATGGGCAGAAGATCTAAAGAGACGTTTCTTCAAAGAAGACACAGAGAGGGCCAAGACGCACATGAAAAGCTGCTCAAGAGCACTAATTATTAGAGAAATGCAAATCAAAACTACAATGAGGTATCCCCTCACACCTGTTAGAATCGGCATCATCAGAAAATCTACAAACAACAAATTCTGGGGAGGGTGTGGACAAAAGGAACCCTCTTCCACTATTGGTGGGAATGTAAATTGATACAGTCACTATGGAGAACAGTATGGAGTTTCCTTAAAAACACTAGAAATAGAATTACCATCTGATCCAGCAATCCCACTTCTGGGCATATACCCAGAGAAAACCATAAATCAAAAAGGCACATTCACCACGATGTTCATTGCAGCACTATTTACAATAGCCAGGTAATGGAAGCAACCTAAATGCCCACAGACAGATGAATGGATAAAGATGGGGTACATATATAAAATGGAATATTACTCGGCCATAAAAAGGAATGAAACTGGGTCATTTGTAGAGACATCGATGGATCTAGAGACTGTCATACAGAATGAAGTAAGTCAGAAAGAGGAAAACAAATATTGTATATTAATGCATATATGTGGAACCTAAAAAAATGATACAGATGAACTGGTTTGCAGGGAAGAAATAGAGACGCAGAGGTAGAGAACAAACGTATGGACACCAAGTGTGGGAAGCCATGGGGTGGTGGTGGTGGGATGAGTTGGGAGATTGGGATTGACCTGTATACATGTATATGCATAAAATACATAAGTGATAATAACCTGCTGTATAAAAAAGTAAATAAAATTAAATTTAAAAATTTAAAAAAATAAAACTTAAAACTAAAACAAAAAAAGTTCTTCCCTTCACACAGATGTATTTATAGAAATGAATTATTTCCATGCTTATATCTATAAATACATAAAAGAGGAATAAAATCTAAGTTGAACCATAAACGAAAAAATACCTGATCCCACCAGTTGTACAGAGGAAAACCCTATCAGCGCACTTGCTCCAGCGGTAAACAATTCTGAAATTGGTCAGAGGTGTGGAATCATCACCCATCCAGCCAGCAACCCACCCCCCACGCAAGGAGCGTCCTCATTGCAAAGCTGGGAGACCGTGCCGAGGCATCTCTGAATAAAGGTGAGCTGAGCCCCAGTCCAGCTGCTGCTGAACTGTTCCCACCCTTCCCAGGTAAAACACCTGAATATGTACAAGGGCTTGAAAGCCTAGAGGAAGGGCCGCGGAGCCACACCAGCGACAGCACGCAGGCCAACATGGTGACTGCAGGTCAGCCAAGGTTGTCCTGGCCCCGTGCGCTCTTCCGGAAGCTTTCCATTATCCTGCCTGAGATACCCCTCCTGTCCCGGTCCCCACTGCTTTTTTCCTTCCTCACCTCTGTCCGGAGAGAAATTCCAGCGGAAGGTATGGGTGACACATCCTCTTCTTTACAGGTGGCAGCCTGGCAACTCCTGCAGAAAGGCCAGCAGAACCCCACTCACACCAGGCCACCAACAAAGCTGTGGCCCCTATTTCCCTCCCACCAGCTCAGCCCCGAGACTGCTGACGGGGCAGAGAATATGGAGTCAGGCACAGCTTCAGGGGCTATTGCCGCCTGGAGCGCTGTTTATATTGACCTCAACCAGGCACACCTGGGGAGGGCCGGCCGGCAGGGTAAGGCTGCCCAGGTCAGCTAATCCACAACCCTCAGGGAATCACATTGTTGAAAATGGACCTCGCTAAGGCAGAATAGAAGCCAAGGAAAATAAGGACACAATGCCATTTGCAGCACCGTAGATGAGTCTAGAGGTAATCACGTGACTTGTAGTAAGTCAGAAAGTGAAAGACACATATCATATCATATCACTTAGAGGTGTTACCTAAAATAGATAGCAGGGCAGTTATTTCCACTGAGAAGTGCAATAACAGGTTCATTAAACAAGCTTATGGTTCACCAATGGAAAGGTGTGAGGATTGGTTTCATTACGATATCGGGGTTAACAGACCTATACAAACAGAGGTGGCATATATAATCACCAAAGACCTATGGAATACCAAGAGAAGACTACTCAACATTCTGTCATAACGTACATGGGTAAAGGATCCCAGGAAGAACAGACATCTGTATATGTGTAAAAGAACCACATCTTCGACACCTACAATAAGCCAAACATTGTAATCATACTTGCTGTAATAAAAAATAAAAAATTAAATTAAAAATACGAACAAGAAGTAGGGAGACAAACTTGAGGGGCTTTCTCCTGGCACATTCCATTCTAAATTCCAATCTAGAACACGACTTCCATTGAGGCTCTGTTGCCCTAGTAACCAGATTTGGTAAGGGAGAACTGCTGCCACCTTGTGGCCGTTTCACACAACAGCAGCTTTAATCCCAGCGCTAATGGTCAGTTGATATTCAAAATCTTTGCAGGCCTGTAAAGGACACCTGCCCTGAAAACAAATCCTGGGGTCACATATCGACCAAAAAATTCAAAGGACGTCCATATTTCAAAACGACCGTTTCAAAAGGCATATTTTATGCACATTAGTGTTCTGCTTCTTTGTCTTTCTTTCTTTTTTGGTTAAAAAGACGGGAATGGAAAAAGGCATCCCTCAGAATGGGCGAAAATAGTTGCAAACGAATCAATGGACAAAGGTTTAATCTCCAATATATATAAACAGCTCATGCACCTTAATGTTAAAAAAACAAACAACCCAATACAAAAATGGGCAGAAGATCTAAAGAGACGTTTCTTCAAAGAAGACACAGAGAGGGCCAAGACGCACATGAAAAGCTGCTCAAGAGCACTAATTATTAGAGAAATGCAAATCAAAACTACAATGAGGTATCCCCTCACACCTGTTAGAATCGGCATCATCAGAAAATCTACAAACAACAAATTCTGGGGAGGGTGTGGACAAAAGGAACCCTCTTCCACTATTGGTGGGAATGTAAATTGATACAGTCACTATGGAGAACAGTATGGAGTTTCCTTAAAAACACTAGAAATAGAATTACCATCTGATCCAGCAATCCCACTTCTGGGCATATACCCAGAGAAAACCATAAATCAAAAAGGCACATTCACCACGATGTTCATTGCAGCACTATTTACAATAGCCAGGTAATGGAAGCAACCTAAATGCCCACAGACAGATGAATGGATAAAGATGGGGTACATATATAAAATGGAATATTACTCGGCCATAAAAAGGAATGAAACTGGGTCATTTGTAGAGACATCGATGGATCTAGAGACTGTCATACAGAATGAAGTAAGTCAGAAAGAGGAAAACAAATATTGTATATTAATGCATATATGTGGAACCTAAAAAAATGATACAGATGAACTGGTTTGCAGGGAAGAAATAGAGACGCAGAGGTAGAGAACAAACGTATGGACACCAAGTGTGGGAAGCCATGGGGTGGTGGTGGTGGGATGAGTTGGGAGATTGGGATTGACCTGTATACATGTATATGCATAAAATACATAAGTGATAATAACCTGCTGTATAAAAAAGTAAATAAAATTAAATTTAAAAATTTAAAAAAATAAAACTTAAAACTAAAACAAAAAAAGTTCTTCCCTTCACACAGATGTATTTATAGAAATGAATTATTTCCATGCTTATATCTATAAATACATAAAAGAGGAATAAAATCTAAGTTGAACCATAAACGAAAAAATACCTGATCCCACCAGTTGTACAGAGGAAAACCCTATCAGCGCACTTGCTCCAGCGGTAAACAATTCTGAAATTGGTCAGAGGTGTGGAATCATCACCCATCCAGCCAGCAACCCACCCCCCACGCAAGGAGCGTCCTCATTGCAAAGCTGGGAGACCGTGCCGAGGCATCTCTGAATAAAGGTGAGCTGAGCCCCAGTCCAGCTGCTGCTGAACTGTTCCCACCCTTCCCAGGTAAAACACCTGAATATGTACAAGGGCTTGAAAGCCTAGAGGAAGGGCCGCGGAGCCACACCAGCGACAGCACGCAGGCCAACATGGTGACTGCAGGTCAGCCAAGGTTGTCCTGGCCCCGTGCGCTCTTCCGGAAGCTTTCCATTATCCTGCCTGAGATACCCCTCCTGTCCCGGTCCCCACTGCTTTTTTCCTTCCTCACCTCTGTCCGGAGAGAAATTCCAGCGGAAGGTATGGGTGACACATCCTCTTCTTTACAGGTGGCAGCCTGGCAACTCCTGCAGAAAGGCCAGCAGAACCCCACTCACACCAGGCCACCAACAAAGCTGTGGCCCCTATTTCCCTCCCACCAGCTCAGCCCCGAGACTGCTGACGGGGCAGAGAATATGGAGTCAGGCACAGCTTCAGGGGCTATTGCCGCCTGGAGCGCTGTTTATATTGACCTCAACCAGGCACACCTGGGGAGGGCCGGCCGGCAGGGTAAGGCTGCCCAGGTCAGCTAATCCACAACCCTCAGGGAATCACATTGTTGAAAATGGACCTCGCTAAGGCAGAATAGAAGCCAAGGAAAATAAGGACACAATGCCATTTGCAGCACCGTAGATGAGTCTAGAGGTAATCACGTGACTTGTAGTAAGTCAGAAAGTGAAAGACACATATCATATCATATCACTTAGAGGTGTTACCTAAAATAGATAGCAGGGCAGTTATTTCCACTGAGAAGTGCAATCACAGGTTCATTAAACAAGCTTATGGTTCACCAATGGAAAGGTGTGAGGATTGGTTTCATTACGATATCGGGGTTAACAGACCTATACAAACAGAGGTGACATATATAATCACCAAAGACCTATGGAATACCAAGAGAAGACTACTCAACATTCTGTCATAACGTACATGGGTAAAGGATCCCAGGAAGAACAGACATCTGTATATGTGTAAAAGAACCACATCTTCGACACCTACAATAAGCCAAACATTGTAATCATACTTGCTGTAATAAAAAATAAAAAATTAAATTAAAAATACGAACAAGAAGTAGGGAGACAAACTTGAGGGGCTTTCTCCTGGCACATTCCATTCTAAATTCCAATCTAGAACACGACTTCCATTGAGGCTCTGTTGCCCTAGTAACCAGATTTGGTAAGGGAGAACTGCTGCCACCTTGTGGCCGTTTCACACAACAGCAGCTTTAATCCCAGCGCTAATGGTCAGTTGATATTCAAAATCTTTGCAGGCCTGTAAATGACACCTGCCCTGAAAACAAATCCTGGGGTCACATATCGACCAAAAAATTCAAAGGACGTCCATATTTCAAAACGACCGTTTCAAAAGGCATATTTTATGCACACTAGTGTTCTGCTTCTTTGTCTTTCTTTCTTTTTTGGTTAAAAAGACGGGAATGGAAAAAGGCATCCCTCAGAATGGGCGAAAATAGTTGCAAACGAATCAATGGACAAAGGTTTAATCTCCAATATATATAAACAGCTCATGCACCTTAATGTTAAAAAAACAAAAAACCCAATACAAAAATGGGCAGAAGATCTAAAGAGACGTTTCTTCAAAGAAGACACAGAGAGGGCCAAGACGCACATGAAAAGCTGCTCAAGAGCACTAATTATTAGAGAAATGCAAATCAAAAGTACAATGAGGTATCCCCTCACACCTGTTAGAATCGGCATCATCAGAAAATCTACAAACAACAAATTCTGGGGAGGGTGTGGACAAAAGGAACCCTCTTCCACTATTGGTGGGAATGTAAATTGATGCAGTCACTATGGAGAACAGTATGGAGTTTCCTTAAAAACACTAGAAATAGAATTACCATCTGATCCAGCAATCCCACTTCTGGGCATATACCCAGATAAAACCATAAATCAAAAAGGCACATTCACCACGGTGTTCATTGCAGCACTATTTACAATAGCCAGGTAATGGAAGCAACCTAAATGCCCACAGACAGATGAATGGATAAAGATGGGGTACATATATAAAATGGAATATTACTCGGCCATAAAAAGGAATGAAACTGGGTCATTTGTAGAGACATCGATGGATCTAGAGACTGTCATACAGAATGAAGTAAGTCAGAAAGAGGAAAACAAATATTGTATATTAATGCATATATGTGGAACCTAAAAAAATGATACAGATGAACTGGTTTGCATGGAAGAAATAGAGACGCAGAGGTAGAGAAGAAACGTATGGACACCAAGTGTGGGAAGCCATGGGGTGGTGGTGGTGGGATGAGTTGGGAGATTGGGATTGACCTGTATACATGTATATGCATAAAATACATAAGTGATAATAACCTGCTGTATAAAAAAGTAAATAAAATTAAATTTAAAAATTAAAAAAAATAAAACTTAAAACTAAAACAGAAAAAAGTTCTTCCCTTCACACAGATGTATTTATAGAAATGAATTATTTCCATGCTTATATCTATAAATACATAAAAGAGGAATAAAATCTAAGTTGAACCATAAACGAAAAAATACCTGAACCCACCAGTTGTACAGAGGAAAACCCTATCAGGGCACTTGCTCCAGCGGTAAACAATTCTGAAATTGGTCAGAGGTGTGGAATCATCACCCATCCAGCCAGCAACCCACCCCCCACGCAAGGAGCGTCCTCATTGCAAAGCTGGGAGACCGTGCCGAGGCATCTCTGAATAAAGGTGAGCTGAGCCCCAGTCCAGCTGCTGCTGAACTGTTCCCACCCTTCCCAGGTAAAACACCTGAATATGTACAAGGGCTTGAAAGCCTAGAGGAAGGGCCGCGGAGCCACACCAGCGACAGCACGCAGGCCAACATGGTGACTGCAGGTCAGCCAAGGTTGTCCTGGCCCCGTGCGCTCTTCCGGAAGCTTTCCATTATCCTGCCTGAGATACCCCTCCTGTCCCGGTCCCCACTGATTTTTCCTTCCTCACCTCTGTCCGGAGAGAAATTCCAGCGGAAGGTATGGGTGACACATCCTCTTCTTTACAGGTGGCAGCCTGGCAACTCCTGCAGAAAGGCCAGCAGAACCCCACTCACACCAGGCCACCAACAAAGCTGTGGACCCTATTTCCCTCCCACCAGCTCAGCCCCGAGACTGCTGACGGGGCAGAGAATATGGAGTCAGGCACAGCTTCAGGGGCTATTGCCGCCTGGAGCGCTGTTTATATTGACCTCAACCAGGCACACCTGGGGAGGGCCGGCCGGCAGGGTAAGGCTGCCCAGGTCAGCTAATCCACAACCCTCAGGGAATCACATTGTTGAAAATGGACCTCGCTAAGGCAGAATAGAAGCCAAGGAAAATAAGGACACAATGCCATTTGCAGCACCGTAGATGAGTCTAGAGGTAATCACGTGACTTGTAGTAAGTCAGAAAGTGAAAGACACATATCATATCATATCACTTAGAGGTGTTACCTAAAATAGATAGCAGGGCAGTTATTTCCACTGAGAAGTGCAATCACAGGTTCATTAAACAAGCTTATGGTTCACCAATGGAAAGGTGTGAGGATTGGTTTCATTACGATATCGGGGTTAACAGACCTATACAAACAGAGGTGGCATATATAATCACCAAAGACCTATGGAATACCAAGAGAAGACTACTCAACATTCTGTCATAACGTACATGGGTAAAGGATCCCAGGAAGAACAGACATCTGTATATGTGTAAAAGAACCACATCTTCGACACCTACAATAAGCCAAACATTGTAATCATACTTGCTGTAATAAAAAATAAAAAATTAAATTAAAAATACGAACAAGAAGTAGGGAGACAAACTTGAGGGGCTTTCTCCTGGCACATTCCATTCTAAATTCCAATCTAGAACACGACTTCCATTGAGGCTCTGTTGCCCTAGTAACCAGATTTGGTAAGGGAGAACTGCTGCCACCTTGTGGCCGTTTCACACAACAGCAGCTTTAATCCCAGCGCTAATGGTCAGTTGATATTCAAAATCATTGCAGGCCTGTAATGACACCTGCCCTGAAAACAAATCCTAGGGGTCACATATCGACCAAAAAATTCAAAGGACGTCCATATTTCAAAACGACCGTTTCAAAAGGCATATTTTATGCACATTAGTGTTCTGCTTCTTTGTCTTTCTTTCTTTTTTGGTTAAAAAGACGGGAATGGAAAAAGGCATCCCTCAGAATGGGCGAAAATAGTTGCAAACGAATCAATGGACAAAGGTTTAATCTCCAATATATATAAACAGCTCATGCACCTTAATGTTAAAAAAGCAAAAAACCCAATACAAAAATGGGCAGAAGATCTAAAGAGACGTTTCTTCAAAGAAGACACAGAGAGGGCCAAGACGCACATGAAAAGCTGCTCAAGAGCACTAATTATTAGAGAAATGCAAATCAAAACTACAATGAGGTATCCCCTCACACCTGTTAGAATCGGCATCATCAGAAAATCTACAAACAACAAATTCTGGGGAGGGTGTGGACAAAAGGAACCCTCTTCCACTATTGGTGGGAATGTAAATTGATACAGTCACTATGGAGAACAGTATGGAGTTTCCTTAAAAACACTAGAAGTAGAATTACCATCTGATCCAGCAATCCCACTTCTGGGCATATACCCAGATAAAACCATAAATCAAAAAGGCACATTCACCACGATGTTCATTGCAGCACTATTTACAATAGCCAGGTAATGGAAGCAACCTAAATGCCCACAGACAGATGAATGGATAAAGATGGGGTACATATATAAAATGGAATATTACTCGGCCATAAAAAGGAATGAAACTGGGTCATTTGTAGAGACATCGATGGATCTAGAGACTGTCATACAGAATGAAGTAAGTCAGAAAGAGGAAAACAAATATTGTATATTAATGCATATATGTGGAACCTAAAAAAATGATACAGATGAACTGGTTTGCAGGGAAGAAATAGAGACGCAGAGGTAGAGAAGAAACGTATGGACACCAAGTGTGGGAAGCCATGGGGTGGTGGTGGTGGGATGAGTTGGGAGATTGGGATTGACCTGTATACATGTATATGCATAAAATACATAAGTGATAATAACTTACTGTATAAAAAAGTAAATAAAATTAAATTTAAAAATTTAAAAAAATAAAACTTAAAACTAAAACAAAAAAAGTTCTTCCCTTCACACAGATGTATTTATAGAAATGAATTATTTCCATGCTTATATCTATAAATACATAAAAGAGGAATAAAATCTAAGTTGAACCATAAACGAAAAAATACCTGAACCCACCAGTTGTACAGAGGAAAACCCTATCAGGGCACTTGCTCCAGCGGTAAACAATTCTGAAATTGGTCAGAGGTGTGGAATCATCACCCATCCAGCCAGCAACCCACCCCCCACGCAAGGAGCGTCCTCATTGCAAAGCTGGGAGACCGTGCCGAGGCATCTCTGAATAAAGGTGAGCTGAGCCCCAGTCCAGCTGCTGCTGAACTGTTCCCACCCTTCCCAGGTAAAACACCTGAATATGTACAAGGGCTTGAAAGCCTAGAGGAAGGGCCGCGGAGCCACACCAGCGACAGCACGCAGGCCAACATGGTGACTGCAGGTCAGCCAAGGTTGTCCTGGCCCCGTGCACTCTTCCAGAAGCTTTCCATTATCCTGCCTGAGATACCCCTCCTGTCCCGGTCCCCACTGATTTTTCCTTCCTCACCTCTGTCCAGAGAGAAATTCCAGCGGAAGGTATGGGTGACACATCCTCTTCTTTACAGGTGGCAGCCTGGCAACTCCTGCAGAAAGGCCAGCAGAACCCCACTCACACCAGGCCACCAACAAAGCTGTGGCCCCTATTTCCCTCCCACCAGCTCAGCCCCGAGACTGCTGACGGGGCAGAGAATATGGAGTCAGGCACAGCTTCAGGGGCTATTGCCGCCTGGAGCGCTGTTTATATTGACCTCAACCAGGCACACCTGGGGAGGGCCGGCCGGCAGGGTAAGGCTGCCCAGGTCAGCTAATCCACAACCCTCAGGGAATCACATTGTTGAAAATGGACCTCGCTAAGGCAGAATAGAAGCCAAGGAAAATAAGGACACAATGCCATTTGCAGCACCGTAGATGAGTCTAGAGGTAATCACGTGACTTGTAGTAAGTCAGAAAGTGAAAGACACATATCATATCATATCACTTAGAGGTGTTACCTAAAATAGATAGCAGGGCAGTTATTTCCACTGAGAAGTGCAATCACAGGTTCATTAAACAAGCTTATGGTTCACCAATGGAAAGGTGTGAGGATTGGTTTCATTACGATATCGGGGTTAACAGACCTATACAAACAGAGGTGGCATATATAATCACCAAAGACCTATGGAATACCAAGAGAAGACTACTCAACATTCTGTCATAACGTACATGGGTAAAGGATCCCAGGAAGAACAGACATCTGTATATGTGTAAAAGAACCACATCTTCGACACCTACAATAAGCCAAACATTGTAATCATACTTGCTGTAATAAAAAATAAAAAATTAAATTAAAAATACGAACAAGAAGTAGGGAGACAAACTTGAGGGGCTTTCTCCTGGCACATTCCATTCTAAATTCCAATCTAGACCACGACTTCCATTCAGGCTCTGTTGCCCTAGTAACCAGATTTGGTAAGGGAGAACTGCTGCCACCTTGTGGCCGTTTCACACAACAGCAGCTTTAATCCCAGCGCTAATGGTCAGTTGATATTCAAAATCTTTGCAGGCCTGTAATGACACCTGCCCTGAAAACAAATCCTAGGGGTCACATATCGACCAAAAAATTCAAAGGACGTCCATATTTCAAAACGACCGTTTCAAAAGGCATATTTTATGCACATTAGTGTTCTGCTTCTTTGTCTTTCTTTCTTTTTTGGTTAAAAAGACGGGAATGGAAAAAGGCATCCCTCAGAATGGGCGAAAATAGTTGCAAACGAATCAATGGACAAAGGTTTAATCTCCAATATATATAAACAGCTCATGCACCTTAATGTTAAAAAAACAAAAAACCCAATACAAAAATGGGCAGAAGATCTAAAGAGACGTTTCTTCAAAGAAGACACAGAGAGGGCCAAGACGCACATGAAAAGCTGCTCAAGAGCACTAATTATTAGAGAAATGCAAATCAAAACTACAATGAGGTATCCCCTCACACCTGTTAGAATCGGCATCATCAGAAAATCTACAAACAACAAATTCTGGGGAGGGTGTGGACAAAAGGAACCCTCTTCCACTATTGGTGGGAATGTAAATTGATACAGTCACTATGGAGAACAGTATGGAGTTTCCTTAAAAACACTAGAAATAGAATTACCATCTGATCCAGCAATCCCACTTCTGGGCATATACCCAGAGAAAACCATAAATCAAAAAGGCACATTCACCACGATGTTCATTGCAGCACTATTTACAATAGCCAGGTAATGGAAGCAACCTAAATGCCCACAGACAGATGAATGGATAAAGATGGGGTACATATATAAAATGGAATATTACTCGGCCATAAAAAGGAATGAAACTGGGTCATTTGTAGAGACATCGATGGATCTAGAGACTGTCATACAGAATGAAGTAAGTCAGAAAGAGGAAAACAAATATTGTATATTAATGCATATATGTGGAACCTAAAAAAATGATACAGATGAACTCGTTTGCAGGGAAGAAATAGAGACGCAGAGGTAGAGAAGAAACGTATGGACACCAAGTGTGGGAAGCCATGGGGTGGTGGTGGTGGGATGAGTTGGGAGATTGGGATTGACCTGTATACATGTATATGCATAAAATACATAAGTGATAATAACTTGCTGTATAAAAAAGTAAATAAAATTAAATTTAAAAATTAAAAAAAATAAAACTTAAAACTAAAACAGAAAAAAGTTCTTCCCTTCACACAGATGTATTTATAGAAATGAATTATTTCCATGCTTATATCTATAAATACATAAAAGAGGAATAAAATCTAAGTTGAACCATAAACGAAAAAATACCTGAACCCACCAGTTGTACAGAGGAAAACCCTATCAGGGCACTTGCTCCAGCGGTAAACAATTCTGAAATTGGTCAGAGGTGTGGAATCATCACCCATCCAGCCAGCAACCCACCCCCCACGCAAGGAGCGTCCTCATTGCAAAGCTGGGAGACCGTGCCGAGGCATCTCTGAATAAAGGTGAGCTGAGCCCCAGTCCAGCTGCTGCTGAACTGTTCCCACCCTTCCCAGGTAAAACACCTGAATATGTACAAGGGCTTGAAAGCCTAGAGGAAGGGCCGCGGAGCCACACCAGCGACAGCACGCAGGCCAACATGGTGACTGCAGGTCAGCCAAGGTTGTCCTGGCCCCGTGCGCTCTTCCGGAAGCTTTCCATTATCCTGCCTGAGATACCCCTCCTGTCCCGGTCCCCACTGCTTTTTTCCTTCCTCACCTCTGTCCGGAGAGAAATTCCAGCGGAAGGTATGGGTGACACATCCTCTTCTTTACAGGTGGCAGCCTGGCAACTCCTGCAGAAAGGCCAGCAGAACCCCACTCACACCAGGCCACCAACAAAGCTGGGGCCCCTATTTCCCTCCCACCAGCTCAGCCCCGAGACTGCTGACGGGGCAGAGAATATGGAGTCAGGCACAGCTTCAGGGGCTATTGCCGCCTGGAGCGCTGTTTATATTGACCTCAACCAGGCACACCTGGGGAGGGCCGGCCGGCAGGGTAAGGCTGCCCAGGTCAGCTAATCCACAACCCTCAGGGAATCACATTGTTGAAAATGGACCTCGCTAAGGCAGAATAGAAGCCAAGGAAAATAAGGACACAATGCCATTTGCAGCACCGTAGATGAGTCTAGAGGTAATCACGTGACTTGTAGTAAGTCAGAAAGTGAAAGACACATATCATATCATATCACTTAGAGGTGTTACCTAAAATAGATAGCAGGGCAGTTATTTCCACTGAGAAGTGCAATCACAGGTTCATTAAACAAGCTTATGGTTCACCAATGGAAAGGTGTGAGGATTGGTTTCATTACGATATCGGGGTTAACAGACCTATACAAACAGAGGTGACATATATAATCACCAAAGACCTATGGAATACCAAGAGAAGACTACTCAACATTCTGTCATAACGTACATGGGTAAAGGATCCCAGGAAGAACAGACATCTGTATATGTGTAAAAGAACCACATCTTCGACACCTACAATAAGCCAAACATTGTAATCATACTTGCTGTAATAAAAAATAAAAAATTAAATTAAAAATACGAACAAGAAGTAGGGAGACAAACTTGAGGGGCTTTCTCCTGGCACATTCCATTCTAAATTCCAATCTAGAACACGACTTCCATTGAGGCTCTGTTGCCCTAGTAACCAGATTTGGTAAGGGATAACTGCTGCCACCTTGTGGCCGTTTCACACAACAGCAGCTATAATCCCAGCGCTAAAGGTCAGTTGATACTCAAAATCATTGCAGGCCTGTAAATGACACCTGCCCTGAAAACAAATCCTGGGGTGACATATCGACCAAAAAATTCAAAGGACGTCCATATTTCAAAACGACCGTTTCAAAAGGCATATTTTATGCACATTAGTGTTCTGCTTCTTTGTCTTTCTTTCTTTTTTGGTTAAAAAGACGGGAATGGAAAAAGGCATCCCTCAGAATGGGCGAAAATAGTTGCAAACCAATCAATGGACAAAGGTTTAATCTCCAATATATAAAAACAGCTCATGCTCCTTAATGTTAAAAAAACAAAAAACCCAATACAAAAATGGGCAGAAGACCTAAAGAGACGTTTCTTCAAAGAAGACACAGAGAGGGCCAAGACGCACATGAAAAGCTGCTCAAGAGCACTAATTATTAGAGAAATGCAAATCAAAAGTACAATGAGGTATCCCCTCACACCTGTTAGAATCGGCATCATCAGAAAATCTACAAACAACAAATTCTGGGGAGGGTGTGGACAAAAGGAACCCTCTTCCACTATTGGTGGGAATGTAAATTGATACAGTCACTATGGAGAACAGTATGGAGTTTCCTTAAAAACACTAGAAATAGAATTACCATCTGATCCAGCAATCCCACTTCTGGGCATATACCCAGATAAAACCATAAATCAAAAAGGCACATTCACCACGATGTTCATTGCAGCACTATTTACAATAGCCAGGTAATGGAAGCAACCTAAATGCCCACAGACAGATGAATGGATAAAGATGGGGTACATATATAAAATGGAATATTACTCGGCCATAAAAAGGAATGAAACTGGGTCATTTGTAGAGACATCGATGGATCTAGAGACTGTCATACAGAATGAAGTAAGTCAGAAAGAGGAAAACAAATATTGTATATTAATGCATATATGTGGAACCTAAAAAAATGATACAGATGAACTGGTTTGCAGGGAAGAAATAGAGACGCAGAGGTAGAGAACAAACGTATGGACACTAAGTGTGGGAAGCCATGGGGTGGTGGTGGTGGGATGAGTTGGGAGATTGGGATTGACCTGTATACATGTATATGCATAAAATACATAAGTGATAATAACCTGCTGTATAAAAAAGTAAATAAAATTAAATTTAAAAATTAAAAAAAATAAAACTTAAAACTAAAACAAAAAAAGTTCTTCCCTTCACACAGATGTATTTATAGAAATGAATTATTTCCATGCTTATATCTATAAATACATAAAAGAGGAATAAAATCTAAGTTGAACCATAAACGAAAAAATACCTGAACCCACCAGTTGTACAGAGGAAAACCCTATCAGGGCACTTGCTCCAGCGGTAAACAATTCTGAAATTGGTCAGAGGTGTGGAATCATCACCCATCCAGCCAGCAACCCACCCCCCACGCAAGGAGCGTCCTCATTGCAAAGCTGGGAGACCGTGCCGAGGCATCTCTGAATAAAGGTGAGCTGAGCCCCAGTCCAGCTGCTGCTGAACTGTTCCCACCCTTCCCAGGTAAAACACCTGAATATGTACAAGGGCTTGAAAGCCTAGAGGAAGGGCCGCGGAGCCACACCAGCGACAGCACGCAGGCCAACATGGTGACTGCAGGTCAGCCAAGGTTGTCCTGGCCCCGTGCGCTCTTCCGGAAGCTTTCCATTATCCTGCCTGAGATACCCCTCCTGTCCCGGTCCCCACTGATTTTTCCTTCCTCACCTCTGTCCGGAGAGAAATTCCAGCGGAAGGTATGGGTGACACATCCTCTTCTTTACAGGTGGCAGCCTGGCAACTCCTGCAGAAAGGCCAGCAGAACCCCACTCACACCAGGCCACCAACAAAGCTGTGGCCCCTATTTCCCTCCCACCAGCTCAGCCCCGAGACTGCTGACGGGGCAGAGAATATGGAGTCAGGCACAGCTTCAGGGGCTATTGCCGCCTGGAGCGCTGTTTATATTGACCTCAACCAGGCACACCTGGGGAGGGCCGGCCGGCAGGGTAAGGCTGCCCAGGTCAGCTAATCCACAACCCTCAGGGAATCACATTGTTGAAAATGGACCTCGCTAAGGCAGAATAGAAGCCAAGGAAAATAAGGACACAATGCCATTTGCAGCACCGTAGATGAGTCTAGAGGTAATCACGTGACTTGTAGTAAGTCAGAAAGTGAAAGACACATATCATATCATATCACTTAGAGGTGTTACCTAAAATAGATAGCAGGGCAGTTATTTCCACTGAGAAGTGCAATCACAGGTTCATTAAACAAGCTTATGGTTCACCAATGGAAAGGTGTGAGGATTGGTTTCATTACGATATCGGGGTTAACAGACCTATACAAACAGAGGTGACATATATAATCACCAAAGACCTATGGAATACCAAGAGAAGACTACTCAACATTCTGTCATAACGTACATGGGTAAAGGATCCCAG
The DNA here is from genome assembly GCF_964165515.1 of Mesoplodon bidens. Lineage (NCBI taxonomy): Eukaryota > Metazoa > Chordata > Mammalia > Artiodactyla > Ziphiidae > Mesoplodon > Mesoplodon bidens. The sequence goes on from NW_027671903.1 coordinate 1,664,691, forward strand.
GAAGAACAGACATCTGTATATGTGTAAAAGAACCACATCTTCGACACCTACAATAAGCCAAACATTGTAATCATACTTGCTGTAATAAAAAATAAAAAATTAAATTAAAAATACGAACAAGAAGTAGGGAGACAAACTTGAGGGGCTTTCTCCTGGCACATTCCATTCTAAATTCCAATCTAGAACACGACTTCCATTGAGGCTCTGTTGCCCTAGTAACCAGATTTGGTAAGGGAGAACTGCTGCCACCTTGTGGCCGTTTCACACAACAGCAGCTTTAATCCCAGCGCTAATGGTCAGTTGATACTCAAAATCATTGCAGGCCTGTAAATGACACCTGCCCTGAAAACAAATCCTGGGGTGACATATCGACCAAAAAATTCAAAGGACGTCCATATTTCAAAACGACCGTTTCAAAAGGCATATTTTATGCACATTAGTGTTCTGCTTCTTTGTCTTTCTTTCTTTTTTGGTTAAAAAGACGGGAATGGAAAAAGGCATCCCTCAGAATGGGCGAAAATAGTTGCAAACCAATCAATGGACAAAGGTTTAATCTCCAATATATATAAACAGCTCATGCACCTTAATGTTAAAAAAACAAAAAACCCAATACAAAAATGGGCAGAAGATCTAAAGAGACGTTTCTTCTAAGAAGACACAGAGAGGGCCAAGACGCACATGAAAAGCTGCTCAAGAGCACTAATTACTAGAGAAATGCAAATCAAAAGTACAATGAGGTATCCCCTCACACCTGTTAGAATCGGCATCATCAGAAAATCTACAAACAACAAATTCTGGGGAGGGTGTGGACAAAAGGAACCCTCTTCCACTATTGGTGGGAATGTAAATTGATACAGTCACTATGGAGAACAGTATGGAGTTTCCTTAAAAACACTAGAAATAGAATTACCATCTGATCCAGCAATCCCACTTCTGGGCATATACCCAGATAAAACCATAAATCAAAAAGGCACATTCACCACGATGTTCATTGCAGCACTATTTACAATAGCCAGGTAATGGAAGCAACCTAAATGCCCACAGACAGATGAATGGATAAAGATGGGGTACATATATAAAATGGAATATTACTCGGCCATAAAAAGGAATGAAACTGGGTCATTTGTAGAGACATCGATGGATCTAGAGACTGTCATACAGAATGAAGTAAGTCAGAAAGAGGAAAACAAATATTGTATATTAATGCATATATGTGGAACCTAAAAAAATGATACAGATGAACTGGTTTGCAGGGAAGAAATAGAGACGCAGAGGTAGAGAAGAAACGTATGGACACCAAGTGTGGGAAGCCATGGGGTGGTGGTGGTGGGATGAGTTGGGAGATTGGGATTGACCTGTATACATGTATATGCATAAAATACATAAGTGATAATAACCTGCTGTATAAAAAAGTAAATAAAATTAAATTTAAAAATTAAAAAAAATAAAACTTAAAACTAAAACAGAAAAAAGTTCTTCCCTTCACACAGATGTATTTATAGAAATGAATTATTTCCATGCTTATATCTATAAATACATAAAAGAGGAATAAAATCTAAGTTGAACCATAAACGAAAAAATACCTGAACCCACCAGTTATACAGAGGAAAACCCTATCAGGGCACTTGCTCCAGCGGTAAACAATTCTGAAATTGGTCAGAGGTGTGGAATCATCACCCATCCAGCCAGCAACCCACCCCCCACGCAAGGAGCGTCCTCATTGCAAAGCTGGGAGACCGTGCCGAGGCATCTCTGAATAAAGGTGAGCTGAGCCCCAGTCCAGCTGCTGCTGAACTGTTCCCACCCTTCCCAGGTAAAACACCTGAATATGTACAAGGGCTTGAAAGCCTAGAGGAAGGGCCGCGGAGCCACACCAGCGACAGCACGCAGGCCAACATGGTGACTGCAGGTCAGCCAAGGTTGTCCTGGCCCCGTGCGCTCTTCCGGAAGCTTTCCATTATCCTGCCTGAGATACCCCTCCTGTCCCGGTCCCCACTGATTTTTCCTTCCTCACCTCTGTCCGGAGAGAAATTCCAGCGGAAGGTATGGGTGACACATCCTCTTCTTTACAGGTGGCAGCCTGGCAACTCCTGCAGAAAGGCCAGCAGAACCCCACTCACACCAGGCCACCAACAAAGCTGTGGCCCCTATTTCCCTCCCACCAGCTCAGCCCCGAGACTGCTGACGGGGCAGAGAATATGGAGTCAGGCACAGCTTCAGGGGCTATTGCCGCCTGGAGCGCTGTTTATATTGACCTCAACCAGGCACACCTGGGGAGGGCCGGCCGGCAGGGTAAGGCTGCCCAGGTCAGCTAATCCACAACCCTCAGGGGATCACATTGTTGAAAATGGACCTCGCTAAGGCAGAATAGAAGCCAAGGAAAATAAGGACACAATGCCATTTGCAGCACCGTAGATGAGTCTAGAGGTAATCACGTGACTTGTAGTAAGTCAGAAAGTGAAAGACACATATCATATCATATCACTTAGAGGTGTTACCTAAAATAGATAGCAGGGCAGTTATTTCCACTGAGAAGTGCAATCACAGGTTCATTAAACAAGCTTATGGTTCACCAATGGAAAGGTGTGAGGATTGGTTTCATTACGATATCGGGGTTAACAGACCTATACAAACAGAGGTGACATATATAATCACCAAAGACCTATGGAATACCAAGAGAAGACTACTCAACATTCTGTCATAACGTACATGGGTAAAGGATCCCAGGAAGAACAGACATCTGTATATGTGTAAAAGAACCACATCTTCGACACCTACAATAAGCCAAACATTGTAATCATACTTGCTGTAATAAAAAATAAAAAATTAAATTAAAAATACGAACAAGAAGTAGGGAGACAAACTTGAGGGGCTTTCTCCTGGCACATTCCATTCTAAATTCCAATCTAGAACACGACTTCCATTGAGGCTCTGTTGCCCTAGTAACCAGATTTGGTAAGGGAGAACTGCTGCCACCTTGTGGCCGTTTCACACAACAGCAGCTTTAATCCCAGCGCTAATGGTCAGTTGATACTCAAAATCTTTGCAGGCCTGTAAATGACACCTGCCCTGAAAACAAATCCTGGGGTCACATATCGACCAAAAAATTCAAAGGACGTCCATATTTCAAAACGACCGTTTCAAAAGGCATATTTTATGCACATTAGTGTTCTGCTTCTTTGTCTTTCTTTCTTTTTTGGTTAAAAAGACGGGAATGGAAAAAGGCATCCCTCAGAATGGGCGAAAATAGTTGCAAACCAATCAATGGACAAAGGTTTAATCTCCAATATATATAAACAGCTCATGCACCTTAATGTTAAAAAAACAAAAAACCCAATACAAAAATGGGCAGAAGATCTAAAGAGACGTTTCTTCAAAGAAGACACAGAGAGGGCCAAGACGCACATGAAAAGCTGCTCAAGAGCACTAATTATTAGAGAAATGCAAATCAAAAGTACAATGAGGTATCCCCTCACACCTGTTAGAATCGGCATCATCAGAAAATCTACAAACAACAAATTCTGGGGAGGGTGTGGACAAAAGGAACCCTCTTCCACTATTGGTGGGAATGTAAATTGATACAGTCACTATGGAGAACAGTATGGAGTTTCCTTAAAAACACTAGAAATAGAATTACCATCTGATCCAGCAATCCCACTTCTGGGCATATACCCAGATAAAACCATAAATCAAAAAGGCACATTCACCACGATGTTCATTGCAGCACTATTTACAATAGCCAGGTAATGGAAGCAACCTAAATGCCCACAGACAGATGAATGGATAAAGATGGGGTACATATATAAAATGGAATATTACTCGGCCATAAAAAGGAATGAAACTGGGTCATTTGTAGAGACATCGATGGATCTAGAGACTGTCATACAGAATGAAGTAAGTCAGAAAGAGGAAAACAAATATTGTATATTAATGCATATATGTGGAACCTAAAAAAATGATACAGATGAACTGGTTTGCAGGGAAGAAATAGAGACGCAGAGGTAGAGAACAAACGTATGGACACCAAGTGTGGGAAGCCATGGGGTGGTGGTGGTGGGATGAGTTGGGAGATTGGGATTGACCTGTATACATGTATATGCATAAAATACATAAGTGATAATAACCTGCTGTATAAAAAAGTAAATAAAATTAAATTTAAAAATTAAAAAAAATAAAACTTAAAACTAAAACAAAAAAAGTTCTTCCCTTCACACAGATGTATTTATAGAAATGAATTATTTCCATGCTTATATCTATAAATACATAAAAGAGGAATAAAATCTAAGTTGAACCATAAACGAAAAAATACCTGAACCCACCAGTTGTACAGAGGAAAACCCTATCAGGGCACTTGCTCCAGCGGTAAACAATTCTGAAATTGGTCAGAGGTGTGGAATCATCACCCATCCAGCCAGCAACCCACCCCCCACGCAAGGAGCGTCCTCATTGCAAAGCTGGGAGACCGTGCCGAGGCATCTCTGAATAAAGGTGAGCTGAGCCCCAGTCCAGCTGCTGCTGAACTGTTCCCACCCTTCCCAGGTAAAACACCTGAATATGTACAAGGGCTTGAAAGCCTAGAGGAAGGGCCGCGGAGCCACACCAGCGACAGCACGCAGGCCAACATGGTGACTGCAGGTCAGCCAAGGTTGTCCTGGCCCCGTGCGCTCTTCCGGAAGCTTTCCATTATCCTGCCTGAGATACCCCTCCTGTCCCGGTCCCCACTGATTTTTCCTTCCTCACCTCTGTCCGGAGAGAAATTCCAGCGGAAGGTATGGGTGACACATCCTCTTCTTTACAGGTGGCAGCCTGGCAACTCCTGCAGAAAGGCCAGCAGAACCCCACTCACACCAGGCCACCAACAAAGCTGTGGCCCCTATTTCCCTCCCACCAGCTCAGCCCCGAGACTGCTGACGGGGCAGAGAATATGGAGTCAGGCACAGCTTCAGGGGCTATTGCCGCCTGGAGCGCTGTTTATATTGACCTCAACCAGGCACACCTGGGGAGGGCCGGCCGGCAGGGTAAGGCTGCCCAGGTCAGCTAATCCACAACCCTCAGTGGATCACATTGTTGAAAATGGACCTCGCTAAGGCAGAATAGAAGCCAAGGAAAATAAGGACACAATGCCATTTGCAGCACCGTAGATGAGTCTAGAGGTAATCACGTGACTTGTAGTAAGTCAGAAAGTGAAAGACACATATCATATCATATCACTTAGAGGTGTTACCTAAAATAGATAGCAGGGCAGTTATTTCCACTGAGAAGTGCAATCACAGGTTCATTAAACAAGCTTATGGTTCACCAATGGAAAGGTGTGAGGATTGGTTTCATTACGATATCGGGGTTAACAGACCTATACAAACAGAGGTGACATATATAATCACCAAAGACCTATGGAATACCAAGAGAAGACTACTCAACATTCTGTCATAACGTACATGGGTAAAGGATCCCAGGAAGAACAGACATCTGTATATGTGTAAAAGAACCACATCTTCGACACCTACAATAAGCCAAACATTGTAATCATACTTGCTGTAATAAAAAATAAAAAATTAAATTAAAAATACGAACAAGAAGTAGGGAGACAAACTTGAGGGGCTTTCTCCTGGCACATTCCATTCTAAATTCCAATCTAGAACACGACTTCCATTGAGGCTCTGTTGCCCTAGTAACCAGATTTGGTAAGGGAGAACTGCTGCCACCTTGTGGCCGTTTCACACAACAGCAGCTTTAATCCCAGCGCTAATGGTCAGTTGATACTCAAAATCTTTGCAGGCCTGTAAATGACACCTGCCCTGAAAACAAATCCTGGGGTCACATATCGACCAAAAAATTCAAAGGACGTCCATATTTCAAAACGACCGTTTCAAAAGGCATATTTTATGCACATTAGTGTTCTGCTTCTTTGTCTTTCTTTCTTTTTTGGTTAAAAAGACGGGAATGGAAAAAGGCATCCCTCAGAATGGGCGAAAATAGTTGCAAACCAATCAATGGACAAAGGTTTAATCTCCAATATATATAAACAGCTCATGCACCTTAATGTTAAAAAAACAAAAAACCCAATACAAAAATGGGCAGAAGGTCTAAAGAGACGTTTCTTCAAAGAAGACACAGAGAGGGCCAAGACGCACATGAAAAGCTGCTCAAGAGCACTAATTATTAGAGAAATGCAAATCAAAAGTACAATGAGGTATCCCCTCACACCTGTTAGAATCGGCATCATCAGAAAATCTACAAACAACAAATTCTGGGGAGGGTGTGGACAAAAGGAACCCTCTTCCACTATTGGTGGGAATGTAAATTGATACAGTCACTATGGAGAACAGTATGGAGTTTCCTTAAAAACACTAGAAATAGAATTACCATCTGATCCAGCAATCCCACTTCTGGGCATATACCCAGATAAAACCATAAATCAAAAAGGCACATTCACCACGATGTTCATTGCAGCACTATTTACAATAGCCAGGTAATGGAAGCAACCTAAATGCCCACAGACAGATGAATGGATAAAGATGGGGTACATATATAAAATGGAATATTACTCGGCCATAAAAAGGAATGAAACTGGGTCATTTGTAGAGACATCGATGGATCTAGAGACTGTCATACAGAATGAAGTAAGTCAGAAAGAGGAAAACAAATATTGTATATTAATGCATATATGTGGAACCTAAAAAATGATACAGATGAACTGGTTTGCAGGGAAGAAATAGAGACGCAGAGGTAGAGAACAAACGTATGGACACCAAGTGTGGGAAGCCATGGGGTGGTGGTGGTGGGATGAGTTGGGAGATTGAGATTGACCTGTATACATGTATATGCATAAAATACATAAGTGATAATAACCTGCTGTATAAAAAAGTAAATAAAATTAAATTTAAAAATTAAAAAAAATAAAACTTAAAACTAAAACAGAAAAAAGTTCTTCCCTTCACACAGATGTATTTATAGAAATGAATTATTTCCATGCTTATATCTATAAATACATAAAAGAGGAATAAAATCTAAGTTGAACCATAAACGAAAAAATACCTGAACCCACCAGTTGTACAGAGGAAAACCCTATCAGGGCACTTGCTCCAGCGGTAAACAATTCTGAAATTGGTCAGAGGTGTGGAATCATCACCCATCCAGCCAGCAACCCACCCCCCACGCAAGGAGCGTCCTCATTGCAAAGCTGGGAGACCGTGCCGAGGCATCTCTGAATAAAGGTGAGCTGAGCCCCAGTCCAGCTGCTGCTGAACTGTTCCCACCCTTCCCAGGTAAAACACCTGAATATGTACAAGGGCTTGAAAGCCTAGAGGAAGGGCCGCGGAGCCACACCAGCGACAGCACGCAGGCCAACATGGTGACTGCAGGTCAGCCAAGGTTGTCCTGGCCCCGTGCGCTCTTCCGGAAGCTTTCCATTATCCTGCCTGAGATACCCCTCCTGTCCCGGTCCCCACTGATTTTTCCTTCCTCACCTCTGTCCGGAGAGAAATTCCAGCGGAAGGTATGGGTGACACATCCTCTTCTTTACAGGTGGCAGCCTGGCAACTCCTGCAGAAAGGCCAGCAGAACCCCACTCACACCAGGCCACCAACAAAGCTGTGGCCCCTATTTCCCTCCCACCAGCTCAGCCCCGAGACTGCTGACGGGGCAGAGAATATGGAGTCAGGCACAGCTTCAGGGGCTATTGCCGCCTGGAGCGCTGTTTATATTGACCTCAACCAGGCACACCTGGGGAGGGCCGGCCGGCAGGGTAAGGCTGCCCAGGTCAGCTAATCCACAACCCTCAGGGGATCACATTGTTGAAAATGGACCTCGCTAAGGCAGAATAGAAGCCAAGGAAAATAAGGACACAATGCCATTTGCAGCACCGTAGATGAGTCTAGAGGTAATCACGTGACTTGTAGTAAGTCAGAAAGTGAAAGACACATATCATATCATATCACTTAGAGGTGTTACCTAAAATAGATAGCAGGGCAGTTATTTCCACTGAGAAGTGCAATCACAGGTTCATTAAACAAGCTTATGGTTCACCAATGGAAAGGTGTGAGGATTGGTTTCATTACGATATCGGGGTTAACAGACCTATACAAACAGAGGTGACATATATAATCACCAAAGACCTATGGAATACCAAGAGAAGACTACTCAACATTCTGTCATAACGTACATGGGTAAAGGATCCCAGGAAGAACAGACATCTGTATATGTGTAAAAGAACCACATCTTCGACACCTACAATAAGCCAAACATTGTAATCATACTTGCTGTAATAAAAAATAAAAAATTAAATTAAAAATACGAACAAGAAGTAGGGAGACAAACTTGAGGGGCTTTCTCCTGGCACATTCCATTCTAAATTCCAATCTAGAACACGACTTCCATTGAGGCTCTGTTGCCCTAGTAACCAGATTTGGTAAGGGAGAACTGCTGCCACCTTGTGGCCGTTTCACACAACAGCAGCTTTAATCCCAGCGCTAATGGTCAGTTGATACTCAAAATCTTTGCAGGCCTGTAAATGACACCTGCCCTGAAAACAAATCCTGGGGTCACATATCGACCAAAAAATTCAAAGGACGTCCATATTTCAAAACGACCGTTTCAAAAGGCATATTTTATGCACATTAGTGTTCTGCTTCTTTGTCTTTCTTTCTTTTTTGGTTAAAAAGACGGGAATGGAAAAAGGCATCCCTCAGAATGGGCGAAAATAGTTGCAAACGAATCAATGGACAAAGGTTTAATCTCCAATATATATAAACAGCTCATGCACCTTAATGTTAAAAAAACAAAAAACCCAATACAAAAATGGGCAGAAGATCTAAAGAGACGTTTCTTCAAAGAAGACACAGAGAGGGCCAAGACGCACATGAAAAGCTGCTCAAGAGCACTAATTACTAGAGAAATGCAAATCAAAAGTACAATGAGGTATCCCCTCACACCTGTTAGAATCGGCATCATCAGAAAATCTACAAACAACAAATTCTGGGGAGGGTGTGGACAAAAGGAACCCTCTTCCACTATTGGTGGGAATGTAAATTGATACAGTCACTATGGAGAACAGTATGGAGTTTCCTTAAAAACACTAGAAATAGAATTACCATCTGATCCAGCAATCCCACTTCTGGGCATATACCCAGAGAAAACCATAAATCAAAAATGCACATTCACCACGATGTTCATTGCAGCACTATTTACAATAGCCAGGTAATGGAAGCAACCTAAATGCCCACAGACAGATGAATGGATAAAGATGGGGTACATATATAAAATGGAATATTACTCGGCCATAAAAAGGAATGAAACTGGGTCATTTGTAGAGACATCGATGGATCTAGAGACTGTCATACAGAATGAAGTAAGTCAGAAAGAGGAAAACAAATATTGTATATTAATGCATATATGTGGAACCTAAAAAAATGATACAGATGAACCGGTTTGCAGGGAAGAAATAGAGACGTAGAGGTAGAGAACAAACGTATGGACACCAAGTGTGGGAAGCCATGGGGTGGTGGTGGTGGGATGAGTTGGGAGATTGGGATTGACCTGTATACATGTATATGCATAAAATACATAAGTGATAATAACCTGCTGTATAAAAAAGTAAATAAAATTAAATTTAAAAATTAAAAAGAATAAAACTTAAAACTAAAACAGAAAAAAGTTCTTCCCTTCACACAGATGTATTTATAGAAATGAATTATTTCCATGCTTATATCTATAAATACATAAAAGAGGAATAAAATCTAAGTTGAACCATAAACGAAAAAATACCTGAACCCACCAGTTATACAGAGGAAAACCCTATCAGGGCACTTGCTCCAGCGGTAAACAATTCTGAAATTGGTCAGAGGTGTGGAATCATCACCCATCCAGCCAGCAACCCACCCCCCACGCAAGGAGCGTCCTCATTGCAAAGCTGGGAGACCGTGCCGAGGCATCTCTGAATAAAGGTGAGCTGAGCCCCAGTCCAGCTGCTGCTGAACTGTTCCCACCCTTCCCAGGTAAAACACCTGAATATGTACAAGGGCTTGAAAGCCTAGAGGAAGGGCCGCGGAGCCACACCAGCGACAGCACGCAGGCCAACATGGTGACTGCAGGTCACCCAAGGTTGTCCTGGCCCCGTGCGCTCTTCCGGAAGCTTTCCATTATCCTGCCTGAAATACCCTTCCTGTCCCGGTCCCCACTGATTTTTCCTTCCTCACCTCTGTCCGGAGAGAAATTCCAAGGGAAGGTATGGGTGACACATCCTCTTCTTTACAGGTGGCAGCCTGGCAACTCCTGCAGAAAGGCCAGCAGAACCCCACTCACACCAGGCCACCAACAAAGCTGGGGCCCCTATTTCCCTCCCACCAGCTCAGCCCCGAGACTGCTGACGGGGCAGAGAATATGGAGTCAGGCACAGCTTCAGGGGCTATTGCCGCCTGGAGCGCTGTTTATATTGACCTAAACCAGGCACACCTGTGGAGGGCCGGCTGGCAGGGTAAGGCTGCCCAGGTCAGCTAATCCACAACCCTCAGGGAATCACATTGTTGAAAATGGACCTCGCTAAGGCAGAATAGAAGCCAAGGAAAATAAGGACACAATGCCATTTGCAGCACCGTAGATGAGTCTAGAGGTAATCACGTGACTTGTAGTAAGTCAGAAAGTGAAAGACACATATCATATCATATCACTTAGAGGTGTTACCTAAAATAGATAGCAGGGCAGTTATTTCCACTGAGAAGTGCAATCACAGGTTCATTAAACAAGCTTATGGTTCACCAATGGAAAGGTGTGAGGATTGGTTTCATTACGATATCGGGGTTAACAGACATATACAAACAGAGGTGACATATATAATCACCAAAGACCTATGGAATACCAAGAGAAGACTACTCAACATTCTGTCATAACGTACATGGGTAAAGGATCCCAGGAAGAACAGACATCTGTATATGTGTAAAACAACCACATCTTCGACACCTACAATAAGCCAAACATTGTAATCATACTTGCTGTAATAAAAAATAAAAAATTAAATTAGAAATACGAACAAGAAATAGGGAGACAAACTTGAGGGGCTTTCTCCTGGCACATTCCATTCTAAATTCCAATCTAGAACACGACTTCCATTGAGGCTCTGTTGCCCTAGTAACCAGATTTGGTAAGGGAGAACTGCTGCCACCTTGTGGCCGTTTCACACAACAGCAGCTTTAATCCCAGCGCTAATGGTCAGTTGATATTCAAAATCTTTGCAGGCCTGTAAATGACACCTGCCCTGAAAACAAATCCTGGGGTCACATATCGACCAAAAAATTCAAAGGACGTCCATATTTCAAAACGACCGTTTCAAAAGGCATATTTTATGCACATTAGTGTTCTGCTTCTTTGTCTTTCTTTCTTTTTTGGTTAAAAAGACGGGAATGGAAAAAGGCATCCCTCAGAATGGGCGAAAATAGTTGCAAACGAATCAATGGACAAAGGTTTAATCTCCAATATATATAAACAGCTCATGCACCTTAATGTTAAAAAAACAAAAAACCCAATACAAAAATGGGCAGAAGATCTAAAGAGACGTTTCTTCAAAGAAGACACAGAGAGGGCCAAGACGCACATGAAAAGCTGCTCAAGAGCACTAATTATTAGAGAAATGCAAATCAAAAGTACAATGAGGTATCCCCTCACACCTGTTAGAATCGGCATTATCAGAAAATCTACAAACAACAAATTCTGGGGAGGGTGTGGACAAAAGGAACCCTCTTCCACTATTGGTGGGAATGTAAATTGATACAGTCACTATGGAGAACAGTATGGAGTTTCCTTAAAAACACTAGAAATAGAATTACCATCTGATCCAGCAATCCCACTTCTGGGCATATACCCAGAGAAAACCATAAATCAAAAATGCACATTCACCACGATGTTCATTGCAGCACTATTTACAATAGCCAGGTAATGGAAGCAACCTAAATGCCCACAGACAGATGAATGGATAAAGATGGGGTACATATATAAAATGGAATATTACTCGGCCATAAAAAGGAATGAAACTGGGTCATTTGTAGAGACATCGATGGATCTAGAGACTGTCATACAGAATGAAGTAAGTCAGAAAGAGGAAAACAAATATTGTATATTAATGCATATATGTGGAACCTAAAAAAATGATACAGATGAACTGGTTTGCAGGGAAGAAATAGAGACGCAGAGGTAGAGAAGAAACGTATGGACACCAAGTGTGGGAAGCCATGGGGTGGTGGTGGTGGGATGAGTTGGGAGATTGGGATTGACCTGTATACATGTATATGCATAAAATACATAAGTGATAATAACCTGCTGTATAAAAAAGTAAATAAAATTAAATTTAAAAATTAAAAAAAATAAAACTTAAAACTAAAACAGAAAAAAGTTCTTCCCTTCACACAGATGTATTTATAGAAATGAATTATTTCCATGCTTATATCTATAAATACATAAAAGAGGAATAAAATCTAAGTTGAACCATAAACGAAAAAATACCTGAACCCACCAGTTATACAGAGGAAAACCCTATCAGGGCACTTGCTCCAGCGGTAAACAATTCTGAAATTGGTCAGAGGTGTGGAATCATCACCCATCCAGCCAGCAACCCACCCCCCACGCAAGGAGCGTCCTCATTGCAAAGCTGGGAGACCGTGCCGAGGCATCTCTGAATAAAGGTGAGCTGAGCCCCAGTCCAGCTGCTGCTGAACTGTTCCCACCCTTCCCAGGTAAAACACCTGAATATGTACAAGGGCTTGAAAGCCTAGAGGAAGGGCCGCGGAGCCACACCAGCGACAGCACGCAGGCCAACATGGTGACTGCAGGTCAGCCAAGGTTGTCCTGGCCCCGTGCGCTCTTCCGGAAGCTTTCCATTATCCTGCCTGAGATACCCCTCCTGTCCCGGTCCCCACTGATTTTTCCTTCCTCACCTCTGTCCGGAGAGAAATTCCAGCGGAAGGTATGGGTGACACATCCTCTTCTTTACAGGTGGCAGCCTGGCAACTCCTGCAGAAAGGCCAGCAGAACCCCACTCTCACCAGGCCACCAACAAAGCTGTGGCCCCTATTTCCCTCCCACCAGCTCAGCCCCGAGACTGCTGACGGGGCAGAGAATATGGAGTCAGGCACAGCTTCAGGGGCTATTGCCGCCTGGAGCGCTGTTTATATTGACCTCAACCAGGCACACCTGGGGAGGGCCGGCCGGCAGGGTAAGGCTGCCCAGGTCAGCTAATCCACAACCCTCAGGGAATCACATTGTTGAAAATGGACCTCGCTAAGGCAGAATAGAAGCCAAGGAAAATAAGGACACAATGCCATTTGCAGCACCGTAGATGAGTCTAGAGGTAATCACGTGACTTGTAGTAAGTCAGAAAGTGAAAGACACATATCATATCATATCACTTAGAGGTGTTACCTAAAATAGATAGCAGGGCAGTTATTTCCACTGAGAAGTGCAATCACAGGTTCATTAAACAAGCTTATGGTTCACCAATGGAAAGGTGTGAGGATTGGTTTCATTACGATATCGGGGTTAACAGACCTATACAAACAGAGGTGACATATATAATCACCAAAGACCTATGGAATACCAAGAGAAGACTACTCAACATTCTGTCATAACGTACATGGGTAAAGGATCCCAGGAAGAACAGACATCTGTATATGTGTAAAAGAACCACATCTTCGACACCTACAATAAGCCAAACATTGTAATCATACTTGCTGTAATAAAAAATAAAAAATTAAATTAAAAATACGAACAAGAAGTAGGGAGACAAACTTGAGGGGCTTTCTCCTGGCACATTCCATTCTAAATTCCAATCTAGAACACGACTTCCATTGAGGCTCTGTTGCCCTAGTAACCAGATTTGGTAAGGGAGAACTGCTGCCACCTTGTGGCCGTTTCACACAACAGCAGCTTTAATCCCAGCGCTAATGGTCAGTTGATATTCAAAATCTTTGCAGGCCTGTAAATGACACCTGCCCTGAAAACAAATCCTGGGGTCACATATCGACCAAAAAATTCAAAGGACGTCCATATTTCAAAACGACCGTTTCAAAAGGCATATTTTATGCACATTAGTGTTCTGCTTCTTTGTCTTTCTTTCTTTTTTGGTTAAAAAGACGGGAATGGAAAAAGGCATCCCTCAGAATGGGCGAAAATAGTTGCAAACGAATCAATGGACAAAGGTTTAATCTCCAATATATATAAACAGCTCATGCACCTTAATGTTAAAAAAACAAAAAACCCAATACAAAAATGGGCAGAAGATCTAAAGAGACGTTTCTTCAAAGAAGACACAGAGAGGGCCAAGACGCACATGAAAAGCTGCTCAAGAGCACTAATTACTAGAGAAATGCAAATCAAAAGTACAATGAGGTATCCCCTCACACCTGTTAGAATCGGCATCATCAGAAAATCTACAAACAACAAATTCTGGGGAGGGTGTGGACAAAAGGAACCCTCTTCCACTATTGGTGGGAATGTAAATTGATACAGTCACTATGGAGAACAGTATGGAGTTTCCTTAAAAACACTAGAAATAGAATTACCATCTGATCCAGCAATCCCACTTCTGGGCATATACCGAGAGAAAACCATAAATCAAAAAGGCACATTCACCACGATGTTCATTGCAGCACTATTTACAATAGCCAGGTAATGGAAGCAACCTAAATGCCCACAGACAGATGAATGGATAAAGATGGAGTACATATATAAAATGGAATATTACTCGGCCATAAAAAGGAATGAAACTGGGTCATTTGTAGAGACATCGATGGATCTAGAGACTGTCATACAGAATGAAGTAAGTCAGAAAGAGGAAAACAAATATTGTATATTAATGCATATATGTGGAACCTAAAAAAATGATACAGATGAACTGGTTTGCAGGGAAGAAATAGAGACGCAGAGGTAGAGAAGAAACGTATGGACACCAAGTGTGGGAAGCCATGGGGTGGTGGTGGTGGGATGAGTTGGGAGATTGGGATTGACCTGTATACATGTATATGCATAAAATACATAAGTGATAATAACCTGCTGTATAAAAAAGTAAATAAAATTAAATTTAAAAATTAAAAAGAATAAAACTTAAAACTAAAACAGAAAAAAGTTCTTCCCTTCACACAGATGTATTTATAGAAATGAATTATTTCCATGCTTATATCTATAAATACATAAAAGAGGAATAAAATCTAAGTTGAACCATAAACGAAAAAATACCTGAACCCACCAGTTATACAGAGGAAAACCCTATCAGGGCACTTGCTCCAGCGGTAAACAATTCTGAAATTGGTCAGAGGTGTGGAATCATCACCCATCCAGCCAGCAACCCACCCCCCACGCAAGGAGCGTCCTCATTGCAAAGCTGGGAGACCGTGCCGAGGCATCTCTGAATAAAGGTGAGCTGAGCCCCAGTCCAGCTGCTGCTGAACTGTTCCCACCCTTCCCAGGTAAAACACCTGAATATGTACAAGGGCTTGAAAGCCTAGAGGAAGGGCCGCGGAGCCACACCAGCGACAGCACGCAGGCCAACATGGTGACTGCAGGTCAGCCAAGGTTGTCCTGGCCCCGTGCGCTCTTCCGGAAGCTTTCCATTATCCTGCCTGAGATACCCCTCCTGTCCCGGTCCCCACTGCTTTTTTCCTTCCTCACCTCTGTCCGGAGAGAAATTCCAGCGGAAGGTATGGGTGACACATCCTCTTCTTTACAGGTGGCAGCCTGGCAACTCCTGCAGAAAGGCCAGCAGAACCCCACTCACACCAGGCCACCAACAAAGCTGGGGCCCCTATTTCCCTCCCACCAGCTCAGCCCCGAGACTGCTGACGGGGCAGAGAATATGGAGTCAGGCACAGCTTCAGGGGCTATTGCCGCCTGGAGCGCTGTTTATATTGACCTCAACCAGGCACACCTGGGGAGGGCCGGCCGGCAGGGTAAGGCTGCCCAGGTCAGCTAATCCACAACCCTCAGGGAATCACATTGTTGAAAACGGACCTCGCTAAGGCAGAATAGAAGCCAAGGAAAATAAGGACACAATGCCATTTGCAGCACCGTAGATGAGTCTAGAGGTAATCACGTGACTTGTAGTAAGTCAGAAAGTGAAAGACACATATCATATCATATCACTTAGAGGTGTTACCTAAAATAGATAGCAGGGCAGTTATTTCCACTGAGAAGTGCAATCACAGGTTCATTAAACAAGCTTATGGTTCACCAATGGAAAGGTGTGAGGATTGGTTTCATTACGATATCGGGGTTAACAGACATATACAAACAGAGGTGACATATATAATCACCAAAGACCTATGGAATACCAAGAGAAGACTACTCAACATTCTGTCATAACGTACATGGGTAAAGGATCCCAGGAAGAACAGACATCTGTATATGTGTAAAACAACCACATCTTCGACACCTACAATAAGCCAAACATTGTAATCATACTTGCTGTAATAAAAAATAAAAAATTAAATTAGAAATACGAACAAGAAGTAGGGAGACAAACTTGAGGGGCTTTCTCCTGGCACATTCCATTCTAAATTCCAATCTAGAACACGACTTCCATTGAGGCTCTGTTGCCCTAGTAACCAGATTTGGTAAGGGAGAACTGCTGCCACCTTGTGGCCGTTTCACACAACAGCAGCTTTAATCCCAGCGCTAATGGTCAGTTGATATTCAAAATCTTTGCAGGCCTGTAAATGACACCTGCCCTGAAAACAAATCCTGGGGTCACATATCGACCAAAAAATTCAAAGGACGTCCATATTTCAAAACGACCGTTTCAAAAGGCATATTTTATGCACATTAGTGTTCTGCTTCTTTGTCTTTCTTTCTTTTTTGGTTAAAAAGACGGGAATGGAAAAAGGCATCCCTCAGAATGGGCGAAAATAGTTGCAAACCAATCAATGGACAAAGGTTTAATCTCCAATATATATAAACAGCTCATGCACCTTAATGTTAAAAAAACAAAAAACCCAATACAAAAATGGGCAGAAGATCTAAAGAGACGTTTCTTCAAAGAAGACACAGAGAGGGCCAAGACGCACATGAAAAGCTGCTCAAGAGCACTAATTATTAGAGAAATGCAAATCAAAAGTACAATGAGGTATCCCCTCACACCTGTTAGAATCGGCATTATCAGAAAATCTACAAACAACAAATTCTGGGGAGGGTGTGGACAAAAGGAACCCTCTTCCACTATTGGTGGGAATGTAAATTGATACAGTCACTATGGAGAACAGTATGGAGTTTCCTTAAAAACACTAGAAATAGAATTACCATCTGATCCAGCAATCCCACTTCTGGGCATATACCCAGAGAAAACCATAAATCAAAAATGCACATTCACCACGATGTTCATTGCAGCACTATTTACAATAGCCAGGTAATGGAAGCAACCTAAATGCCCACAGACAGATGAATGGATAAAGATGGGGTACATATATAAAATGGAATATTACTCGGCCATAAAAAGGAATGAAACTGGGTCATTTGTAGAGACATCGATGGATCTAGAGACTGTCATACAGAATGAAGTAAGTCAGAAAGAGGAAAACAAATATTGTATATTAATGCATATATGTGGAACCTAAAAAAATGATACAGATGAACTGGTTTGCAGGGAAGAAATAGAGACGCAGAGGTAGAGAACAAACGTATGGACACCAAGTGTGGGAAGCCATGGGGTGGTGGTGGTGGGATGAGTTGGGAGATTGGGATTGACCTGTATACATGTATATGCATAAAATACATAAGTGATAATAACCTGCTGTATAAAAAAGTAAATAAAATTAAATTTAAAAATTAAAAAAAATAAAACTTAAAACTAAAACAGAAAAAAGTTCTTCCCTTCACACAGATGTATTTATAGAAATGAATTATTTCCATGCTTATATCTATAAATACATAAAAGAGGAATAAAATCTAAGTTGAACCATAAACGAAAAAATACCTGAACCCACCAGTTATACAGAGGAAAACCCTATCAGGGCACTTGCTCCAGCGGTAAACAATTCTGAAATTGGTCAGAGGTGTGGAATCATCACCCATCCAGCCAGCAACCCACCCCCCACGCAAGGAGCGTCCTCATTGCAAAGCTGGGAGACCGTGCCGAGGCATCTCTGAATAAAGGTGAGCTGAGCCCCAGTCCAGCTGCTGCTGAACTGTTCCCACCCTTCCCAGGTAAAACACCTGAATATGTACAAGGGCTTGAAAGCCTAGAGGAAGGGCCGCGGAGCCACACCAGCGACAGCACGCAGGCCAACATGGTGACTGCAGGTCAGCCAAGGTTGTCCTGGCCCCGTGCGCTCTTCCGGAAGCTTTCCATTATCCTGCCTGAGATACCCCTCCTGTCCCGGTCCCCACTGATTTTTCCTTCCTCACCTCTGTCCGGAGAGAAATTCCAGCGGAAGGTATGGGTGACACATCCTCTTCTTTACAGGTGGCAGCCTGGCAACTCCTGCAGAAAGGCCAGCAGAACCCCACTCACACCAGGCCACCAACAAAGCTGTGGCCCCTATTTCCCTCCCACCAGCTCAGCCCCGAGACTGCTGACGGGGCAGAGAATATGGAGTCAGGCACAGCTTCAGGGGCTATTGCCGCCTGGAGCGCTGTTTATATTGACCTCAACCAGGCACACCTGGGGAGGGCCGGCCGGCAGGGTAAGGCTGCCCAGGTCAGCTAATCCACAACCCTCAGGGAATCACATTGTTGAAAATGGACCTCGCTAAGGCAGAATAGAAGCCAAGGAAAATAAGGACACAATGCCATTTGCAGCACCGTAGATGAGTCTAGAGGTAATCACGTGACTTGTAGTAAGTCAGAAAGTGAAAGACACATATCATATCATATCACTTAGAGGTGTTACCTAAAATAGATAGCAGGGCAGTTATTTCCACTGAGAAGTGCAATCACAGGTTCATTAAACAAGCTTATGGTTCACCAATGGAAAGGTGTGAGGATTGGTTTCATTACGATATCGGGGTTAACAGACCTATACAAACAGAGGTGGCATATATAATCACCAAAGACCTATGGAATACCAAGAGAAGACTACTCAACATTCTGTCATAACGTACATGGGTAAAGGATCCCAGGAAGAACAGACATCTGTATATGTGTAAAAGAACCACATCTTCGACACCTACAATAAGCCAAACATTGTAATCATACTTGCTGTAATAAAAAATAAAAAATTAAATTAAAAATACGAACAAGAAGTAGGGAGACAAACTTGAGGGGCTTTCTCCTGGCACATTCCATTCTAAATTCCAATCTAGAACACGACTTCCATTGAGGCTCTGTTGCCCTAGTAACCAGATTTGGTAAGGGAGAACTGCTGCCACCTTGTGGCCGTTTCACACAACAGCAGCTTTAATCCCAGCGCTAATGGTCAGTTGATATTCAAAATCTTTGCAGGCCTGTAAATGACACCTGCCCTGAAAACAAATCCTGGGGTCACATATCGACCAAAAAATTCAAAGGACGTCCATATTTCAAAACGACCGTTTCAAAAGGCATATTTTATGCACATTAGTGTTCTGCTTCTTTGTCTTTCTTTCTTTTTTGGTTAAAAAGACGGGAATGGAAAAAGGCATCCCTCAGAATGGGCGAAAATAGTTGCAAACGAATCAATGGACAAAGGTTTAATCTCCAATATATATAAACAGCTCATGCACCTTAATGTTAAAAAAACAAAAAACCCAATACAAAAATGGGCAGAAGATCTAAAGAGACGTTTCTTCAAAGAAGACACAGAGAGGGCCAAGACGCACATGAAAAGCTGCTCAAGAGCACTAATTACTAGAGAAATGCAAATCAAAAGTACAATGAGGTATCCCCTCACACCTGTTAGAATCGGCATCATCAGAAAATCTACAAACAACAAATTCTGGGGAGGGTGTGGACAAAAGGAACCCTCTTCCACTATTGGTGGGAATGTAAATTGATACAGTCACTATGGAGAACAGTATGGAGTTTCCTTAAAAACACTAGAAATAGAATTACCATCTGATCCAGCAATCCCACTTCTGGGCATATACCCAGAGAAAACCATAAATCAAAAAGGCACATTCACCACGATGTTCATTGCAGCACTATTTACAATAGCCAGGTAATGGAAGCAACCTAAATGCCCACAGACAGATGAATGGATAAAGATGGAGTACATATATAAAATGGAATATTACTCGGCCATAAAAAGGAATGAAACTGGGTCATTTGTAGAGACATCGATGGATCTAGAGACTGTCATACAGAATGAAGTAAGTCAGAAAGAGGAAAACAAATATTGTATATTAATGCATATATGTGGAACCTAAAAAAATGATACAGATGAACTGGTTTGCAGGGAAGAAATAGAGACGCAGAGGTAGAGAAGAAACGTATGGACACCAAGTGTGGGAAGCCATGGGGTGGTGGTGGTGGGATGAGTTGGGAGATTGGGATTGACCTGTATACATGTATATGCATAAAATACATAAGTGATAATAACCTGCTGTATAAAAAAGTAAATAAAATTAAATTTAAAAATTAAAAAGAATAAAACTTAAAACTAAAACAGAAAAAAGTTCTTCCCTTCACACAGATGTATTTATAGAAATGAATTATTTCCATGCTTATATCTATAAATACATAAAAGAGGAATAAAATCTAAGTTGAACCATAAACGAAAAAATACCTGAACCCACCAGTTATACAGAGGAAAACCCTATCAGGGCACTTGCTCCAGCAGTAAACAATTCTGAAATTGGTCAGAGGTGTGGAATCATCACCCATCCAGCCAGCAACCCACCCCCCACGCAAGGAGCGTCCTCATTGCAAAGCTGGGAGACCGTGCCGAGGCATCTCTGAATAAAGGTGAGCTGAGCCCCAGTCCAGCTGCTGCTGAACTGTTCCCACCCTTCCCAGGTAAAACACCTGAATATGTACAAGGGCTTGAAAGCCTAGAGGAAGGGCCGCGGAGCCACACCAGCGACAGCACGCAGGCCAACATGGTGACTGCAGGTCAGCCAAGGTTGTCCTGGCCCCGTGCGCTCTTCCGGAAGCTTTCCATTATCCTGCCTGAGATACCCCTCCTGTCCCGGTCCCCACTGCTTTTTTCCTTCCTCACCTCTGTCCGGAGAGAAATTCCAGCGGAAGGTATGGGTGACACATCCTCTTCTTTACAGGTGGCAGCCTGGCAACTCCTGCAGAAAGGCCAGCAGAACCCCACTCACACCAGGCCACCAACAAAGCTGGGGCCCCTATTTCCCTCCCACCAGCTCAGCCCCGAGACTGCTGACGGGGCAGAGAATATGGAGTCAGGCACAGCTTCAGGGGCTATTGCCGCCTGGAGCGCTGTTTATATTGACCTCAACCAGGCACACCTGGGGAGGGCCGGCCGGCAGGGTAAGGCTGCCCAGGTCAGCTAATCCACAACCCTCAGGGAATCACATTGTTGAAAACGGACCTCGCTAAGGCAGAATAGAAGCCAAGGAAAATAAGGACACAATGCCATTTGCAGCACCGTAGATGAGTCTAGAGGTAATCACGTGACTTGTAGTAAGTCAGAAAGTGAAATACACATATCATATCATATCACTTAGAGGTGTTACCTAAAATAGATAGCAGGGCAGTTATTTCCACTGAGAAGTGCAATCACAGGTTCATTAAACAAGCTTATGGTTCACCAATGGAAAGGTGTGAGGACTGGTTTCATTACGATATCGGGGTTAACAGACATATACAAACAGAGGTGACATATATAATCACCAAAGACCTATGGAATACCAAGAGAAGACTACTCAACATTCTGTCATAACGTACATGGGTAAAGGATCCCAGGAAGAACAGACATCTGTATATGTGTAAAAGAACCACATCTTCGACACCTACAATAAGCCAAACATTGTAATCATACTTGCTGTAATAAAACATAAAAAATTAAATTAAAAATACGAACAAGAAGTAGGGAGACAAACTTGAGGGGCTTTCTCCTGGCACATTCCATTCTAAATTCCAATCTAGAACACGACTTCCATTGTGGCTCTGTTGCCCTAGTAACCAGATTTGGTAAGGGAGAACTGCTGCCACCTTGTGGCCGTTTCACACAACAGCAGCTTTAATCCCAGCGCTAATGGTCAGTTGATATTCAAAATCATTGCAGGCCTGTAAATGACACCTGCCCTGAAAACAAATCCTGGGGTCACATATCGACCAAAAAATTCAAAGGACGTCCATATTTCAAAACGACCGTTTCAAAAGGCATATTTTATGCACATTAGTGTTCTGCTTCTTTGTCTTTCTTTCTTTTTTGGTTAAAAAGACGGGAATGGAAAAAGGCATCCCTCAGAATGGGCGAAAATAGTTGCAAACCAATCAATGGACAAAGGTTTAATCTCCAATATATATAAACAGCTCATGCACCTTAATGTTAAAAAAACAAAAAACCCAATACAAAAATGGGCAGAAGATCTAAAGAGACGTTTCTTCAAAGAAGACACAGAGAGGGCCAAGACGCACATGAAAAGCTGCTCAAGAGCACTAATTATTAGAGAAATGCAAATCAAAAGTACAATGAGGTATCCCCTCACACCTGTTAGAATCGGCATCATCAGAAAATCTACAAACAACAAATTCTGGGGAGGGTGTGGACAAAAGGAACCCTCTTCCACTATTGGTGGGAATGTAAATTGATACAGTCACTATGGAGAACAGTATGGAGTTTCCTTAAAAACACTAGAAATAGAATTACCATCTGATCCAGCAATCCCACTTCTGGGCATATACCCAGAGAAAACCATAAATCAAAAAGGCACATTCACCACGATGTTCATTGCAGCACTATTTACAATAGCCAGGTAATGGAAGCAACCTAAATGCCCACAGACAGATGAATGGATAAAGATGGGGTACATATATAAAATGGAATATTACTCGGCCATAAAAAGGAATGAAACTGGGTCATTTGTAGAGACATCGATGGATCTAGAGACTGTCATACAGAATGAAGTAAGTCAGAAAGAGGAAAACAAATATTGTATATTAATGCATATATGTGGAACCTAAAAAAATGATACAGATGAACTGGTTTGCAGGGAAGAAATAGAGACGCAGAGGTAGAGAAGAAACGTATGGACACCAAGTGTGGGAAGCCATGGGGTGGTGGTGGTGGGATGAGTTGGGAGATTGGGATTGACCTGTATACATGTATATGCATAAAATACATAAGTGATAATAACCTGCTGTATAAAAAAGTAAATAAAATTAAATTTAAAAATTAAAAAAAATAAAACTTAAAACTAAAACAGAAAAAAGTTCTTCCCTTCACACAGATGTATTTATAGAAATGAATTATTTCCATGCTTATATCTATAAATACATAAAAGAGGAATAAAATCTAAGTTGAACCATAAACGAAAAAATACCTGAACCCACCAGTTATACAGAGGAAAACCCTATCAGGGCACTTGCTCCAGCGGTAAACAATTCTGAAATTGGTCAGAGGTGTGGAATCATCACCCATCCAGCCAGCAACCCACCCCCCACGCAAGGAGCGTCCTCATTGCAAAGCTGGGAGACCGTGCCGAGGCATCTCTGAATAAAGGTGAGCTGAGCCCCAGTCCAGCTGCTGCTGAACTGTTCCCACCCTTCCCAGGTAAAACACCTGAATATGTACAAGGGCTTGAAAGCCTAGAGGAAGGGCCGCGGAGCCACACCAGCGACAGCACGCAGGCCAACATGGTGACTGCAGGTCAGCCAAGGTTGTCCTGGCCCCGTGCGCTCTTCCGGAAGCTTTCCATTATCCTGCCTGAGATACCCCTCCTGTCCCGGTCCCCACTGATTTTTCCTTCCTCACCTCTGTCCGGAGAGAAATTCCAGCGGAAGGTATGGGTGACACATCCTCTTCTTTACAGGTGGCAGCCTGGCAACTCCTGCAGAAAGGCCAGCAGAACCCCACTCACACCAGGCCACCAACAAAGCTGTGGCCCCTATTTCCCTCCCACCAGCTCAGCCCCGAGACTGCTGACGGGGCAGAGAATATGGAGTCAGGCACAGCTTCAGGGGCTATTGCCGCCTGGAGCGCTGTTTATATTGACCTCAACCAGGCACACCTGGGGAGGGCCGGCCGGCAGGGTAAGGCTGCCCAGGTCAGCTAATCCACAACCCTCAGGGAATCACATTGTTGAAAATGGACCTCGCTAAGGCAGAATAGAAGCCAAGGAAAATAAGGACACAATGCCATTTGCAGCACCGTAGATGAGTCTAGAGGTAATCACGTGACTTGTAGTAAGTCAGAAAGTGAAAGACACATATCATATCATATCACTTAGAGGTGTTACCTAAAATAGATAGCAGGGCAGTTATTTCCACTGAGAAGTGCAATCACAGGTTCATTAAACAAGCTTATGGTTCACCAATGGAAAGGTGTGAGGATTGGTTTCATTACGATATCAGGGTTAACAGACATATACAAACAGAGGTGACATATATAATCACCAAAGACCTATGGAATACCAAGAGAAGACTACTCAACATTCTGTCATAACGTACATGGGTAAAGGATCCCAGGAAGAACAGACATCTGTATATGTGTAAAAGAACCACATCTTCGACACCTACAATAAGCCAAACATTGTAATCATACTTGCTGTAATAAAAAATAAAAAATTAAATTAAAAATACGAACAAGAAGTAGGGAGACAAACTTGAGGGGCTTTCTCCTGGCACATTCCATTCTAAATTCCAATCTAGAACACGACTTCCATTGAGGCTCTGTTGCCCTAGTAACCAGATTTGGTAAGGGAGAACTGCTGCCACCTTGTGGCCGTTTCACACAACAGCAGCTTTAATCCCAGCGCTAATGGTCAGTTGATACTCAAAATCTTTGCAGGCCTGTAAATGACACCTGCCCTGAAAACAAATCCTGGGGTCACATATCGACCAAAAAATTCAAAGGACGTCCATATTTCAAAACGACCGTTTCAAAAGGCATATTTTATGCACATTAGTGTTCTGCTTCTTTGTCTTTCTTTCTTTTTTGGTTAAAAAGACGGGAATGGAAAAAGGCATCCCTCAGAATGGGCGAAAATAGTTGCAAACCAATCAATGGACAAAGGTTTAATCTCCAATATATATAAACAGCTCATGCACCTTAATGTTAAAAAAACAAAAAACCCAATACAAAAATGGGCAGAAGATCTAAAGAGACGTTTCTTCAAAGAAGACACAGAGAGGGCCAAGACGCACATGAAAAGCTGCTCAAGAGCACTAATTATTAGAGAAATGCAAATCAAAAGTACAATGAGGTATCCCCTCACACCTGTTAGAATCGGCATCATCAGAAAATCTACAAACAACAAATTCTGGGGAGGGTGTGGACAAAAGGAACCCTCTTCCACTATTGGTGGGAATGTAAATTGATACAGTCACTATGGAGAACAGTATGGAGTTTCCTTAAAAACACTAGAAATAGAATTACCATCTGATCCAGCAATCCCACTTCTGGGCATATACCCAGAGAAAACCATAAATCAAAAAGGCACATTCACCACGATGTTCATTGCAGCACTATTTACAATAGCCAGGTAATGGAAGCAACCTAAATGCCCACAGACAGATGAATGGATAAAGATGGGGTACATATATAAAATGGAATATTACTCGGCCATAAAAAGGAATGAAACTGGGTCATTTGTAGAGACATCGATGGATCTAGAGACTGTCATACAGAATGAAGTAAGTCAGAAAGAGGAAAACAAATATTGTATATTAATGCATATATGTGGAACCTAAAAAAATGATACAGATGAACTGGTTTGCAGGGAAGAAATAGAGACGCAGAGGTAGAGAAGAAACGTATGGACACCAAGTGTGGGAAGCCATGGGGTGGTGGTGGTGGGATGAGTTGGGAGATTGGGATTGACCTGTATACATGTATATGCATAAAATACATAAGTGATAATAACCTGCTGTATAAAAAAGTAAATAAAATTAAATTTAAAAATTAAAAAAAATAAAACTTAAAACTAAAACAGAAAAAAGTTCTTCCCTTCACACAGATGTATTTATAGAAATGAATTATTTCCATGCTTATATCTATAAATACATAAAAGAGGAATAAAATCTAAGTTGAACCATAAACGAAAAAATACCTGAACCCACCAGTTATACAGAGGAAAACCCTATCAGGGCACTTGCTCCAGCGGTAAACAATTCTGAAATTGGTCAGAGGTGTGGAATCATCACCCATCCAGCCAGCAACCCACCCCCCACGCAAGGAGCGTCCTCATTGCAAAGCTGGGAGACCGTGCCGAGGCATCTCTGAATAAAGGTGAGCTGAGCCCCAGTCCAGCTGCTGCTGAACTGTTCCCACCCTTCCCAGGTAAAACACCTGAATATGTACAAGGGCTTGAAAGCCTAGAGGAAGGGCCGCGGAGCCACACCAGCGACAGCACGCAGGCCAACATGGTGACTGCAGGTCAGCCAAGGTTGTCCTGGCCCCGTGCGCTCTTCCGGAAGCTTTCCATTATCCTGCCTGAGATACCCCTCCTGTCCCGGTCCCCACTGATTTTTCCTTCCTCACCTCTGTCCGGAGAGAAATTCCAGCGGAAGGTATGGGTGACACATCCTCTTCTTTACAGGTGGCAGCCTGGCAACTCCTGCAGAAAGGCCAGCAGAACCCCACTCACACCAGGCCACCAACAAAGCTGTGGCCCCTATTTCCCTCCCACCAGCTCAGCCCCGAGACTGCTGACGGGGCAGAGAATATGGAGTCAGGCACAGCTTCAGGGGCTATTGCCGCCTGGAGCGCTGTTTATATTGACCTCAACCAGGCACACCTGGGGAGGGCCGGCCGGCAGGGTAAGGCTGCCCAGGTCAGCTAATCCACAACCCTCAGGGAATCACATTGTTGAAAATGGACCTCGCTAAGGCAGAATAGAAGCCAAGGAAAATAAGGACACAATGCCATTTGCAGCACCGTAGATGAGTCTAGAGGTAATCACGTGACTTGTAGTAAGTCAGAAAGTGAAAGACACATATCATATCATATCACTTAGAGGTGTTACCTAAAATAGATAGCAGGGCAGTTATTTCCACTGAGAAGTGCAATCACAGGTTCATTAAACAAGCTTATGGTTCACCAATGGAAAGGTGTGAGGATTGGTTTCATTACGATATCAGGGTTAACAGACATATACAAACAGAGGTGACATATATAATCACCAAAGACCTATGGAATACCAAGAGAAGACTACTCAACATTCTGTCATAACGTACATGGGTAAAGGATCCCAGGAAGAACAGACATCTGTATATGTGTAAAAGAACCACATCTTCGACACCTACAATAAGCCAAACATTGTAATCATACTTGCTGTAATAAAAAATAAAAAATTAAATTAAAAATACGAACAAGAAGTAGGGAGACAAACTTGAGGGGCTTTCTCCTGGCACATTCCATTCTAAATTCCAATCTAGAACACGACTTCCATTGAGGCTCTGTTGCCCTAGTAACCAGATTTGGTAAGGGAGAACTGCTGCCACCTTGTGGCCGTTTCACACAACAGCAGCTTTAATCCCAGCGCTAATGGTCAGTTGATACTCAAAATCTTTGCAGGCCTGTAAATGACACCTGCCCTGAAAACAAATCCTGGGGTCACATATCGACCAAAAAATTCAAAGGACGTCCATATTTCAAAACGACCATTTCAAAAGGCATATTTTATGCACATTAGTGTTCTGCTTCTTTGTCTTTCTTTC
Source organism: Mesoplodon bidens (assembly GCF_964165515.1). Classification (NCBI taxonomy): domain Eukaryota; kingdom Metazoa; phylum Chordata; class Mammalia; order Artiodactyla; family Ziphiidae; genus Mesoplodon; species Mesoplodon bidens. Next base: position 1,692,426 of record NW_027671903.1, read on the forward strand.
TTTTTTGGTTAAAAAGACGGGAATGGAAAAAGGCATCCCTCAGAATGGGCGAAAATAGTTGCAAACCAATCAATGGACAAAGGTTTAATCTCCAATATATATAAACAGCTCATGCACCTTAATGTTAAAAAAACAAAAAACCCAATACAAAAATGGGCAGAAGATCTAAAGAGACGTTTCTTCAAAGAAGACACAGAGAGGGCCAAGACGCACATGAAAAGCTGCTCAAGAGCACTAATTATTAGAGAAATGCAAATCAAAACTACAATGAGGTATCCCCTCACACCTGTTAGAATCGGCATCATCAGAAAATCTACAAACAACAAATTCTGGGGAGGGTGTGGACAAAAGGAACCCTCTTCCACTATTGGTGGGAATGTAAATTGATACAGTCACTATGGAGAACAGTATGGAGTTTCCTTAAAAACACTAGAAATAGAATTACCATCTGATCCAGCAATCCCACTTCTGGGCATATACCCAGAGAAAACCATAAATCAAAAAGGCACATTCACCACGATGTTCATTGCAGCACTATTTACAATAGCCAGGTAATGGAAGCAACCTAAATGCCCACAGACAGATGAATGGATAAAGATGGGGTACATATATAAAATGGAATATTACTCGGCCATAAAAAGGAATGAAACTGGGTCATTTGTAGAGACATCGATGGATCTAGAGACTGTCATACAGAATGAAGTAAGTCAGAAAGAGGAAAACAAATATTGTATATTAATGCATATATGTGGAACCTAAAAAAATGATACAGATGAACTGGTTTGCAGGGAAGAAATAGAGACGCAGAGGTAGAGAAGGAACGTATGGACACCAAGTGTGGGAAGCCATGGGGTGGTGGTGGTGGGATGAGTTGGGAGATTGGGATTGACCTGTATACATGTATATGCATAAAATACATAAGTGATAATAACCTGCTGTATAAAAAAGTAAATAAAATTAAATTTAAAAATTAAAAAAAATAAAACTTAAAACTAAAACAGAAAAAAGTTCTTCCCTTCACACAGATGTATTTATAGAAATGAATTATTTCCATGCTTATATCTATAAATACATAAAAGAGGAATAAAATCTAAGTTGAACCATAAACGAAAAAATACCTGAACCCACCAGTTATACAGAGGAAAACCCTATCAGGGCACTTGCTCCAGCGGTAAACAATTCTGAAATTGGTCAGAGGTGTGGAATCATCACCCATCCAGCCAGCAACCCACCCCCCACGCAAGGAGCGTCCTCATTGCAAAGCTGGGAGACCGTGCCGAGGCATCTCTGAATAAAGGTGAGCTGAGCCCCAGTCCAGCTGCTGCTGAACTGTTCCCACCCTTCCCAGGTAAAACACCTGAATATGTACAAGGGCTTGAAAGCCTAGAGGAAGGGCCGCGGAGCCACACCAGCGACAGCACGCAGGCCAACATGGTGACTGCAGGTCAGCCAAGGTTGTCCTGGCCCCGTGCGCTCTTCCGGAAGCTTTCCATTATCCTGCCTGAGATACCCCTCCTGTCCCGGTCCCCACTGATTTTTCCTTCCTCACCTCTGTCCGGAGAGAAATTCCAGCGGAAGGTATGGGTGACACATCCTCTTCTTTACAGGTGGCAGCCTGGCAACTCCTGCAGAAAGGCCAGCAGAACCCCACTCACACCAGGCCACCAACAAAGCTGTGGCCCCTATTTCCCTCCCACCAGCTCAGCCCCGAGACTGCTGACGGGGCAGAGAATATGGAGTCAGGCACAGCTTCAGGGGCTATTGCCGCCTGGAGCGCTGTTTATATTGACCTCAACCAGGCACACCTGGGGAGGGCCGGCCGGCAGGGTAAGGCTGCCCAGGTCAGCTAATCCACAACCCTCAGGGAATCACATTGTTGAAAATGGACCTCGCTAAGGCAGAATAGAAGCCAAGGAAAATAAGGACACAATGCCATTTGCAGCACCGTAGATGAGTCTAGAGGTAATCACGTGACTTGTAGTAAGTCAGAAAGTGAAAGACACATATCATATCATATCACTTAGAGGTGTTACCTAAAATAGATAGCAGGGCAGTTATTTCCACTGAGAAGTGCAATCACAGGTTCATTAAACAAGCTTATGGTTCACCAATGGAAAGGTGTGAGGATTGGTTTCATTACGATATCGGGGTTAACAGACATATACAAACAGAGGTGACATATATAATCACCAAAGACCTATGGAATACCAAGAGAAGACTACTCAACATTCTGTCATAACGTACATGGGTAAAGGATCCCAGGAAGAACAGACATCTGTATATGTGTAAAAGAACCACATCTTCGACACCTACAATAAGCCAAACATTGTAATCATACTTGCTGTAATAAAAAATAAAAAATTAAATTAAAAATACGAACAAGAAGTAGGGAGACAAACTTGAGGGGCTTTCTCCTGGCACATTCCATTCTAAATTCCAATCTAGAACACGACTTCCATTGAGGCTCTGTTGCCCTAGTAACCAGATTTGGTAAGGGAGAACTGCTGCCACCTTGTGGCCGTTTCACACAACAGCAGCTTTAATCCCAGCGCTAATGGTCAGTTGATACTCAAAATCTTTGCAGGCCTGTAAATGACACCTGCCCTGAAAACAAATCCTGGGGTCACATATCGACCAAAAAATTCAAAGGACGTCCATATTTCAAAACGACCGTTTCAAAAGGCATATTTTATGCACATTAGTGTTCTGCTTCTTTGTCTTTCTTTCTTTTTTGGTTAAAAAGACGGGAATGGAAAAAGGCATCCCTCAGAATGGGCGAAAATAGTTGCAAACCAATCAATGGACAAAGGTTTAATCTCCAATATATATAAACAGCTCATGCACCTTAATGTTAAAAAAACAAAAAACCCAATACAAAAATGGGCAGAAGATCTAAAGAGACGTTTCTTCAAAGAAGACACAGAGAGGGCCAAGACGCACATGAAAAGCTGCTCAAGAGCACTAATTATTAGAGAAATGCAAATCAAAAGTACAATGAGGTATCCCCTCACACCTGTTAGAATCGGCATCATCAGAAAATCTACAAACAACAAATTCTGGGGAGGGTGTGGACAAAAGGAACCCTCTTCCACTATTGGTGGGAATGTAAATTGATACAGTCACTATGGAGAACAGTATGGAGTTTCCTTAAAAACACTAGAAATAGAATTACCATCTGATCCAGCAATCCCACTTCTGGGCATATACCCAGAGAAAACCATAAATCAAAAAGGCACATTCACCACGATGTTCATTGCAGCACTATTTACAATAGCCAGGTAATGGAAGCAACCTAAATGCCCACAGACAGATGAATGGATAAAGATGGGGTACATATATAAAATGGAATATTACTCGGCCATAAAAAGGAATGAAACTGGGTCATTTGTAGAGACATCGATGGATCTAGAGACTGTCATACAGAATGAAGTAAGTCAGAAAGAGGAAAACAAATATTGTATATTAATGCATATATGTGGAACCTAAAAAAATGATACAGATGAACTGGTTTGCAGGGAAGAAATAGAGACGCAGAGGTAGAGAAGGAACGTATGGACACCAAGTGTGGGAAGCCATGGGGTGGTGGTGGTGGGATGAGTTGGGAGATTGGGATTGACCTGTATACATGTATATGCATAAAATACATAAGTGATAATAACCTGCTGTATAAAAAAGTAAATAAAATTAAATTTAAAAATTAAAAAAAATAAAACTTAAAACTAAAACAGAAAAAAGTTCTTCCCTTCACACAGATGTATTTATAGAAATGAATTATTTCCATGCTTATATCTATAAATACATAAAAGAGGAATAAAATCTAAGTTGAACCATAAACGAAAAAATACCTGAACCCACCAGTTATACAGAGGAAAACCCTATCAGGGCACTTGCTCCAGCGGTAAACAATTCTGAAATTGGTCAGAGGTGTGGAATCATCACCCATCCAGCCAGCAACCCACCCCCCACGCAAGGAGCGTCCTCATTGCAAAGCTGGGAGACCGTGCCGAGGCATCTCTGAATAAAGGTGAGCTGAGCCCCAGTCCAGCTGCTGCTGAACTGTTCCCACCCTTCCCAGGTAAAACACCTGAATATGTACAAGGGCTTGAAAGCCTAGAGGAAGGGCCGCGGAGCCACACCAGCGACAGCACGCAGGCCAACATGGTGACTGCAGGTCAGCCAAGGTTGTCCTGGCCCCGTGCGCTCTTCCGGAAGCTTTCCATTATCCTGCCTGAGATACCCCTCCTGTCCCGGTCCCCACTGATTTTTCCTTCCTCACCTCTGTCCGGAGAGAAATTCCAGCGGAAGGTATGGGTGACACATCCTCTTCTTTACAGGTGGCAGCCTGGCAACTCCTGCAGAAAGGCCAGCAGAACCCCACTCACACCAGGCCACCAACAAAGCTGTGGCCCCTATTTCCCTCCCACCAGCTCAGCCCCGAGACTGCTGACGGGGCAGAGAATATGGAGTCAGGCACAGCTTCAGGGGCTATTGCCGCCTGGAGCGCTGTTTATATTGACCTCAACCAGGCACACCTGGGGAGGGCCGGCCGGCAGGGTAAGGCTGCCCAGGTCAGCTAATCCACAACCCTCAGGGAATCACATTGTTGAAAATGGACCTCGCTAAGGCAGAATAGAAGCCAAGGAAAATAAGGACACAATGCCATTTGCAGCACCGTAGATGAGTCTAGATGTAATCACGTGACTTGTAGTAAGTCAGAAAGTGAAAGACACATATCATATCATATCACTTAGAGGTGTTACCTAAAATAGATAGCAGGGCAGTTATTTCCACTGAGAAGTGCAATCACAGGTTCATTAAACAAGCTTATGGTTCACCAATGGAAAGGTGTGAGGATTGGTTTCATTACGATATCGGGGTTAACAGACATATACAAACAGAGGTGACATATATAATCACCAAAGACCTATGGAATACCAAGAGAAGACTACTCAACATTCTGTCATAACGTACATGGGTAAAGGATCCCAGGAAGAACAGACATCTGTATATGTGTAAAAGAACCACATCTTCAACACCTACAATAAGCCAAACATTGTAATCATACTTGCTGTAATAAAAAATAAAAAATTAAATTAAAAATACGAACAAGAAGTAGGGAGACAAACTTGAGGGGCTTTCTCCTGGCACATTCCATTCTAAATTCCAATCTAGAACACGACTTCCATTGAGGCTCTGTTGCCCTAGTAACCAGATTTGGTAAGGGAGAACTGCTGCCACCTTGTGGCCGTTTCACACAACAGCAGCTTTAATCCCAGCGCTAATGGTCAGTTGATACTCAAAATCTTTGCAGGCCTGTAAATGACACCTGCCCTGAAAACAAATCCTGGGGTCACATATCGACCAAAAAATTCAAAGGACGTCCTTATTTCAAAACGACCGTTTCAAAAGGCATATTTTATGCACATTAGTGTTCTGCTTCTTTGTCTTTCTTTCTTTTTTGGTTAAAAAGACGGGAATGGAAAAAGGCATCCCTCAGAATGGGCGAAAATAGTTGCAAACCAATCAATGGACAAAGGTTTAATCTCCAATATATATAAACAGCTCATGCACCTTAATGTTAAAAAAACAAAAAACCCAATACAAAAATGGGCAGAAGATCTAAAGAGACGTTTCTTCAAAGAAGACACAGAGAGGGCCAAGACGCACATGAAAAGCTGCTCAAGAGCACTAATTATTAGAGAAATGCAAATCAAAAGTACAATGAGGTATCCCCTCACACCTGTTAGAATCGGCATCATCAGAAAATCTACAAACAACAAATTCTGGGGAGGGTGTGGACAAAAGGAACCCTCTTCCACTATTGGTGGGAATGTAAATTGATACAGTCACTATGGAGAACAGTATGGAGTTTCCTTAAAAACACTAGAAATAGAATTACCATCTGATCCAGCAATCCCACTTCTGGGCATATACCCAGAGAAAACCATAAATCAAAAAGGCACATTCACCACGATGTTCATTGCAGCACTATTTACAATAGCCAGGTAATGGAAGCAACCTAAATGCCCACAGACAGATGAATGGATAAAGATGGGGTACATATATAAAATGGAATATTACTCGGCCATAAAAAGGAATGAAACTGGGTCATTTGTAGAGACATCGATGGATCTAGAGACTGTCATACAGAATGAAGTAAGTCAGAAAGAGGAAAACAAATATTGTATATTAATGCATATATGTGGAACCTAAAAAAATGATACAGATGAACTGGTTTGCAGGGAAGAAATAGAGACGCAGAGGTAGAGAACAAACGTATGGACACCAAGTGTGGGAAGCCATGGGGTGGTGGTGGTGGGATGAGTTGGGAGATTGGGATTGACCTGTATACATGTATATGCATAAAATACATAAGTGATAATAACCTGCTGTATAAAAAAGTAAATAAAATTAAATTTAAAAATTAAAAAAAATAAAACTTAAAACTAAAACAGAAAAAAGTTCTTCCCTTCACACAGATGTATTTATAGAAATGAATTATTTCCATGCTTATATCTATAAATACATAAAAGAGGAATAAAATCTAAGTTGAACCATAAACGAAAAAATACCTGAACCCACCAGTTATACAGAGGAAAACCCTATCAGGGCACTTGCTCCAGCGGTAAACAATTCTGAAATTGGTCAGAGGTGTGGAATCATCACCCATCCAGCCAGCAACCCACCCCCCACGCAAGGAGCGTCCTCATTGCAAAGCTGGGAGACCGTGCCGAGGCATCTCTGAATAAAGGTGAGCTGAGCCCCAGTCCAGCTGCTGCTGAACTGTTCCCACCCTTCCCAGGTAAAACACCTGAATATGTACAAGGGCTTGAAAGCCTAGAGGAAGGGCCGCGGAGCCACACCAGCGACAGCACGCAGGCCAACATGGTGACTGCAGGTCAGCCAAGGTTGTCCTGGCCCCGTGCGCTCTTCCGGAAGCTTTCCATTATCCTGCCTGAGATACCCCTCCTGTCCCGGTCCCCACTGATTTTTCCTTCCTCACCTCTGTCCGGAGAGAAATTCCAGCGGAAGGTATGGGTGACACATCCTCTTCTTTACAGGTGGCAGCCTGGCAACTCCTGCAGAAAGGCCAGCAGAACCCCACTCACACCAGGCCACCAACAAAGCTGTGGCCCCTATTTCCCTCCCACCAGCTCAGCCCCGAGACTGCTGACGGGGCAGAGAATATGGAGTCAGGCACAGCTTCAGGGGCTATTGCCGCCTGGAGCGCTGTTTATATTGACCTCAACCAGGCACACCTGGGGAGGGCCGGCCGGCAGGGTAAGGCTGCCCAGGTCAGCTAATCCACAACCCTCAGGGAATCACATTGTTGAAAATGGACCTCGCTAAGGCAGAATAGAAGCCAAGGAAAATAAGGACACAATGCCATTTGCAGCACCGTAGATGATTCTAGAGGTAATCACGTGACTTGTAGTAAGTCAGAAAGTGAAAGACACATATCATATCATATCACTTAGAGGTGTTACCTAAAATAGATAGCAGGGCAGTTATTTCCACTGAGAAGTGCAATCACAGGTTCATTAAACAAGCTTATGGTTCACCAATGGAAAGGTGTGAGGATTGGTTTCATTACGATATCGGGGTTAACAGACATATACAAACAGAGGTGACATATATAATCACCAAAGACCTATGGAATACCAAGAGAAGACTACTCAACATTCTGTCATAACGTACATGGGTAAAGGATCCCAGGAAGAACAGACATCTGTATATGTGTAAAAGAACCACATCTTCGACACCTACAATAAGCCAAACATTGTAATCATACTTGCTGTAATAAAAAATAAAAAATTAAATTAAAAATACGAACAAGAAGTAGGGAGACAAACTTGAGGGGCTTTCTCCTGGCACATTCCATTCTAAATTCCAATCTAGAACACGACTTCCATTGAGGCTCTGTTGCCCTAGTAACCAGATTTGGTAAGGGAGAACTGCTGCCACCTTGTGGCCGTTTCACACAACAGCAGCTTTAATCCCAGCGCTAATGGTCAGTTGATACTCAAAATCTTTGCAGGCCTGTAAATGACACCTGCCCTGAAAACAAATCCTGGGGTCACATATCGACCAAAAAATTCAAAGGACGTCCTTATTTCAAAACGACCGTTTCAAAAGGCATATTTTATGCACATTAGTGTTCTGCTTCTTTGTCTTTCTTTCTTTTTTGGTTAAAAAGACGGGAATGGAAAAAGGCATCCCTCAGAATGGGCGAAAATAGTTGCAAACCAATCAATGGACAAAGGTTTAATCTCCAATATATATAAACAGCTCATGCACCTTAATGTTAAAAAAACAAAAAACCCAATACAAAAATGGGCAGAAGATCTAAAGAGACGTTTCTTCAAAGAAGACACAGAGAGGGCCAAGACGCACATGAAAAGCTGCTCAAGAGCACTAATTATTAGAGAAATGCAAATCAAAAGTACAATGAGGTATCCCCTCACACCTGTTAGAATCGGCATCATCAGAAAATCTACAAACAACAAATTCTGGGGAGGGTGTGGACAAAAGGAACCCTCTTCCACTATTGGTGGGAATGTAAATTGATACAGTCACTATGGAGAACAGTATGGAGTTTCCTTAAAAACACTAGAAATAGAATTACCATCTGATCCAGCAATCCCACTTCTGGGCATATACCCAGAGAAAACCATAAATCAAAAAGGCACATTCACCACGATGTTCATTGCAGCACTATTTACAATAGCCAGGTAATGGAAGCAACCTAAATGCCCACAGACAGATGAATGGATAAAGATGGGGTACATATATAAAATGGAATATTACTCGGCCATAAAAAGGAATGAAACTGGGTCATTTGTAGAGACATCGATGGATCTAGAGACTGTCATACAGAATGAAGTAAGTCAGAAAGAGGAAAACAAATATTGTATATTAATGCATATATGTGGAACCTAAAAAAATGATACAGATGAACTGGTTTGCAGGGAAGAAATAGAGACGCAGAGGTAGAGAAGAAACGTATGGACACCAAGTGTGGGAAGCCATGGGGTGGTGGTGGTGGGATGAGTTGGGAGATTGGGATTGACCTGTATACATGTATATGCATAAAATACATAAGTGATAATAACCTGCTGTATAAAAAAGTAAATAAAATTAAATTTAAAAATTAAAAAAAATAAAACTTAAAACTAAAACAGAAAAAAGTTCTTCCCTTCACACAGATGTATTTATAGAAATGAATTATTTCCATGCTTATATCTATAAATACATAAAAGAGGAATAAAATCTAAGTTGAACCATAAACGAAAAAATACCTGAACCCACCAGTTATACAGAGGAAAACCCTATCAGGGCACTTGCTCCAGCGGTAAACAATTCTGAAATTGGTCAGAGGTGTGGAATCATCACCCATCCAGCCAGCAACCCACCCCCCACGCAAGGAGCGTCCTCATTGCAAAGCTGGGAGACCGTGCCGAGGCATCTCTGAATAAAGGTGAGCTGAGCCCCAGTCCAGCTGCTGCTGAACTGTTCCCACCCTTCCCAGGTAAAACACCTGAATATGTACAAGGGCTTGAAAGCCTAGAGGAAGGGCCGCGGAGCCACACCAGCGACAGCACGCAGGCCAACATGGTGACTGCAGGTCAGCCAAGGTTGTCCTGGCCCCGTGCGCTCTTCCGGAAGCTTTCCATTATCCTGCCTGAGATACCCCTCCTGTCCCGGTCCCCACTGATTTTTCCTTCCTCACCTCTGTCCGGAGAGAAATTCCAGCGGAAGGTATGGGTGACACATCCTCTTCTTTACAGGTGGCAGCCTGGCAACTCCTGCAGAAAGGCCAGCAGAACCCCACTCACACCAGGCCACCAACAAAGCTGGGGCCCCTATTTCCCTCCCACCAGCTCAGCCCCGAGACTGCTGACGGGGCAGAGAATATGGAGTCAGGCACAGCTTCAGGGGCTATTGCCGCCTGGAGCGCTGTTTATATTGACCTCAACCAGGCACACCTGGGGAGGGCCGGCCAGCAGGGTAAGGCTGCCCAGGTCAGCTAATCCACAACCCTCAGGGAATCACATTGTTGAAAATGGACCTCGCTAAGGCAGAATAGAAGCCAAGGAAAATAAGGACACAATGCCATTTGCAGCACCGTAGATGAGTCTAGAGGTAATCACGTGACTTGTAGTAAGTCAGAAAGTGAAAGACACATATCATATCATATCACTTAGAGGTGTTACCTAAAATAGATAGCAGGGCAGTTATTTCCACTGAGAAGTGCAATCACAGGTTCATTAAACAAGCTTATGGTTCACCAATGGAAAGGTGTGAGGACTGGTTTCATTACGATACCGGGGTTAACAGACATATACAAACAGAGGTGACATATATAATCACCAAAGACCTATGGAATACCAAGAGAAGACTACTCAACATTCTGTCATAACGTACATGGGTAAAGGATCCCAGGAAGAACAGACATCTGTATATGTGTAAAAGAACCACATCTTCGACACCTACAATAAGCCAAACATTGTAATCATACTTGCTGTAATAAAAAATAAAAAATTAAATTAAAAATACGAACAAGAAGTAGGGAGACAAACTTGAGGGGCTTTCTCCTGGCACATTCCATTCTAAATTCCAATCTAGAACACGACTTCCATTGAGGCTCTGTTGCCCTAGTAACCAGATTTGGTAAGGGAGAACTGCTGCCACCTTGTGGCCGTTTCACACAACAGCAGCTTTAATCCCAGCGCTAATGGTCAGTTGATACTCAAAATCTTTGCAGGCCTGTAAATGACACCTGCCCTGAAAACAAATCCTGGGGTCACATATCGACCAAAAAATTCAAAGGACGTCCTTATTTCAAAACGACCGTTTCAAAAGGCATATTTTATGCACATTAGTGTTCTGCTTCTTTGTCTTTCTTTCTTTTTTGGTTAAAAAGACGGGAATGGAAAAAGGCATCCCTCAGAATGGGCGAAAATAGTTGCAAACGAATCAATGGACAAAGGTTTAATCTCCAATATATATAAACAGCTCATGCACCTTAATGTTAAAAAAACAAAAAACCCAATACAAAAATGGGCAGAAGATCTAAAGAGACGTTTCTTCAAAGAAGACACAGAGAGGGCCAAGACGCACATGAAAAGCTGCTCAAGAGCACTAATTATTAGAGAAATGCAAATCAAAAGTACAATGAGGTATCCCCTCACACCTGTTAGAATCGGCATCATCAGAAAATCTACAAACAACAAATTCTGGGGAGGGTGTGGACAAAAGGAACCCTCTTCCACTATTGGTGGGAATGTAAATTGATACAGTCACTATGGAGAACAGTATGGAGTTTCCTTAAAAACACTAGAAATAGAATTACCATCTGATCCAGCAATCCCACTTCTGGGCATATACCCAGAGAAAACCATAAATCAAAAAGGCACATTCACCACGATGTTCATTGCAGCACTATTTACAATAGCCAGGTAATGGAAGCAACCTAAATGCCCACAGACAGATGAATGGATAAAGATGGGGTACATATATAAAATGGAATATTACTCGGCCATAAAAAGGAATGAAACTGGGTCATTTGTAGAGACATCGATGGATCTAGAGACTGTCATACAGAATGAAGTAAGTCAGAAAGAGGAAAACAAATATTGTATATTAATGCATATATGTGGAACCTAAAAAAATGATACAGATGAACTGGTTTGCAGGGAAGAAATAGAGACGCAGAGGTAGAGAAGAAACGTATGGACACCAAGTGTGGGAAGCCATGGGGTGGTGGTGGTGGGATGAGTTGGGAGATTGGGATTGACCTGTATACATGTATATGCATAAAATACATAAGTGATAATAACCTGCTGTATAAAAAAGTAAATAAAATTAAATTTAAAAATTAAAAAAAATAAAACTTAAAACTAAAACAGAAAAAAGTTCTTCCCTTCACACAGATGTATTTATAGAAATGAATTATTTCCATGCTTATATCTATAAATACATAAAAGAGGAATAAAATCTAAGTTGAACCATAAACGAAAAAATACCTGAACCCACCAGTTATACAGAGGAAAACCCTATCAGGGCACTTGCTCCAGCGGTAAACAATTCTGAAATTGGTCAGAGGTGTGGAATCATCACCCATCCAGCCAGCAACCCACCCCCCACGCAAGGAGCGTCCTCATTGCAAAGCTGGGAGACCGTGCCGAGGCATCTCTGAATAAAGGTGAGCTGAGCCCCAGTCCAGCTGCTGCTGAACTGTTCCCACCCTTCCCAGGTAAAACACCTGAATATGTACAAGGGCTTGAAAGCCTAGAGGAAGGGCCGCGGAGCCACACCAGCGACAGCACGCAGGCCAACATGGTGACTGCAGGTCAGCCAAGGTTGTCCTGGCCCCGTGCGCTCTTCCGGAAGCTTTCCATTATCCTGCCTGAGATACCCCTCCTGTCCCGGTCCCCACTGATTTTTCCTTCCTCACCTCTGTCCGGAGAGAAATTCCAGCGGAAGGTATGGGTGACACATCCTCTTCTTTACAGGTGGCAGCCTGGCAACTCCTGCAGAAAGGCCAGCAGAACCCCACTCACACCAGGCCACCAACAAAGCTGTGGCCCCTATTTCCCTCCCACCAGCTCAGCCCCGAGACTGCTGACGGGGCAGAGAATATGGAGTCAGGCACAGCTTCAGGGGCTATTGCCGCCTGGAGCGCTGTTTATATTGACCTCAACCAGGCACACCTGGGGAGGGCCGGCCGGCAGGGTAAGGCTGCCCAGGTCAGCTAATCCACAACCCTCAGGGAATCACATTGTTGAAAATGGACCTCGCTAAGGCAGAATAGAAGCCAAGGAAAATAAGGACACAATGCCATTTGCAGCACCGTAGATGAGTCTAGAGGTAATCACGTGACTTGTAGTAAGTCAGAAAGTGAAAGACACATATCATATCATATCACTTAGAGGTGTTACCTAAAATAGATAGCAGGGCAGTTATTTCCACTGAGAAGTGCAATCACAGGTTCATTAAACAAGCTTATGGTTCACCAATGGAAAGGTGTGAGGATTGGTTTCATTACGATATCAGGGTTAACAGACATATACAAACAGAGGTGACATATATAATCACCAAAGACCTATGGAATACCAAGAGAAGACTACTCAACATTCTGTCATAACGTACATGGGTAAAGGATCCCAGGAAGAACAGACATCTGTATATGTGTAAAAGAACCACATCTTCGACACCTACAATAAGCCAAACATTGTAATCATACTTGCTGTAATAAAAAATAAAAAATTAAATTAAAAATACGAACAAGAAGTAGGGAGACAAACTTGAGGGGCTTTCTCCTGGCACATTCCATTCTAAATTCCAATCTAGAACACGACTTCCATTGAGGCTCTGTTGCCCTAGTAACCAGATTTGGTAAGGGAGAACTGCTGCCACCTTGTGGCCGTTTCACACAACAGCAGCTTTAATCCCAGCGCTAATGGTCAGTTGATACTCAAAATCTTTGCAGGCCTGTAAATGACACCTGCCCTGAAAACAAATCCTGGGGTCACATATCGACCAAAAAATTCAAAGGACGTCCATATTTCAAAACGACCGTTTCAAAAGGCATATTTTATGCACATTAGTGTTCTGCTTCTTTGTCTTTCTTTCTTTTTTGGTTAAAAAGACGGGAATGGAAAAAGGCATCCCTCAGAATGGGCGAAAATAGTTGCAAACCAATCAATGGACAAAGGTTTAATCTCCAATATATATAAACAGCTCATGCACCTTAATGTTAAAAAAACAAAAAACCCAATACAAAAATGGGCAGAAGATCTAAAGAGACGTTTCTTCAAAGAAGACACAGAGAGGGCCAAGACGCACATGAAAAGCTGCTCAAGAGCACTAATTATTAGAGAAATGCAAATCAAAAGTACAATGAGGTATCCCCTCACACCTGTTAGAATCGGCATCATCAGAAAATCTACAAACAACAAATTCTGGGGAGGGTGTGGACAAAAGGAACCCTCTTCCACTATTGGTGGGAATGTAAATTGATACAGTCACTATGGAGAACAGTATGGAGTTTCCTTAAAAACACTAGAAATAGAATTACCATCTGATCCAGCAATCCCACTTCTGGGCATATACCCAGAGAAAACCATAAATCAAAAAGGCACATTCACCACGATGTTCATTGCAGCACTATTTACAATAGCCAGGTAATGGAAGCAACCTAAATGCCCACAGACAGATGAATGGATAAAGATGGGGTACATATATAAAATGGAATATTACTCGGCCATAAAAAGGAATGAAACTGGGTCATTTGTAGAGACATCGATGGATCTAGAGACTGTCATACAGAATGAAGTAAGTCAGAAAGAGGAAAACAAATATTGTATATTAATGCATATATGTGGAACCTAAAAAAATGATACAGATGAACTGGTTTGCAGGGAAGAAATAGAGACGCAGAGGTAGAGAAGAAACGTATGGACACCAAGTGTGGGAAGCCATGGGGTGGTGGTGGTGGGATGAGTTGGGAGATTGGGATTGACCTGTATACATGTATATGCATAAAATACATAAGTGATAATAACCTGCTGTATAAAAAAGTAAATAAAATTAAATTTAAAAATTAAAAAGAATAAAACTTAAAACTAAAACAGAAAAAAGTTCTTCCCTTCACACAGATGTATTTATAGAAATGAATTATTTCCATGCTTATATCTATAAATACATAAAAGAGGAATAAAATCTAAGTTGAACCATAAACGAAAAAATACCTGAACCCACCAGTTATACAGAGGAAAACCCTATCAGGGCACTTGCTCCAGCGGTAAACAATTCTGAAATTGGTCAGAGGTGTGGAATCATCACCCATCCAGCCAGCAACCCACCCCCCACGCAAGGAGCGTCCTCATTGCAAAGCTGGGAGACCGTGCCGAGGCATCTCTGAATAAAGGTGAGCTGAGCCCCAGTCCAGCTGCTGCTGAACTGTTCCCACCCTTCCCAGGTAAAACACCTGAATATGTACAAGGGCTTGAAAGCCTAGAGGAAGGGCCGCGGAGCCACACCAGCGACAGCACGCAGGCCAACATGGTGACTGCAGGTCAGCCAAGGTTGTCCTGGCCCCGTGCGCTCTTCCGGAAGCTTTCCATTATCCTGCCTGAGATACCCCTCCTGTCCCGGTCCCCACTGATTTTTCCTTCCTCACCTCTGTCCGGAGAGAAATTCCAGCGGAAGGTATGGGTGACACATCCTCTTCTTTACAGGTGGCAGCCTGGCAACTCCTGCAGAAAGGCCAGCAGAACCCCACTCACACCAGGCCACCAACAAAGCTGTGGCCCCTATTTCCCTCCCACCAGCTCAGCCCCGAGACTGCTGACGGGGCAGAGAATATGGAGTCAGGCACAGCTTCAGGGGCTATTGCCGCCTGGAGCGCTGTTTATATTGACCTCAACCAGGCACACCTGGGGAGGGCCGGCCGGCAGGGTAAGGCTGCCCAGGTCAGCTAATCCACAACCCTCAGGGAATCACATTGTTGAAAATGGACCTCGCTAAGGCAGAATAGAAGCCAAGGAAAATAAGGACACAATGCCATTTGCAGCACCGTAGATGAGTCTAGAGGTAATCACGTGACTTGTAGTAAGTCAGAAAGTGAAAGACACATATCATATCATATCACTTAGAGGTGTTACCTAAAATAGATAGCAGGGCAGTTATTTCCACTGAGAAGTGCAATCACAGGTTCATTAAACAAGCTTATGGTTCACCAATGGAAAGGTGTGAGGATTGGTTTCATTACGATATCGGGGTTAACAGACCTATACAAACAGAGGTGACATATATAATCACCAAAGACCTATGGAATACCAAGAGAAGACTACTCAACATTCTGTCATAACGTACATGGGTAAAGGATCCCAGGAAGAACAGACATCTGTATATGTGTAAAAGAACCACATCTTCGACACCTACAATAAGCCAAACATTGTAATCATACTTGCTGTAATAAAAAATAAAAAATTAAATTAAAAATACGAACAAGAAGTAGGGAGACAAACTTGAGGGGCTTTCTCCTGGCACATTCCATTCTAAATTCCAATCTAGAACACGACTTCCATTGAGGCTCTGTTGCCCTAGTAACCAGATTTGGTAAGGGAGAACTGCTGCCACCTTGTGGCCGTTTCACACAACAGCAGCTTTAATCCCAGCGCTAATGGTCAGTTGATACTCAAAATCTTTGCAGGCCTGTAAATGACACCTGCCCTGAAAACAAATCCTGGGGTCACATATCGACCAAAAATTTCAAAGGACGTCCATATTTCAAAACGACCGTTTCAAAAGGCATATTTTATGCACATTAGTGTTCTGCTTCTTTGTCTTTCTTTCTTTTTTGGTTAAAAAGACGGGAATGGAAAAAGGCATCCCTCAGAATGGGCGAAAATAGTTGCAAACCAATCAATGGACAAAGGTTTAATCTCCAATATATATAAACAGCTCATGCACCTTAATGTTAAAAAAACAAAAAACCCAATACAAAAATGGGCAGAAGATCTAAAGAGACGTTTCTTCAAAGAAGACACAGAGAGGGCCAAGACGCACATGAAAAGCTGCTCAAGAGCACTAATTATTAGAGAAATGCAAATCAAAAGTACAATGAGGTATCCCCTCACACCTGTTAGAATCGGCATCATCAGAAAATCTACAAACAACAAATTCTGGGGAGGGTGTGGACAAAAGGAACCCTCTTCCACTATTGGTGGGAATGTAAATTGATACAGTCACTATGGAGAACAGTATGGAGTTTCCTTAAAAACACTAGAAATAGAATTACCATCTGATCCAGCAATCCCACTTCTGGGCATATACCCAGAGAAAACCATAAATCAAAAAGGCACATTCACCACGATGTTCATTGCAGCACTATTTACAATAGCCAGGTAATGGAAGCAACCTAAATGCCCACAGACAGATGAATGGATAAAGATGGGGTACATATATAAAATGGAATATTACTCGGCCATAAAAAGGAATGAAACTGGGTCATTTGTAGAGACATCGATGGATCTAGAGACTGTCATACAGAATGAAGTAAGTCAGAAAGAGGAAAACAAATATTGTATATTAATGCATATATGTGGAACCTAAAAAAATGATACAGATGAACTGGTTTGCAGGGAAGAAATAGAGACGCAGAGGTAGAGAACAAACGTATGGACACCAAGTGTGGGAAGCCATGGGGTGGTGGTGGTGGGATGAGTTGGGAGATTGGGATTGACCTGTATACATGTATATGCATAAAATACATAAGTGATAATAACCTGCTGTATAAAAAAGTAAATAAAATTAAATTTAAAAATTAAAAAAAATAAAACTTAAAACTAAAACAGAAAAAAGTTCTTCCCTTCACACAGATGTATTTATAGAAATGAATTATTTCCATGCTTATATCTATAAATACATAAAAGAGGAATAAAATCTAAGTTGAACCATAAACGAAAAAATACCTGAACCCACCAGTTATACAGAGGAAAACCCTATCAGGGCACTTGCTCCAGCGGTAAACAATTCTGAAATTGGTCAGAGGTGTGGAATCATCACCCATCCAGCCAGCAACCCACCCCCCACGCAAGGAGCGTCCTCATTGCAAAGCTGGGAGACCGTGCCGAGGCATCTCTGAATAAAGGTGAGCTGAGCCCCAGTCCAGCTGCTGCTGAACTGTTCCCACCCTTCCCAGGTAAAACACCTGAATATGTACAAGGGCTTGAAAGCCTAGAGGAAGGGCCGCGGAGCCACACCAGCGACAGCACGCAGGCCAACATGGTGACTGCAGGTCAGCCAAGGTTGTCCTGGCCCCGTGCGCTCTTCCGGAAGCTTTCCATTATCCTGCCTGAGATACCCCTCCTGTCCCGGTCCCCACTGATTTTTCCTTCCTCACCTCTGTCCGGAGAGAAATTCCAGCGGAAGGTATGGGTGACACATCCTCTTCTTTACAGGTGGCAGCCTGGCAACTCCTGCAGAAAGGCCAGCAGAACCCCACTCACACCAGGCCACCAACAAAGCTGGGGCCCCTATTTCCCTCCCACCAGCTCAGCCCCGAGACTGCTGACGGGGCAGAGAATATGGAGTCAGGCACAGCTTCAGGGGCTATTGCCGCCTGGAGCGCTGTTTATATTGACCTCAACCAGGCACACCTGGGGAGGGCCGGCCGGCAGGGTAAGGCTGCCCAGGTCAGCTAATCCACAACCCTCAGGGAATCACATTGTTGAAAATGGACCTCGCTAAGGCAGAATAGAAGCCAAGGAAAATAAGGACACAATGCCATTTGCAGCACCGTAGATGAGTCTAGAGGTAATCACGTGACTTGTAGTAAGTCAGAAAGTGAAAGACACATATCATATCATATCACTTAGAGGTGTTACCTAAAATAGATAGCAGGGCAGTTATTTCCACTGAGAAGTGCAATCACAGGTTCATTAAACAAGCTTATGGTTCACCAATGGAAAGGTGTGAGGATTGGTTTCATTACGATATCGGGGTTAACAGACCTATACAAACAGAGGTGACATATATAATCACCAAAGACCTATGGAATACCAAGAGAAGACTACTCAACATTCTGTCATAACGTACATGGGTAAAGGATCCCAGGAAGAACAGACATCTGTATATGTGTAAAAGAA
This sequence comes from Mesoplodon bidens, assembly GCF_964165515.1. Lineage (NCBI taxonomy): Eukaryota > Metazoa > Chordata > Mammalia > Artiodactyla > Ziphiidae > Mesoplodon > Mesoplodon bidens. The sequence continues at coordinate 1,711,082 of NW_027671903.1, forward strand.
CCACATCTTCGACACCTACAATAAGCCAAACATTGTAATCATACTTGCTGTAATAAAAAATAAAAAATTAAATTAAAAATACGAACAAGAAGTAGGGAGACAAACTTGAGGGGCTTTCTCCTGGCACATTCCATTCTAAATTCCAATCTAGAACACGACTTCCATTGAGGCTCTGTTGCCCTAGTAACCAGATTTGGTAAGGGATAACTGCTGCCACCTTGTGGCCGTTTCACACAACAGCAGCTTTAATCCCAGCGCTAATGGTCAGTTGATACTCAAAATCTTTGCAGGCCTGTAAATGACACCTGCCCTGAAAACAAATCCTGGGGTCACATATCGACCAAAAATTTCAAAGGACGTCCATATTTCAAAACGACCGTTTCAAAAGGCATATTTTATGCACATTAGTGTTCTGCTTCTTTGTCTTTCTTTCTTTTTTGGTTAAAAAGACGGGAATGGAAAAAGGCATCCCTCAGAATGGGCGAAAATAGTTGCAAACCAATCAATGGACAAAGGTTTAATCTCCAATATATATAAACAGCTCATGCACCTTAATGTTAAAAAAACAAAAAACCCAATACAAAAATGGGCAGAAGATCTAAAGAGACGTTTCTTCAAAGAAGACACAGAGAGGGCCAAGACGCACATGAAAAGCTGCTCAAGAGCACTAATTATTAGAGAAATGCAAATCAAAAGTACAATGAGGTATCCCCTCACACCTGTTAGAATCGGCATCATCAGAAAATCTACAAACAACAAATTCTGGGGAGGGTGTGGACAAAAGGAACCCTCTTCCACTATTGGTGGGAATGTAAATTGATACAGTCACTATGGAGAACAGTATGGAGTTTCCTTAAAAACACTAGAAATAGAATTACCATCTGATCCAGCAATCCCACTTCTGGGCATATACCCAGAGAAAACCATAAATCAAAAATGCACATTCACCACGATGTTCATTGCAGCACTATTTACAATAGCCAGGTAATGGAAGCAACCTAAATGCCCACAGACAGATGAATGGATAAAGATGGGGTACATATATAAAATGGAATATTACTCGGCCATAAAAAGGAATGAAACTGGGTCATTTGTAGAGACATCGATGGATCTAGAGACTGTCATACAGAATGAAGTAAGTCAGAAAGAGGAAAACAAATATTGTATATTAATGCATATATGTGGAACCTAAAAAAATGATACAGATGAACTGGTTTGCAGGGAAGAAATAGAGACGCAGAGGTAGAGAAGAAACGTATGGACACCAAGTGTGGGAAGCCATGGGGTGGTGGTGGTGGGATGAGTTGGGAGATTGGGATTGACCTGTATACATGTATATGCATAAAATACATAAGTGATAATAACCTGCTGTATAAAAAAGTAAATAAAATTAAATTTAAAAATTAAAAAAAATAAAACTTAAAACTAAAACAGAAAAAAGTTCTTCCCTTCACACAGATGTATTTATAGAAATGAATTATTTCCATGCTTATATCTATAAATACATAAAAGAGGAATAAAATCTAAGTTGAACCATAAACGAAAAAATACCTGAACCCACCAGTTATACAGAGGAAAACCCTATCAGGGCACTTGCTCCAGCGGTAAACAATTCTGAAATTGGTCAGAGGTGTGGAATCATCACCCATCCAGCCAGCAACCCACCCCCCACGCAAGGAGCGTCCTCATTGCAAAGCTGGGAGACCGTGCCGAGGCATCTCTGAATAAAGGTGAGCTGAGCCCCAGTCCAGCTGCTGCTGAACTGTTCCCACCCTTCCCAGGTAAAACACCTGAATATGTACAAGGGCTTGAAAGCCTAGAGGAAGGGCCGCGGAGCCACACCAGCGACAGCACGCAGGCCAACATGGTGACTGCAGGTCAGCCAAGGTTGTCCTGGCCCCGTGCGCTCTTCCGGAAGCTTTCCATTATCCTGCCTGAGATACCCCTCCTGTCCCGGTCCCCACTGATTTTTCCTTCCTCACCTCTGTCCGGAGAGAAATTCCAGCGGAAGGTATGGGTGACACATCCTCTTCTTTACAGGTGGCAGCCTGGCAACTCCTGCAGAAAGGCCAGCAGAACCCCACTCACACCAGGCCACCAACAAAGCTGGGGCCCCTATTTCCCTCCCACCAGCTCAGCCCCGAGACTGCTGACGGGGCAGAGAATATGGAGTCAGGCACAGCTTCAGGGGCTATTGCCGCCTGGAGCGCTGTTTATATTGACCTCAACCAGGCACACCTGGGGAGGGCCGGCCGGCAGGGTAAGGCTGCCCAGGTCAGCTAATCCACAACCCTCAGGGAATCACATTGTTGAAAATGGACCTCGCTAAGGCAGAATAGAAGCCAAGGAAAATAAGGACACAATGCCATTTGCAGCACCGTAGATGAGTCTAGAGGTAATCACGTGACTTGTAGTAAGTCAGAAAGTGAAAGACACATATCATATCATATCACTTAGAGGTGTTACCTAAAATAGATAGCAGGGCAGTTATTTCCACTGAGAAGTGCAATCACAGGTTCATTAAACAAGCTTATGGTTCACCAATGGAAAGGTGTGAGGATTGGTTTCATTACGATATCGGGGTTAACAGACATATACAAACAGAGGTGACATATATAATCACCAAAGACCTATGGAATACCAAGAGAAGACTACTCAACATTCTGTCATAACGTACATGGGTAAAGGATCCCAGGAAGAACAGACATCTGTATATGTGTAAAAGAACCACATCTTCGACACCTACAATAAGCCAAACATTGTAATCATACTTGCTGTAATAAAAAATAAAAAATTAAATTAAAAATACGAACAAGAAGTAGGGAGACAAACTTGAGGGGCTTTCTCCTGGCACATTCCATTCTAAATTCCAATCTAGAACACGACTTCCATTGAGGCTCTGTTGCCCTAGTAACCAGATTTGGTAAGGGAGAACTGCTGCCACCTTGTGGCCGTTTCACACAACAGCAGCTTTAATCCCAGCGCTAATGGTCAGTTGATACTCAAAATCTTTGCAGGCCTGTAAATGACACCTGCCCTGAAAACAAATCCTGGGGTCACATATCGACCAAAAAATTCAAAGGACGTCCATATTTCAAAACGACCGTTTCAAAAGGCATATTTTATGCACATTAGTGTTCTGCTTCTTTGTCTTTCTTTCTTTTTTGGTTAAAAAGACGGGAATGGAAAAAGGCATCCCTCAGAATGGGCGAAAATAGTTGCAAACCAATCAATGGACAAAGGTTTAATCTCCAATATATATAAACAGCTCATGCACCTTAATGTTAAAAAAACAAAAAACCCAATACAAAAATGGGCAGAAGATCTAAAGAGACGTTTCTTCAAAGAAGACACAGAGAGGGCCAAGACGCACATGAAAAGCTGCTCAAGAGCACTAATTATTAGAGAAATGCAAATCAAAAGTACAATGAGGTATCCCCTCACACCTGTTAGAATCGGCATCATCAGAAAATCTACAAACAACAAATTCTGGGGAGGGTGTGGACAAAAGGAACCCTCTTCCACTATTGGTGGGAATGTAAATTGATACAGTCACTATGGAGAACAGTATGGAGTTTCCTTAAAAACACTAGAAATAGAATTACCATCTGATCCAGCAATCCCACTTCTGGGCATATACCCAGAGAAAACCATAAATCAAAAAGGCACATTCACCACGATGTTCATTGCAGCACTATTTACAATAGCCAGGTAATGGAAGCAACCTAAATGCCCACAGACAGATGAATGGATAAAGATGGGGTACATATATAAAATGGAATATTACTCGGCCATAAAAAGGAATGAAACTGGGTCATTTGTAGAGACATCGATGGATCTAGAGACTGTCATACAGAATGAAGTAAGTCAGAAAGAGGAAAACAAATATTGTATATTAATGCATATATGTGGAACCTAAAAAAATGATACAGATGAACTGGTTTGCAGGGAAGAAATAGAGACGCAGAGGTAGAGAAGAAACGTATGGACACCAAGTGTGGGAAGCCATGGGGTGGTGGTGGTGGGATGAGTTGGGAGATTGGGATTGACCTGTATACATGTATATGCATAAAATACATAAGTGATAATAACCTGCTGTATAAAAAAGTAAATAAAATTAAATTTAAAAATTAAAAAAAATAAAACTTAAAACTAAAACAGAAAAAAGTTCTTCCCTTCACACAGATGTATTTATAGAAATGAATTATTTCCATGCTTATATCTATAAATACATAAAAGAGGAATAAAATCTAAGTTGAACCATAAACGAAAAAATACCTGAACCCACCAGTTATACAGAGGAAAACCCTATCAGGGCACTTGCTCCAGCGGTAAACAATTCTGAAATTGGTCAGAGGTGTGGAATCATCACCCATCCAGCCAGCAACCCACCCCCCACGCAAGGAGCGTCCTCATTGCAAAGCTGGGAGACCGTGCCGAGGCATCTCTGAATAAAGGTGAGCTGAGCCCCAGTCCAGCTGCTGCTGAACTGTTCCCACCCTTCCCAGGTAAAACACCTGAATATGTACAAGGGCTTGAAAGCCTAGAGGAAGGGCCGCGGAGCCACACCAGCGACAGCACGCAGGCCAACATGGTGACTGCAGGTCAGCCAAGGTTGTCCTGGCCCCGTGCGCTCTTCCGGAAGCTTTCCATTATCCTGCCTGAGATACCCCTCCTGTCCCGGTCCCCACTGATTTTTCCTTCCTCACCTCTGTCCGGAGAGAAATTCCAGCGGAAGGTATGGGTGACACATCCTCTTCTTTACAGGTGGCAGCCTGGCAACTCCTGCAGAAAGGCCAGCAGAACCCCACTCACACCAGGCCACCAACAAAGCTGGGGCCCCTATTTCCCTCCCACCAGCTCAGCCCCGAGACTGCTGACGGGGCAGAGAATATGGAGTCAGGCACAGCTTCAGGGGCTATTGCCGCCTGGAGCGCTGTTTATATTGACCTCAACCAGGCACACCTGGGGAGGGCCGGCCGGCAGGGTAAGGCTGCCCAGGTCAGCTAATCCACAACCCTCAGGGAATCACATTGTTGAAAATGGACCTCGCTAAGGCAGAATAGAAGCCAAGGAAAATAAGGACACAATGCCATTTGCAGCACCGTAGATGAGTCTAGAGGTAATCACGTGACTTGTAGTAAGTCAGAAAGTGAAAGACACATATCATATCATATCACTTAGAGGTGTTACCTAAAATAGATAGCAGGGCAGTTATTTCCACTGAGAAGTGCAATCACAGGTTCATTAAACAAGCTTATGGTTCACCAATGGAAAGGTGTGAGGATTGGTTTCATTACGATATCGGGGTTAACAGACCTATACAAACAGAGGTGACATATATAATCACCAAAGACCTATGGAATACCAAGAGAAGACTACTCAACATTCTGTCATAACGTACATGGGTAAAGGATCCCAGGAAGAACAGACATCTGTATATGTGTAAAAGAACCACATCTTCGACACCTACAATAAGCCAAACATTGTAATCATACTTGCTGTAATAAAAAATAAAAAATTAAATTAAAAATACGAACAAGAAGTAGGGAGACAAACTTGAGGGGCTTTCTCCTGGCACATTCCATTCTAAATTCCAATCTAGAACACGACTTCCATTGAGGCTCTGTTGCCCTAGTAACCAGATTTGGTAAGGGATAACTGCTGCCACCTTGTGGCCGTTTCACACAACAGCAGCTTTAATCCCAGCGCTAATGGTCAGTTGATATTCAAAATCTTTGCAGGCCTGTAAATGACACCTGCCCTGAAAACAAATCCTGGGGTCACATATCGACCAAAAAATTCAAAGGACGTCCATATTTCAAAACGACCGTTTCAAAAGGCATATTTTATGCACATTAGTGTTCTGCTTCTTTGTCTTTCTTTCTTTTTTGGTTAAAAAGACGGGAATGGAAAAAGGCATCCCTCAGAATGGGCGAAAATAGTTGCAAACCAATCAATGGACAAAGGTTTAATCTCCAATATATATAAACAGCTCATGCACCTTAATGTTAAAAAAACAAAAAACCCAATACAAAAATGGGCAGAAGATCTAAAGAGACGTTTCTTCAAAGAAGACACAGAGAGGGCCAAGACGCACATGAAAAGCTGCTCAAGAGCACTAATTATTAGAGAAATGCAAATCAAAAGTACAATGAGGTATCCCCTCACACCTGTTAGAATCGGCATCATCAGAAAATCTACAAACAACAAATTCTGGGGAGGGTGTGGACAAAAGGAACCCTCTTCCACTATTGGTGGGAATGTAAATTGATACAGTCACTATGGAGAACAGTATGGAGTTTCCTTAAAAACACTAGAAATAGAATTACCATCTGATCCAGCAATCCCACTTCTGGGCATATACCCAGAGAAAACCATAAATCAAAAAGGCACATTCACCACGATGTTCATTGCAGCACTATTTACAATAGCCAGGTAATGGAAGCAACCTAAATGCCCACAGACAGATGAATGGATAAAGATGGGGTACATATATAAAATGGAATATTACTCGGCCATAAAAAGGAATGAAACTGGGTCATTTGTAGAGACATCGATGGATCTAGAGACTGTCATACAGAATGAAGTAAGTCAGAAAGAGGAAAACAAATATTGTATATTAATGCATATATGTGGAACCTAAAAAAATGATACAGATGAACTGGTTTGCAGGGAAGAAATAGAGACGCAGAGGTAGAGAAGAAACGTATGGACACCAAGTGTGGGAAGCCATGGGGTGGTGGTGGTGGGATGAGTTGGGAGATTGGGATTGACCTGTATACATGTATATGCATAAAATACATAAGTGATAATAACCTGCTGTATAAAAAAGTAAATAAAATTAAATTTAAAAATTAAAAAAAATAAAACTTAAAACTAAAACAGAAAAAAGTTCTTCCCTTCACACAGATGTATTTATAGAAATGAATTATTTCCATGCTTATATCTATAAATACATAAAAGAGGAATAAAATCTAAGTTGAACCATAAACGAAAAAATACCTGAACCCACCAGTTATACAGAGGAAAACCCTATCAGGGCACTTGCTCCAGCGGTAAACAATTCTGAAATTGGTCAGAGGTGTGGAATCATCACCCATCCAGCCAGCAACCCACCCCCCACGCAAGGAGCGTCCTCATTGCAAAGCTGGGAGACCGTGCCGAGGCATCTCTGAATAAAGGTGAGCTGAGCCCCAGTCCAGCTGCTGCTGAACTGTTCCCACCCTTCCCAGGTAAAACACCTGAATATGTACAAGGGCTTGAAAGCCTAGAGGAAGGGCCGCGGAGCCACACCAGCGACAGCACGCAGGCCAACATGGTGACTGCAGGTCAGCCAAGGTTGTCCTGGCCCCGTGCGCTCTTCCGGAAGCTTTCCATTATCCTGCCTGAGATACCCCTCCTGTCCCGGTCCCCACTGATTTTTCCTTCCTCACCTCTGTCCGGAGAGAAATTCCAGCGGAAGGTATGGGTGACACATCCTCTTCTTTACAGGTGGCAGCCTGGCAACTCCTGCAGAAAGGCCAGCAGAACCCCACTCACACCAGGCCACCAACAAAGCTGGGGCCCCTATTTCCCTCCCACCAGCTCAGCCCCGAGACTGCTGACGGGGCAGAGAATATGGAGTCAGGCACAGCTTCAGGGGCTATTGCCGCCTGGAGCGCTGTTTATATTGACCTCAACCAGGCACACCTGGGGAGGGCCGGCCGGCAGGGTAAGGCTGCCCAGGTCAGCTAATCCACAACCCTCAGGGAATCACATTGTTGAAAATGGACCTCGCTAAGGCAGAATAGAAGCCAAGGAAAATAAGGACACAATGCCATTTGCAGCACCGTAGATGAGTCTAGAGGTAATCACGTGACTTGTAGTAAGTCAGAAAGTGAAAGACACATATCATATCATATCACTTAGAGGTGTTACCTAAAATAGATAGCAGGGCAGTTATTTCCACTGAGAAGTGCAATCACAGGTTCATTAAACAAGCTTATGGTTCACCAATGGAAAGGTGTGAGGATTGGTTTCATTACGATATCGGGGTTAACAGACCTATACAAACAGAGGTGACATATATAATCACCAAAGACCTATGGAATACCAAGAGAAGACTACTCAACATTCTGTCATAACGTACATGGGTAAAGGATCCCAGGAAGAACAGACATCTGTATATGTGTAAAAGAACCACATCTTCGACACCTACAATAAGCCAAACATTGTAATCATACTTGCTGTAATAAAAAATAAAAAATTAAATTAAAAATACGAACAAGAAGTAGGGAGACAAACTTGAGGGGCTTTCTCCTGGCACATTCCATTCTAAATTCCAATCTAGAACACGACTTCCATTGAGGCTCTGTTGCCCTAGTAACCAGATTTGGTAAGGGAGAACTGCTGCCACCTTGTGGCCGTTTCACACAACAGCAGCTTTAATCCCAGCGCTAATGGTCAGTTGATATTCAAAATCTTTGCAGGCCTGTAAATGACACCTGCCCTGAAAACAAATCCTGGGGTCACATATCGACCAAAAAATTCAAAGGACGTCCATATTTCAAAACGACCGTTTCAAAAGGCATATTTTATGCACATTAGTGTTCTGCTTCTTTGTCTTTCTTTCTTTTTTGGTTAAAAAGACGGGAATGGAAAAAGGCATCCCTCAGAATGGGCGAAAATAGTTGCAAACCAATCAATGGACAAAGGTTTAATCTCCAATATATATAAACAGCTCATGCACCTTAATGTTAAAAAAACAAAAAACCCAATACAAAAATGGGCAGAAGATCTAAAGAGACGTTTCTTCAAAGAAGACACAGAGAGGGCCAAGACGCACATGAAAAGCTGCTCAAGAGCACTAATTATTAGAGAAATGCAAATCAAAAGTACAATGAGGTATCCCCTCACACCTGTTAGAATCGGCATCATCAGAAAATCTACAAACAACAAATTCTGGGGAGGGTGTGGACAAAAGGAACCCTCTTCCACTATTGGTGGGAATGTAAATTGATACAGTCACTATGGAGAACAGTATGGAGTTTCCTTAAAAACACTAGAAATAGAATTACCATCTGATCCAGCAATCCCACTTCTGGGCATATACCCAGAGAAAACCATAAATCAAAAAGGCACATTCACCACGATGTTCATTGCAGCACTATTTACAATAGCCAGGTAATGGAAGCAACCTAAATGCCCACAGACAGATGAATGGATAAAGATGGGGTACATATATAAAATGGAATATTACTCGGCCATAAAAAGGAATGAAACTGGGTCATTTGTAGAGACATCGATGGATCTAGAGACTGTCATACAGAATGAAGTAAGTCAGAAAGAGGAAAACAAATATTGTATATTAATGCATATATGTGGAACCTAAAAAAATGATACAGATGAACTGGTTTGCAGGGAAGAAATAGAGACGCAGAGGTAGAGAAGAAACGTATGGACACCAAGTGTGGGAAGCCATGGGGTGGTGGTGGTGGGATGAGTTGGGAGATTGGGATTGACCTGTATACATGTATATGCATAAAATACATAAGTGATAATAACCTGCTGTATAAAAAAGTAAATAAAATTAAATTTAAAAATTAAAAAAAATAAAACTTAAAACTAAAACAGAAAAAAGTTCTTCCCTTCACACAGATGTATTTATAGAAATGAATTATTTCCATGCTTATATCTATAAATACATAAAAGAGGAATAAAATCTAAGTTGAACCATAAACGAAAAAATACCTGAACCCACCAGTTATACAGAGGAAAACCCTATCAGGGCACTTGCTCCAGCGGTAAACAATTCTGAAATTGGTCAGAGGTGTGGAATCATCACCCATCCAGCCAGCAACCCACCCCCCACGCAAGGAGCGTCCTCATTGCAAAGCTGGGAGACCGTGCCGAGGCATCTCTGAATAAAGGTGAGCTGAGCCCCAGTCCAGCTGCTGCTGAACTGTTCCCACCCTTCCCAGGTAAAACACCTGAATATGTACAAGGGCTTGAAAGCCTAGAGGAAGGGCCGCGGAGCCACACCAGCGACAGCACGCAGGCCAACATGGTGACTGCAGGTCAGCCAAGGTTGTCCTGGCCCCGTGCGCTCTTCCGGAAGCTTTCCATTATCCTGCCTGAGATACCCCTCCTGTCCCGGTCCCCACTGATTTTTCCTTCCTCACCTCTGTCCGGAGAGAAATTCCAGCGGAAGGTATGGGTGACACATCCTCTTCTTTACAGGTGGCAGCCTGGCAACTCCTGCAGAAAGGCCAGCAGAACCCCACTCACACCAGGCCACCAACAAAGCTGGGGCCCCTATTTCCCTCCCACCAGCTCAGCCCCGAGACTGCTGACGGGGCAGAGAATATGGAGTCAGGCACAGCTTCAGGGGCTATTGCCGCCTGGAGCGCTGTTTATATTGACCTCAACCAGGCACACCTGGGGAGGGCCGGCCGGCAGGGTAAGGCTGCCCAGGTCAGCTAATCCACAACCCTCAGGGAATCACATTGTTGAAAATGGACCTCGCTAAGGCAGAATAGAAGCCAAGGAAAATAAGGACACAATGCCATTTGCAGCACCGTAGATGAGTCTAGAGGTAATCACGTGACTTGTAGTAAGTCAGAAAGTGAAAGACACATATCATATCATATCACTTAGAGGTGTTACCTAAAATAGATAGCAGGGCAGTTATTTCCACTGAGAAGTGCAATCACAGGTTCATTAAACAAGCTTATGGTTCACCAATGGAAAGGTGTGAGGATTGGTTTCATTACGATATCGGGGTTAACAGACCTATACAAACAGAGGTGACATATATAATCACCAAAGACCTATGGAATACCAAGAGAAGACTACTCAACATTCTGTCATAACGTACATGGGTAAAGGATCCCAGGAAGAACAGACATCTGTATATGTGTAAAAGAACCACATCTTCGACACCTACAATAAGCCAAACATTGTAATCATACTTGCTGTAATAAAAAATAAAAAATTAAATTAAAAATACGAACAAGAAGTAGGGAGACAAACTTGAGGGGCTTTCTCCTGGCACATTCCATTCTAAATTCCAATCTAGAACACGACTTCCATTGAGGCTCTGTTGCCCTAGTAACCAGATTTGGTAAGGGATAACTGCTGCCACCTTGTGGCCGTTTCACACAACAGCAGCTTTAATCCCAGCGCTAATGGTCAGTTGATATTCAAAATCTTTGCAGGCCTGTAAATGACACCTGCCCTGAAAACAAATCCTGGGGTCACATATCGACCAAAAAATTCAAAGGACGTCCATATTTCAAAACGACCGTTTCAAAAGGCATATTTTATGCACATTAGTGTTCTGCTTCTTTGTCTTTCTTTCTTTTTTGGTTAAAAAGACGGGAATGGAAAAAGGCATCCCTCAGAATGGGCGAAAATAGTTGCAAACGAATCAATGGACAAAGGTTTAATCTCCAATATATATAAACAGCTCATGCACCTTAATGTTAAAAAAACAAAAAACCCAATACAAAAATGGGCAGAAGATCTAAAGAGACGTTTCTTCAAAGAAGACACAGAGAGGGCCAAGACGCACATGAAAAGCTGCTCAAGAGCACTAATTATTAGAGAAATGCAAATCAAAAGTACAATGAGGTATCCCCTCACACCTGTTAGAATCGGCATCATCAGAAAATCTACAAACAACAAATTCTGGGGAGGGTGTGGACAAAAGGAACCCTCTTCCACTATTGGTGGGAATGTAAATTGATACAGTCACTATGGAGAACAGTATGGAGTTTCCTTAAAAACACTAGAAATAGAATTACCATCTGATCCAGCAATCCCACTTCTGGGCATATACCCAGAGAAAACCATAAATCAAAAAGGCACATTCACCACGGTGTTCATTGCAGCACTATTTACAATAGCCAGGTAATGGAAGCAACCTAAATGCCCACAGACAGATGAATGGATAAAGATGGGGTACATATATAAAATGGAATATTACTCGGCCATAAAAAGGAATGAAACTGGGTCATTTGTAGAGACATCGATGGATCTAGAGACTGTCATACAGAATGAAGTAAGTCAGAAAGAGGAAAACAAATATTGTATATTAATGCATATATGTGGAACCTAAAAAAATGATACAGATGAACTGGTTTGCAGGGAAGAAATAGAGACGCAGAGGTAGAGAAGAAACGTATGGACACCAAGTGTGGGAAGCCATGGGGTGGTGGTGGTGGGATGAGTTGGGAGATGGGGATTGACCTGTATACATGTATATGCATAAAATACATAAGTGATAATAACCTGCTGTATAAAAAAGTAAATAAAATTAAATTTAAAAATTAAAAAAAATAAAACTTAAAACTAAAACAGAAAAAAGTTCTTCCCTTCACACAGATGTATTTATAGAAATGAATTATTTCCACGCTTATATCTATAAATACATAAAAGAGGAATAAAATCTAAGTTGAACCATAAACGAAAAAATACCTGAACCCACCAGTTATACAGAGGAAAACCCTATCAGGGCACTTGCTCCAGCGGTAAACAATTCTGAAATTGGTCAGAGGTGTGGAATCATCACCCATCCAGCCAGCAACCCACCCCCCACGCAAGGAGCGTCCTCATTGCAAAGCTGGGAGACCGTGCCGAGGCATCTCTGAATAAAGGTGAGCTGAGCCCCAGTCCAGCTGCTGCTGAACTGTTCCCACCCTTCCCAGGTAAAACACCTGAATATGTACAAGGGCTTGAAAGCCTAGAGGAAGGGCCGCGGAGCCACACCAGCGACAGCACGCAGGCCAACATGGTGACTGCAGGTCAGCCAAGGTTGTCCTGGCCCCGTGCGCTCTTCCGGAAGCTTTCCATTATCCTGCCTGAGATACCCCTCCTGTCCCGGTCCCCACTGATTTTTCCTTCCTCACCTCTGTCCGGAGAGAAATTCCAGCGGAAGGTATGGGTGACACATCCTCTTCTTTACAGGTGGCAGCCTGGCAACTCCTGCAGAAAGGCCAGCAGAACCCCACTCACACCAGGCCACCAACAAAGCTGGGGCCCCTATTTCCCTCCCACCAGCTCAGCCCCGAGACTGCTGACGGGGCAGAGAATATGGAGTCAGGCACAGCTTCAGGGGCTATTGCCGCCTGGAGCGCTGTTTATATTGACCTCAACCAGGCACACCTGGGGAGGGCCGGCCGGCAGGGTAAGGCTGCCCAGGTCAGCTAATCCACAACCCTCAGGGAATCACATTGTTGAAAATGGACCTCGCTAAGGCAGAATAGAAGCCAAGGAAAATAAGGACACAATGCCATTTGCAGCACCGTAGATGAGTCTAGAGGTAATCACGTGACTTGTAGTAAGTCAGAAAGTGAAAGACACATATCATATCATATCACTTAGAGGTGTTACCTAAAATAGATAGCAGGGCAGTTATTTCCACTGAGAAGTGCAATCACAGGTTCATTAAACAAGCTTATGGTTCACCAATGGAAAGGTGTGAGGATTGGTTTCATTACGATATCGGGGTTAACAGACCTATACAAACAGAGGTGACATATATAATCACCAAAGACCTATGGAATACCAAGAGAAGACTACTCAACATTCTGTCATAACGTACATGGGTAAAGGATCCCAGGAAGAACAGACATCTGTATATGTGTAAAAGAACCACATCTTCGACACCTACAATAAGCCAAACATTGTAATCATACTTGCTGTAATAAAAAATAAAAAATTAAATTAAAAATACGAACAAGAAGTAGGGAGACAAACTTGAGGGGCTTTCTCCTGGCACATTCCATTCTAAATTCCAATCTAGAACACGACTTCCATTGAGGCTCTGTTGCCCTAGTAACCAGATTTGGTAAGGGAGAACTGCTGCCACCTTGTGGCCGTTTCACACAACAGCAGCTTTAATCCCAGCGCTAATGGTCAGTTGATATTCAAAATCTTTGCAGGCCTGTAAATGACACCTGCCCTGAAAACAAATCCTGGGGTCACATATCGACCAAAAAATTCAAAGGACGTCCATATTTCAAAACGACCGTTTCAAAAGGCATATTTTATGCACATTAGTGTTCTGCTTCTTTGTCTTTCTTTCTTTTTTGGTTAAAAAGACGGGAATGGAAAAAGGCATCCCTCAGAATGGGCGAAAATAGTTGCAAACGAATCAATGGACAAAGGTTTAATCTCCAATATATATAAACAGCTCATGCACCTTAATGTTAAAAAAACAAAAAACCCAATACAAAAATGGGCAGAAGATCTAAAGAGACGTTTCTTCAAAGAAGACACAGAGAGGGCCAAGACGCACATGAAAAGCTGCTCAAGAGCACTAATTATTAGAGAAATGCAAATCAAAAGTACAATGAGGTATCCCCTCACACCTGTTAGAATCGGCATCATCAGAAAATCTACAAACAACAAATTCTGGGGAGGGTGTGGACAAAAGGAACCCTCTTCCACTATTGGTGGGAATGTAAATTGATACAGTCACTATGGAGAACAGTATGGAGTTTCCTTAAAAACACTAGAAATAGAATTACCATCTGATCCAGCAATCCCACTTCTGGGCATATACCCAGAGAAAACCATAAATCAAAAAGGCACATTCACCACGATGTTCATTGCAGCACTATTTACAATAGCCAGGTAATGGAAGCAACCTAAATGCCCACAGACAGATGAATGGATAAAGATGGGGTACATATATAAAATGGAATATTACTCGGCCATAAAAAGGAATGAAACTGGGTCATTTGTAGAGACATCGATGGATCTAGAGACTGTCATACAGAATGAAGTAAGTCAGAAAGAGGAAAACAAATATTGTATATTAATGCATATATGTGGAACCTAAAAAAATGATACAGATGAACTGGTTTGCAGGGAAGAAATAGAGACGCAGAGGTAGAGAAGAAACGTATGGACACCAAGTGTGGGAAGCCATGGGGTGGTGGTGGTGGGATGAGTTGGGAGATTGGGATTGACCTGTATACATGTATATGCATAAAATACATAAGTGATAATAACCTGCTGTATAAAAAAGTAAATAAAATTAAATTTAAAAATTAAAAAAAATAAAACTTAAAACTAAAACAGAAAAAAGTTCTTCCCTTCACACAGATGTATTTATAGAAATGAATTATTTCCATGCTTATATCTATAAATACATAAAAGAGGAATAAAATCTAAGTTGAACCATAAACGAAAAAATACCTGAACCCACCAGTTATACAGAGGAAAACCCTATCAGGGCACTTGCTCCAGCGGTAAACAATTCTGAAATTGGTCAGAGGTGTGGAATCATCACCCATCCAGCCAGCAACCCACCCCCCACGCAAGGAGCGTCCTCATTGCAAAGCTGGGAGACCGTGCCGAGGCATCTCTGAATAAAGGTGAGCTGAGCCCCAGTCCAGCTGCTGCTGAACTGTTCCCACCCTTCCCAGGTAAAACACCTGAATATGTACAAGGGCTTGAAAGCCTAGAGGAAGGGCCGCGGAGCCACACCAGCGACAGCACGCAGGCCAACATGGTGACTGCAGGTCAGCCAAGGTTGTCCTGGCCCCGTGCGCTCTTCCGGAAGCTTTCCATTATCCTGCCTGAGATACCCCTCCTGTCCCGGTCCCCACTGATTTTTCCTTCCTCACCTCTGTCCGGAGAGAAATTCCAGCGGAAGGTATGGGTGACACATCCTCTTCTTTACAGGTGGCAGCCTGGCAACTCCTGCAGAAAGGCCAGCAGAACCCCACTCACACCAGGCCACCAACAAAGCTGGGGCCCCTATTTCCCTCCCACCAGCTCAGCCCCGAGACTGCTGACGGGGCAGAGAATATGGAGTCAGGCACAGCTTCAGGGGCTATTGCCGCCTGGAGCGCTGTTTATATTGACCTCAACCAGGCACACCTGGGGAGGGCCGGCCGGCAGGGTAAGGCTGCCCAGGTCAGCTAATCCACAACCCTCAGGGAATCACATTGTTGAAAATGGACCTCGCTAAGGCAGAATAGAAGCCAAGGAAAATAAGGACACAATGCCATTTGCAGCACCGTAGATGAGTCTAGAGGTAATCACGTGACTTGTAGTAAGTCAGAAAGTGAAAGACACATATCATATCATATCACTTAGAGGTGTTACCTAAAATAGATAGCAGGGCAGTTATTTCCACTGAGAAGTGCAATCACAGGTTCATTAAACAAGCTTATGGTTCACCAATGGAAAGGTGTGAGGATTGGTTTCATTACGATATCGGGGTTAACAGACCTATACAAACAGAGGTGACATATATAATCACCAAAGACCTATGGAATACCAAGAGAAGACTACTCAACATTCTGTCATAACGTACATGGGTAAAGGATCCCAGGAAGAACAGACATCTGTATATGTGTAAAAGAACCACATCTTCGACACCTACAATAAGCCAAACATTGTAATCATACTTGCTGTAATAAAAAATAAAAAATTAAATTAAAAATACGAACAAGAAGTAGGGAGACAAACTTGAGGGGCTTTCTCCTGGCACATTCCATTCTAAATTCCAATCTAGAACACGACTTCCATTGAGGCTCTGTTGCCCTAGTAACCAGATTTGGTAAGGGATAACTGCTGCCACCTTGTGGCCGTTTCACACAACAGCAGCTTTAATCCCAGCGCTAATGGTCAGTTGATATTCAAAATCTTTGCAGGCCTGTAAATGACACCTGCCCTGAAAACAAATCCTGGGGTCACATATCGACCAAAAAATTCAAAGGACGTCCATATTTCAAAACGACCGTTTCAAAAGGCATATTTTATGCACATTAGTGTTCTGCTTCTTTGTCTTTCTTTCTTTTTTGGTTAAAAAGACGGGAATGGAAAAAGGCATCCCTCAGAATGGGCGAAAATAGTTGCAAACGAATCAATGGACAAAGGTTTAATCTCCAATATATATAAACAGCTCATGCACCTTAATGTTAAAAAAACAAAAAACCCAATACAAAAATGGGCAGAAGATCTAAAGAGACGTTTCTTCAAAGAAGACACAGAGAGGGCCAAGACGCACATGAAAAGCTGCTCAAGAGCACTAATTATTAGAGAAATGCAAATCAAAAGTACAATGAGGTATCCCCTCACACCTGTTAGAATCGGCATCATCAGAAAATCTACAAACAACAAATTCTGGGGAGGGTGTGGACAAAAGGAACCCTCTTCCACTATTGGTGGGAATGTAAATTGATACAGTCACTATGGAGAACAGTATGGAGTTTCCTTAAAAACACTAGAAATAGAATTACCATCTGATCCAGCAATCCCACTTCTGGGCATATACCCAGAGAAAACCATAAATCAAAAAGGCACATTCACCACGGTGTTCATTGCAGCACTATTTACAATAGCCAGGTAATGGAAGCAACCTAAATGCCCACAGACAGATGAATGGATAAAGATGGGGTACATATATAAAATGGAATATTACTCGGCCATAAAAAGGAATGAAACTGGGTCATTTGTAGAGACATCGATGGATCTAGAGACTGTCATACAGAATGAAGTAAGTCAGAAAGAGGAAAACAAATATTGTATATTAATGCATATATGTGGAACCTAAAAAAATGATACAGATGAACTGGTTTGCAGGGAAGAAATAGAGACGCAGAGGTAGAGAAGAAACGTATGGACACCAAGTGTGGGAAGCCATGGGGTGGTGGTGGTGGGATGAGTTGGGAGATTGGGATTGACCTGTATACATGTATATGCATAAAATACATAAGTGATAATAACCTGCTGTATAAAAAAGTAAATAAAATTAAATTTAAAAATTAAAAAAAATAAAACTTAAAACTAAAACAGAAAAAAGTTCTTCCCTTCACACAGATGTATTTATAGAAATGAATTATTTCCATGCTTATATCTATAAATACATAAAAGAGGAATAAAATCTAAGTTGAACCATAAACGAAAAAATACCTGAACCCACCAGTTATACAGAGGAAAACCCTATCAGGGCACTTGCTCCAGCGGTAAACAATTCTGAAATTGGTCAGAGGTGTGGAATCATCACCCATCCAGCCAGCAACCCACCCCCCACGCAAGGAGCGTCCTCATTGCAAAGCTGGGAGACCGTGCCGAGGCATCTCTGAATAAAGGTGAGCTGAGCCCCAGTCCAGCTGCTGCTGAACTGTTCCCACCCTTCCCAGGTAAAACACCTGAATATGTACAAGGGCTTGAAAGCCTAGAGGAAGGGCCGCGGAGCCACACCAGCGACAGCACGCAGGCCAACATGGTGACTGCAGGTCAGCCAAGGTTGTCCTGGCCCCGTGCGCTCTTCCGGAAGCTTTCCATTATCCTGCCTGAGATACCCCTCCTGTCCCGGTCCCCACTGATTTTTCCTTCCTCACCTCTGTCCGGAGAGAAATTCCAGCGGAAGGTATGGGTGACACATCCTCTTCTTTACAGGTGGCAGCCTGGCAACTCCTGCAGAAAGGCCAGCAGAACCCCACTCACACCAGGCCACCAACAAAGCTGGGGCCCCTATTTCCCTCCCACCAGCTCAGCCCCGAGACTGCTGACGGGGCAGAGAATATGGAGTCAGGCACAGCTTCAGGGGCTATTGCCGCCTGGAGCGCTGTTTATATTGACCTCAACCAGGCACACCTGGGGAGGGCCGGCCGGCAGGGTAAGGCTGCCCAGGTCAGCTAATCCACAACCCTCAGGGAATCACATTGTTGAAAATGGACCTCGCTAAGGCAGAATAGAAGCCAAGGAAAATAAGGACACAATGCCATTTGCAGCACCGTAGATGAGTCTAGAGGTAATCACGTGACTTGTAGTATGTCAGAAAGTGAAAGACACATATCATATCATATCACTTAGAGGTGTTACCTAAAATAGATAGCAGGGCAGTTATTTCCACTGAGAAGTGCAATCACAGGTTCATTAAACAAGCTTATGGTTCACCAATGGAAAGGTGTGAGGATTGGTTTCATTACGATATCGGGGTTAACAGACCTATACAAACAGAGGTGACATATATAATCACCAAAGACCTATGGAATACCAAGAGAAGACTACTCAACATTCTGTCATAACGTACATGGGTAAAGGATCCCAGGAAGAACAGACATCTGTATATGTGTAAAAGAACCACATCTTCGACACCTACAATAAGCCAAACATTGTAATCATACTTGCTGTAATAAAAAATAAAAAATTAAATTAAAAATACGAACAAGAAGTAGGGAGACAAACTTGAGGGGCTTTCTCCTGGCACATTCCATTCTAAATTCCAATCTAGAACACGACTTCCATTGAGGCTCTGTTGCCCTAGTAACCAGATTTGGTAAGGGATAACTGCTGCCACCTTGTGGCCGTTTCACACAACAGCAGCTTTAATCCCAGCGCTAATGGTCAGTTGATATTCAAAATCTTTGCAGGCCTGTAAATGACACCTGCCCTGAAAACAAATCCTGGGGTCACATATCGACCAAAAAATTCAAAGGACGTCCATATTTCAAAACGACCGTTTCAAAAGGCATATTTTATGCACATTAGTGTTCTGCTTCTTTGTCTTTCTTTCTTTTTTGGTTAAAAAGACGGGAATGGAAAAAGGCATCCCTCAGAATGGGCGAAAATAGTTGCAAACGAATCAATGGACAAAGGTTTAATCTCCAATATATATAAACAGCTCATGCACCTTAATGTTAAAAAAACAAAAAACCCAATACAAAAATGGGCAGAAGATCTAAAGAGACGTTTCTTCAAAGAAGACACAGAGAGGGCCAAGACGCACATGAAAAGCTGCTCAAGAGCACTAATTATTAGAGAAATGCAAATCAAAAGTACAATGAGGTATCCCCTCACACCTGTTAGAATCGGCATCATCAGAAAATCTACAAACAACAAATTCTGGGGAGGGTGTGGACAAAAGGAACCCTCTTCCACTATTGGTGGGAATGTAAATTGATACAGTCACTATGGAGAACAGTATGGAGTTTCCTTAAAAACACTAGAAATAGAATTACCATCTGATCCAGCAATCCCACTTCTGGGCATATACCCAGAGAAAACCATAAATCAAAAAGGCACATTCACCACGATGTTCATTGCAGCACTATTTACAATAGCCAGGTAATGGAAGCAACCTAAATGCCCACAGACAGATGAATGGATAAAGATGGGGTACATATATAAAATGGAATATTACTCGGCCATAAAAAGGAATGAAACTGGGTCATTTGTAGAGACATCGATGGATCTAGAGACTGTCATACAGAATGAAGTAAGTCAGAAAGAGGAAAACAAATATTGTATATTAATGCATATATGTGGAACCTAAAAAAATGATACAGATGAACTGGTTTGCAGGGAAGAAATAGAGACGCAGAGGTAGAGAAGAAACGTATGGACACCAAGTGTGGGAAGCCATGGGGTGGTGGTGGTGGGATGAGTTGGGAGATTGGGATTGACCTGTATACATGTATATGCATAAAATACATAAGTGATAATAACCTGCTGTATAAAAAAGTAAATAAAATTAAATTTAAAAATTAAAAAAAATAAAACTTAAAACTAAAACAGAAAAAAGTTCTTCCCTTCACACAGATGTATTTATAGAAATGAATTATTTCCATGCTTATATCTATAAATACATAAAAGAGGAATAAAATCTAAGTTGAACCATAAACGAAAAAATACCTGAACCCACCAGTTATACAGAGGAAAAGCCTATCAGGGCACTTGCTCCAGCGGTAAACAATTCTGAAATTGGTCAGAGGTGTGGAATCATCACCCATCCAGCCAGCAACCCACCCCCCACGCAAGGAGCGTCCTCATTGCAAAGCTGGGAGACCGTGCCGAGGCATCTCTGAATAAAGGTGAGCTGAGCCCCAGTCCAGCTGCTGCTGAACTGTTCCCACCCTTCCCAGGTAAAACACCTGAATATGTACAAGGGCTTGAAAGCCTAGAGGAAGGGCCACGGAGCCACACCAGCGACAGCACGCAGGCCAACATGGTGACTGCAGGTCAGCCAAGGTTGTCCTGGCCCCGTGCGCTCTTCCGGAAGCTTTCCATTATCCTGCCTGAGATACCCCTCCTGTCCCGGTCCCCACTGATTTTTCCTTCCTCACCTCTGTCCGGAGAGAAATTCCAGCGGAAGGTATGGGTGACACATCCTCTTCTTTACAGGTGGCAGCCTGGCAACTCCTGCAGAAAGGCCAGCAGAACCCCACTCACACCAGGCCACCAACAAAGCTGGGGCCCCTATTTCCCTCCCACCAGCTCAGCCCCGAGACTGCTGACGGGGCAGAGAATATGGAGTCAGGCACAGCTTCAGGGGCTATTGCCGCCTGGAGCGCTGTTTATATTGACCTCAACCAGGCACACCTGGGGAGGGCCGGCCGGCAGGGTAAGGCTGCCCAGGTCAGCTAATCCACAACCCTCAGGGAATCACATTGTTGAAAATGGACCTCGCTAAGGCAGAATAGAAGCCAAGGAAAATAAGGACACAATGCCATTTGCAGCACCGTAGATGAGTCTAGAGGTAATCACGTGACTTGTAGTAAGTCAGAAAGTGAAAGACACATATCATATCATATCACTTAGAGGTGTTACCTAAAATAGATAGCAGGGCAGTTATTTCCACTGAGAAGTGCAATCACAGGTTCATTAAACAAGCTTATGGTTCACCAATGGAAAGGTGTGAGGATTGGTTTCATTACGATATCGGGGTTAACAGACATATACAAACAGAGGTGACATATATAATCACCAAAGACCTATGGAATACCAAGAGAAGACTACTCAACATTCTGTCATAACGTACATGGGTAAAGGATCCCAGGAAGAACAGACATCTGTATATGTGTAAAAGAACCACATCTTCGACACCTACAATAAGCCAAACATTGTAATCATACTTGCTGTAATAAAAAATAAAAAATTAAATTAAAAATACGAACAAGAAGTAGGGAGACAAACTTGAGGGGCTTTCTCCTGGCACATTCCATTCTAAATTCCAATCTAGAACACGACTTCCATTGAGGCTCTGTTGCCCTAGTAACCAGATTTGGTAAGGGAGAACTGCTGCCACCTTGTGGCCGTTTCACACAACAGCAGCTTTAATCCCAGCGCTAATGGTCAGTTGATATTCAAAATCTTTGCAGGCCTGTAAATGACACCTGCCCTGAAAACAAATCCTGGGGTCACATATCGACCAAAAAATTCAAAGGACGTCCATATTTCAAAACGACCGTTTCAAAAGGCATATTTTATGCACATTAGTGTTCTGCTTCTTTGTCTTTCTTTCTTTTTTGGTTAAAAAGACGGGAATGGAAAAAGGCATCCCTCAGAATGGGCGAAAATAGTTGCAAACGAATCAATGGACAAAGGTTTAATCTCCAATATATATAAACAGCTCATGCACCTTAATGTTAAAAAAACAAAAAACCCAATACAAAAATGGGCAGAAGATCTAAAGAGACGTTTCTTCAAAGAAGACACAGAGAGGGCCAAGACGCACATGAAAAGCTGCTCAAGAGCACTAATTATTAGAGAAATGCAAATCAAAAGTACAATGAGGTATCCCCTCACACCTGTTAGAATCGGCATCATCAGAAAATCTACAAACAACAAATTCTGGGGAGGGTGTGGACAAAAGGAACCCTCTTCCACTATTGGTGGGAATGTAAATTGATACAGTCACTATGGAGAACAGTATGGAGTTTCCTTAAAAACACTAGAAATAGAATTACCATCTGATCCAGCAATCCCACTTCTGGGCATATACCCAGAGAAAACCATAAATCAAAAAGGCACATTCACCACGATGTTCATTGCAGCACTATTTACAATAGCCAGGTAATGGAAGCAACCTAAATGCCCACAGACAGATGAATGGATAAAGATGGGGTACATATATAAAATGGAATATTACTCGGCCATAAAAAGGAATGAAACTGGGTCATTTGTAGAGACATCGATGGATCTAGAGACTGTCATACAGAATGAAGTAAGTCAGAAAGAGGAAAACAAATATTGTATATTAATGCATATATGTGGAACCTAAAAAAATGATACAGATGAACTGGTTTGCAGGGAAGAAATAGAGACGCAGAGGTAGAGAAGAAACGTATGGACACCAAGTGTGGGAAGCCATGGGGTGGTGGTGGTGGGATGAGTTGGGAGATTGGGATTGACCTGTATACATGTATATGCATAAAATACATAAGTGATAATAACCTGCTGTATAAAAAAGTAAATAAAATTAAATTTAAAAATTAAAAAAAATAAAACTTAAAACTAAAACAGAAAAAAGTTCTTCCCTTCACACAGATGTATTTATAGAAATGAATTATTTCCACGCTTATATCTATAAATACATAAAAGAGGAATAAAATCTAAGTTGAACCATAAACGAAAAAATACCTGAACCCACCAGTTATACAGAGGAAAACCCTATCAGGGCACTTGCTCCAGCGGTAAACAATTCTGAAATTGGTCAGAGGTGTGGAATCATCACCCATCCAGCCAGCAACCCACCCCCCACGCAAGGAGCGTCCTCATTGCAAAGCTGGGAGACCGTGCCGAGGCATCTCTGAATAAAGGTGAGCTGAGCCCCAGTCCAGCTGCTGCTGAACTGTTCCCACCCTTCCCAGGTAAAACACCTGAATATGTACAAGGGCTTGAAAGCCTAGAGGAAGGGCCGCGGAGCCACACCAGCGACAGCACGCAGGCCAACATGGTGACTGCAGGTCAGCCAAGGTTGTCCTGGCCCCGTGCGCTCTTCCGGAAGCTTTCCATTATCCTGCCTGAGATACCCCTCCTGTCCCGGTCCCCACTGATTTTTCCTTCCTCACCTCTGTCCGGAGAGAAATTCCAGCGGAAGGTATGGGTGACACATCCTCTTCTTTACAGGTGGCAGCCTGGCAACTCCTGCAGAAAGGCCAGCAGAACCCCACTCACACCAGGCCACCAACAAAGCTGGGGCCCCTATTTCCCTCCCACCAGCTCAGCCCCGAGACTGCTGACGGGGCAGAGAATATGGAGTCAGGCACAGCTTCAGGGGCTATTGCCGCCTGGAGCGCTGTTTATATTGACCTCAACCAGGCACACCTGGGGAGGGCCGGCCGGCAGGGTAAGGCTGCCCAGGTCAGCTAATCCACAACCCTCAGGGAATCACATTGTTGAAAATGGACCTCGCTAAGGCAGAATAGAAGCCAAGGAAAATAAGGACACAATGCCATTTGCAGCACCGTAGATGAGTCTAGAGGTAATCACGTGACTTGTAGTAAGTCAGAAAGTGAAAGACACATATCATATCATATCACTTAGAGGTGTTACCTAAAATAGATAGCAGGGCAGTTATTTCCACTGAGAAGTGCAATCACAGGTTCATTAAACAAGCTTATGGTTCACCAATGGAAAGGTGTGAGGATTGGTTTCATTACGATATCGGGGTTAACAGACATATACAAACAGAGGTGACATATATAATCACCAAAGACCTATGGAATACCAAGAGAAGACTACTCAACATTCTGTCATAACGTACATGGGTAAAGGATCCCAGGAAGAACAGACATCTGTATATGTGTAAAAGAACCACATCTTCGACACCTACAATAAGCCAAACATTGTAATCATACTTGCTGTAATAAAAAATAAAAAATTAAATTAAAAATACGAACAAGAAGTAGGGAGACAAACTTGAGGGGCTTTCTCCTGGCACATTCCATTCTAAATTCCAATCTAGAACACGACTTCCATTGAGGCTCTGTTGCCCTAGTAACCAGATTTGGTAAGGGAGAACTGCTGCCACCTTGTGGCCGTTTCACACAACAGCAGCTTTAATCCCAGCGCTAATGGTCAGTTGATACTCAAAATCTTTGCAGGCCTGTAAATGACACCTGCCCTGAAAACAAATCCTGGGGTCACATATCGACCAAAAAATTCAAAGGACGTCCATATTTCAAAACGACCGTTTCAAAAGGCATATTTTATGCACATTAGTGTTCTGCTTCTTTGTCTTTCTTTCTTTTTTGGTTAAAAAGACGGGAATGGAAAAAGGCATCCCTCAGAATGGGCGAAAATAGTTGCAAACCAATCAATGGACAAAGGTTTAATCTCCAATATATATAAACAGCTCATGCACCTTAATGTTAAAAAAACAAAAAACCCAATACAAAAATGGGCAGAAGATCTAAAGAGACGTTTCTTCAAAGAAGACACAGAGAGGGCCAAGACGCACATGAAAAGCTGCTCAAGAGCACTAATTATTAGAGAAATGCAAATCAAAAGTACAATGAGGTATCCCCTCACACCTGTTAGAATCGGCATCATCAGAAAATCTACAAACAACAAATTCTGGGGAGGGTGTGGACAAAAGGAACCCTCTTCCACTATTGGTGGGAATGTAAATTGATACAGTCACTATGGAGAACAGTATGGAGTTTCCTTAAAAACACTAGAAATAGAATTACCATCTGATCCAGCAATCCCACTTCTGGGCATATACCCAGAGAAAACCATAAATCAAAAAGGCACATTCACCACGATGTTCATTGCAGCACTATTTACAATAGCCAGGTAATGGAAGCAACCTAAATGCCCACAGACAGATGAATGGATAAAGATGGGGTACATATATAAAATGGAATATTACTCGGCCATAAAAAGGAATGAAACTGGGTCATTTGTAGAGACATCGATGGATCTAGAGACTGTCATACAGAATGAAGTAAGTCAGAAAGAGGAAAACAAATATTGTATATTAATGCATATATGTGGAACCTAAAAAAATGATACAGATGAACTGGTTTGCAGGGAAGAAATAGAGACGCAGAGGTAGAGAAGAAACGTATGGACACCAAGTGTGGGAAGCCATGGGGTGGTGGTGGTGGGATGAGTTGGGAGATTGGGATTGACCTGTATACATGTATATGCATAAAATACATAAGTGATAATAACCTGCTGTATAAAAAAGTAAATAAAATTAAATTTAAAAATTAAAAAAAATAAAACTTAAAACTAAAACAGAAAAAAGTTCTTCCCTTCACACAGATGTATTTATAGAAATGAATTATTTCCATGCTTATATCTATAAATACATAAAAGAGGAATAAAATCTAAGTTGAACCATAAACGAAAAAATACCTGAACCCACCAGTTATACAGAGGAAAACCCTATCAGGGCACTTGCTCCAGCGGTAAACAATTCTGAAATTGGTCAGAGGTGTGGAATCATCACCCATCCAGCCAGCAACCCACCCCCCACGCAAGGAGCGTCCTCATTGCAAAGCTGGGAGACCGTGCCGAGGCATCTCTGAATAAAGGTGAGCTGAGCCCCAGTCCAGCTGCTGCTGAACTGTTCCCACCCTTCCCAGGTAAAACACCTGAATATGTACAAGGGCTTGAAAGCCTAGAGGAAGGGCCGCGGAGCCACACCAGCGACAGCACGCAGGCCAACATGGTGACTGCAGGTCAGCCAAGGTTGTCCTGGCCCCGTGCGCTCTTCCGGAAGCTTTCCATTATCCTGCCTGAGATACCCCTCCTGTCCCGGTCCCCACTGATTTTTCCTTCCTCACCTCTGTCCGGAGAGAAATTCCAGCGGAAGGTATGGGTGACACATCCTCTTCTTTACAGGTGGCAGCCTGGCAACTCCTGCAGAAAGGCCAGCAGAACCCCACTCACACCAGGCCACCAACAAAGCTGGGGCCCCTATTTCCCTCCCACCAGCTCAGCCCCGAGACTGCTGACGGGGCAGAGAATATGGAGTCAGGCACAGCTTCAGGGGCTATTGCCGCCTGGAGCGCTGTTTATATTGACCTCAACCAGGCACACCTGGGGAGGGCCGGCCGGCAGGGTAAGGCTGCCCAGGTCAGCTAATCCACAACCCTCAGGGAATCACATTGTTGAAAATGGACCTCGCTAAGGCAGAATAGAAGCCAAGGAAAATAAGGACACAATGCCATTTGCAGCACCGTAGATGAGTCTAGAGGTAATCACGTGACTTGTAGTAAGTCAGAAAGTGAAAGACACATATCATATCATATCACTTAGAGGTGTTACCTAAAATAGATAGCAGGGCAGTTATTTCCACTGAGAAGTGCAATCACAGGTTCATTAAACAAGCTTATGGTTCACCAATGGAAAGGTGTGAGGATTGGTTTCATTACGATATCGGGGTTAACAGACCTATACAAACAGAGGTGACATATATAATCACCAAAGACCTATGGAATACCAAGAGAAGACTACTCAACATTCTGTCATAACGTACATGGGTAAAGGATCCCAGGAAGAACAGACATCTGTATATGTGTAAAAGAACCACATCTTCGACACCTACAATAAGCCAAACATTGTAATCATACTTGCTGTAATAAAAAATAAAAAATTAAATTAAAAATACGAACAAGAAGTAGGGAGACAAACTTGAGGGGCTTTCTCCTGGCACATTCCATTCTAAATTCCAATCTAGAACACGACTTCCATTGAGGCTCTGTTGCCCTAGTAACCAGATTTGGTAAGGGATAACTGCTGCCACCTTGTGGCCGTTTCACACAACAGCAGCTTTAATCCCAGCGCTAATGGTCAGTTGATATTCAAAATCTTTGCAGGCCTGTAAATGACACCTGCCCTGAAAACAAATCCTGGGGTCACATATCGACCAAAAAATTCAAAGGACGTCCATATTTCAAAACGACCGTTTCAAAAGGCATATTTTATGCACATTAGTGTTCTGCTTCTTTGTCTTTCTTTCTTTTTTGGTTAAAAAGACGGGAATGGAAAAAGGCATCCCTCAGAATGGGCGAAAATAGTTGCAAACGAATCAATGGACAAAGGTTTAATCTCCAATATATATAAACAGCTCATGCACCTTAATGTTAAAAAAACAAAAAACCCAATACAAAAATGGGCAGAAGATCTAAAGAGACGTTTCTTCAAAGAAGACACAGAGAGGGCCAAGACGCACATGAAAAGCTGCTCAAGAGCACTAATTATTAGAGAAATGCAAATCAAAAGTACAATGAGGTATCCCCTCACACCTGTTAGAATCGGCATCTTCAGAAAATCTACAAACAACAAATTCTGGGGAGGGTGTGGACAAAAGGAACCCTCTTCCACTATTGGTGGGAATGTAAATTGATACAGTCACTATGGAGAACAGTATGGAGTTTCCTTAAAAACACTAGAAATAGAATTACCATCTGATCCAGCAATCCCACTTCTGGGCATATACCCAGAGAAAACCATAAATCAAAAAGGCACATTCACCACGATGTTCATTGCAGCACTATTTACAATAGCCAGGTAATGGAAGCAACCTAAATGCCCACAGACAGATGAATGGATAAAGATGGGGTACATATATAAAATGGAATATTACTCGGCCATAAAAAGGAATGAAACTGGGTCATTTGTAGAGACATCGATGGATCTAGAGACTGTCATACAGAATGAAGTAAGTCAGAAAGAGGAAAACAAATATTGTATATTAATGCATATATGTGGAACCTAAAAAAATGATACAGATGAACTGGTTTGCAGGGAAGAAATAGAGACGCAGAGGTAGAGAAGAAACGTATGGACACCAAGTGTGGGAAGCCATGGGGTGGTGGTGGTGGGATGAGTTGGGAGATTGGGATTGACCTGTATACATGTATATGCATAAAATACATAAGTGATAATAACCTGCTGTATAAAAAAGTAAATAAAATTAAATTTAAAAATTAAAAAAAATAAAACTTAAAACTAAAACAGAAAAAAGTTCTTCCCTTCACACAGATGTATTTATAGAAATGAATTATTTCCATGCTTATATCTATAAATACATAAAAGAGGAATAAAATCTAAGTTGAACCATAAACGAAAAAATACCTGAACCCACCAGTTATACAGAGGAAAACCCTATCAGGGCACTTGCTCCAGCGGTAAACAATTCTGAAATTGGTCAGAGGTGTGGAATCATCACCCATCCAGCCAGCAACCCACCCCCCACGCAAGGAGCGTCCTCATTGCAAAGCTGGGAGACCGTGCCGAGGCATCTCTGAATAAAGGTGAGCTGAGCCCCAGTCCAGCTGCTGCTGAACTGTTCCCACCCTTCCCAGGTAAAACACCTGAATATGTACAAGGGCTTGAAAGCCTAGAGGAAGGGCCGCGGAGCCACACCAGCGACAGCACGCAGGCCAACATGGTGACTGCAGGTCAGCCAAGGTTGTCCTGGCCCCGTGCGCTCTTCCGGAAGCTTTCCATTATCCTGCCTGAGATACCCCTCCTGTCCCGGTCCCCACTGATTTTTCCTTCCTCACCTCTGTCCGGAGAGAAATTCCAGCGGAAGGTATGGGTGACACATCCTCTTCTTTACAGGTGGCAGCCTGGCAACTCCTGCAGAAAGGCCAGCAGAACCCCACTCACACCAGGCCACCAACAAAGCTGGGGCCCCTATTTCCCTCCCACCAGCTCAGCCCCGAGACTGCTGACGGGGCAGAGAATATGGAGTCAGGCACAGCTTCAGGGGCTATTGCCGCCTGGAGCGCTGTTTATATTGACCTCAACCAGGCACACCTGGGGAGGGCCGGCCGGCAGGGTAAGGCTGCCCAGGTCAGCTAATCCACAACCCTCAGGGAATCACATTGTTGAAAATGGACCTCGCTAAGGCAGAATAGAAGCCAAGGAAAATAAGGACACAATGCCATTTGCAGCACTGTAGATGAGTCTAGAGGTAATCACGTGACTTGTAGTAAGTCAGAAAGTGAAAGACACATATCATATCATATCACTTAGAGGTGTTACCTAAAATAGATAGCAGGGCAGTTATTTCCACTGAGAAGTGCAATCACAGGTTCATTAAACAAGCTTATGGTTCACCAATGGAAAGGTGTGAGGATTGGTTTCATTACGATATCGGGGTTAACAGACCTATACAAACAGAGGTGACATATATAATCACCAAAGACCTATGGAATACCAAGAGAAGACTACTCAACATTCTGTCATAACGTACATGGGTAAAGGATCCCAGGAAGAACAGACATCTGTATATGTGTAAAAGAACCACATCTTCGACACCTACAATAAGCCAAACATTGTAATCATACTTGCTGTAATAAAAAATAAAAAATTAAATTAAAAATACGAACAAGAAGTAGGGAGACAAACTTGAGGGGCTTTCTCCTGGCACATTCCATTCTAAATTCCAATCTAGAACACGACTTCCATTGAGGCTCTGTTGCCCTAGTAACCAGATTTGGTAAGGGAGAACTGCTGCCACCTTGTGGCCGTTTCACACAACAGCAGCTTTAATCCCAGCGCTAATGGTCAGTTGATATTCAAAATCTTTGCAGGCCTGTAAATGACACCTGCCCTGAAAACAAATCCTGGGGTCACATATCGACCAAAAAATTCAAAGGACGTCCATATTTCAAAACGACCGTTTCAAAAGGCATATTTTATGCACATTAGTGTTCTGCTTCTTTGTCTTTCTTTCTTTTTTGGTTAAAAAGACGGGAATGGAAAAAGGCATCCCTCAGAATGGGCGAAAATAGTTGCAAACCAATCAATGGACAAAGGTTTAATCTCCAATATATATAAACAGCTCATGCACCTTAATGTTAAAAAAACAAAAAACCCAATACAAAAATGGGCAGAAGATCTAAAGAGACGTTTCTTCAAAGAAGACACAGAGAGGGCCAAGACGCACATGAAAAGCTGCTCAAGAGCACTAATTATTAGAGAAATGCAAATCAAAAGTACAATGAGGTATCCCCTCACACCTGTTAGAATCGGCATCATCAGAAAATCTACAAACAACAAATTCTGGGGAGGGTGTGGACAAAAGGAACCCTCTTCCACTATTGGTGGGAATGTAAATTGATACAGTCACTATGGAGAACAGTATGGAGTTTCCTTAAAAACACTAGAAATAGAATTACCATCTGATCCAGCAATCCCACTTCTGGGCATATACCCAGAGAAAACCATAAATCAAAAAGGCACATTCACCACGATGTTCATTGCAGCACTATTTACAATAGCCAGGTAATGGAAGCAACCTAAATGCCCACAGACAGATGAATGGATAAAGATGGGGTACATATATAAAATGGAATATTACTCGGCCATAAAAAGGAATGAAACTGGGTCATTTGTAGAGACATCGATGGATCTAGAGACTGTCATACAGAATGAAGTAAGTCAGAAAGAGGAAAACAAATATTGTATATTAATGCATATATGTGGAACCTAAAAAAATGATACAGATGAACTGGTTTGCAGGGAAGAAATAGAGACGCAGAGGTAGAGAAGAAACGTATGGACACCAAGTGTGGGAAGCCATGGGGTGGTGGTGGTGGGATGAGTTGGGAGATTGGGATTGACCTGTATACATGTATATGCATAAAATACATAAGTGATAATAACCTGCTGTATAAAAAAGTAAATAAAATTAAATTTAAAAATTAAAAAAAATAAAACTTAAAACTAAAACAGAAAAAAGTTCTTCCCTTCACACAGATGTATTTATAGAAATGAATTATTTCCATGCTTATATCTATAAATACATAAAAGAGGAATAAAATCTAAGTTGAACCATAAACGAAAAAATACCTGAACCCACCAGTTATACAGAGGAAAACCCTATCAGGGCACTTGCTCCAGCGGTAAACAATTCTGAAATTGGTCAGAGGTGTGGAATCATCACCCATCCAGCCAGCAACCCACCCCCCACGCAAGGAGCGTCCTCATTGCAAAGCTGGGAGACCGTGCCGAGGCATCTCTGAATAAAGGTGAGCTGAGCCCCAGTCCAGCTGCTGCTGAACTGTTCCCACCCTTCCCAGGTAAAACACCTGAATATGTACAAGGGCTTGAAAGCCTAGAGGAAGGGCCGCGGAGCCACACCAGCGACAGCACGCAGGCCAACATGGTGACTGCAGGTCAGCCAAGGTTGTCCTGGCCCCGTGCGCTCTTCCGGAAGCTTTCCATTATCCTGCCTGAGATACCCCTCCTGTCCCGGTCCCCACTGATTTTTCCTTCCTCACCTCTGTCCGGAGAGAAATTCCAGCGGAAGGTATGGGTGACACATCCTCTTCTTTACAGGTGGCAGCCTGGCAACTCCTGCAGAAAGGCCAGCAGAACCCCACTCACACCAGGCCACCAACAAAGCTGGGGCCCCTATTTCCCTCCCACCAGCTCAGCCCCGAGACTGCTGACGGGGCAGAGAATATGGAGTCAGGCACAGCTTCAGGGGCTATTGCCGCCTGGAGCGCTGTTTATATTGACCTCAACCAGGCACACCTGGGGAGGGCCGGCCGGCAGGGTAAGGCTGCCCAGGTCAGCTAATCCACAACCCTCAGGGAATCACATTGTTGAAAATGGACCTCGCTAAGGCAGAATAGAAGCCAAGGAAAATAAGGACACAATGCCATTTGCAGCACCGTAGATGAGTCTAGAGGTAATCACGTGACTTGTAGTAAGTCAGAAAGTGAAAGACACATATCATATCATATCACTTAGAGGTGTTACCTAAAATAGATAGCAGGGCAGTTATTTCCACTGAGAAGTGCAATCACAGGTTCATTAAACAAGCTTATGGTTCACCAATGGAAAGGTGTGAGGATTGGTTTCATTACGATATCGGGGTTAACAGACCTATACAAACAGAGGTGACATATATAATCACCAAAGACCTATGGAATACCAAGAGAAGACTACTCAACATTCTGTCATAACGTACATGGGTAAAGGATCCCAGGAAGAACAGACATCTGTATATGTGTAAAAGAACCACATCTTCGACACCTACAATAAGCCAAACATTGTAATCATACTTGCTGTAATAAAAAATAAAAAATTAAATTAAAAATACGAACAAGAAGTAGGGAGACAAACTTGAGGGGCTTTCTCCTGGCACATTCCATTCTAAATTCCAATCTAGAACACGACTTCCATTGAGGCTCTGTTGCCCTAGTAACCAGATTTGGTAAGGGATAACTGCTGCCACCTTGTGGCCGTTTCACACAACAGCAGCTTTAATCCCAGCGCTAATGGTCAGTTGATATTCAAAATCTTTGCAGGCCTGTAAATGACACCTGCCCTGAAAACAAATCCTGGGGTCACATATCGACCAAAAAATTCAAAGGACGTCCATATTTCAAAACGACCGTTTCAAAAGGCATATTTTATGCACATTAGTGTTCTGCTTCTTTGTCTTTCTTTCTTTTTTGGTTAAAAAGACGGGAATGGAAAAAGGCATCCCTCAGAATGGGCGAAAATAGTTGCAAACGAATCAATGGACAAAGGTTTAATCTCCAATATATATAAACAGCTCATGCACCTTAATGTTAAAAAAACAAAAAACCCAATACAAAAATGGGCAGAAGATCTAAAGAGACGTTTCTTCAAAGAAGACACAGAGAGGGCCAAGACGCACATGAAAAGCTGCTCAAGAGCACTAATTATTAGAGAAATGCAAATCAAAAGTACAATGAGGTATCCCCTCACACCTGTTAGAATCGGCATCATCAGAAAATCTACAAACAACAAATTCTGGGGAGGGTGTGGACAAAAGGAACCCTCTTCCACTATTGGTGGGAATGTAAATTGATACAGTCACTATGGAGAACAGTATGGAGTTTCCTTAAAAACACTAGAAATAGAATTACCATCTGATCCAGCAATCCCACTTCTGGGCATATACCCAGAGAAAACCATAAATCAAAAAGGCACATTCACCACGGTGTTCATTGCAGCACTATTTACAATAGCCAGGTAATGGAAGCAACCTAAATGCCCACAGACAGATGAATGGATAAAGATGGGGTACATATATAAAATGGAATATTACTCGGCCATAAAAAGGAATGAAACTGGGTCATTTGTAGAGACATCGATGGATCTAGAGACTGTCATACAGAATGAAGTAAGTCAGAAAGAGGAAAACAAATATTGTATATTAATGCATATATGTGGAACCTAAAAAAATGATACAGATGAACTGGTTTGCAGGGAAGAAATAGAGACGCAGAGGTAGAGAAGAAACGTATGGACACCAAGTGTGGGAAGCCATGGGGTGGTGGTGGTGGGATGAGTTGGGAGATGGGGATTGACCTGTATACATGTATATGCATAAAATACATAAGTGATAATAACCTGCTGTATAAAAAAGTAAATAAAATTAAATTTAAAAATTAAAAAAAATAAAACTTAAAACTAAAACAGAAAAAAGTTCTTCCCTTCACACAGATGTATTTATAGAAATGAATTATTTCCACGCTTATATCTATAAATACATAAAAGAGGAATAAAATCTAAGTTGAACCATAAACGAAAAAATACCTGAACCCACCAGTTATACAGAGGAAAACCCTATCAGGGCACTTGCTCCAGCGGTAAACAATTCTGAAATTGGTCAGAGGTGTGGAATCATCACCCATCCAGCCAGCAACCCACCCCCCACGCAAGGAGCGTCCTCATTGCAAAGCTGGGAGACCGTGCCGAGGCATCTCTGAATAAAGGTGAGCTGAGCCCCAGTCCAGCTGCTGCTGAACTGTTCCCACCCTTCCCAGGTAAAACACCTGAATATGTACAAGGGCTTGAAAGCCTAGAGGAAGGGCCGCGGAGCCACACCAGCGACAGCACGCAGGCCAACATGGTGACTGCAGGTCAGCCAAGGTTGTCCTGGCCCCGTGCGCTCTTCCGGAAGCTTTCCATTATCCTGCCTGAGATACCCCTCCTGTCCCGGTCCCCACTGATTTTTCCTTCCTCACCTCTGTCCGGAGAGAAATTCCAGCGGAAGGTATGGGTGACACATCCTCTTCTTTACAGGTGGCAGCCTGGCAACTCCTGCAGAAAGGCCAGCAGAACCCCACTCACACCAGGCCACCAACAAAGCTGTGGCCCCTATTTCCCTCCCACCAGCTCAGCCCCGAGACTGCTGACGGGGCAGAGAATATGGAGTCAGGCACAGCTTCAGGGGCTATTGCCGCCTGGAGCGCTGTTTATATTGACCTCAACCAGGCACACCTGGGGAGGGCCGGCCGGCAGGGTAAGGCTGCCCAGGTCAGCTAATCCACAACCCTCAGGGAATCACATTGTTGAAAATGGACCTCGCTAAGGCAGAATAGAAGCCAAGGAAAATAAGGACACAATGCCATTTGCAGCACCGTAGATGAGTCTAGAGGTAATCACGTGACTTGTAGTAAGTCAGAAAGTGAAAGACACATATCATATCATATCACTTAGAGGTGTTACCTAAAATAGATAGCAGGGCAGTTATTTCCACTGAGAAGTGCAATCACAGGTTCATTAAACAAGCTTATGGTTCACCAATGGAAAGGTGTGAGGATTGGTTTCATTACGATATCGGGGTTAACAGACCTATACAAACAGAGGTGACATATATAATCACCAAAGACCTATGGAATACCAAGAGAAGACTACTCAACATTCTGTCATAACGTACATGGGTAAAGGATCCCAGGAAGAACAGACATCTGTATATGTGTAAAAGAACCACATCTTCGACACCTACAATAAGCCAAACATTGTAATCATACTTGCTGTAATAAAAAATAAAAAATTAAATTAAAAATACGAACAAGAAGTAGGGAGACAAACTTGAGGGGCTTTCTCCTGGCACATTCCATTCTAAATTCCAATCTAGAACACGACTTCCATTGAGGCTCTGTTGCCCTAGTAACCAGATTTGGTAAGGGAGAACTGCTGCCACCTTGTGGCCGTTTCACACAACAGCAGCTTTAATCCCAGCGCTAATGGTCAGTTGATATTCAAAATCTTTGCAGGCCTGTAAATGACACCTGCCCTGAAAACAAATCCTGGGGTCACATATCGACCAAAAAATTCAAAGGACGTCCATATTTCAAAACGACCGTTTCAAAAGGCATATTTTATGCACATTAGTGTTCTGCTTCTTTGTCTTTCTTTCTTTTTTGGTTAAAAAGACGGGAATGGAAAAAGGCATCCCTCAGAATGGGCGAAAATAGTTGCAAACGAATCAATGGACAAAGGTTTAATCTCCAATATATATAAACAGCTCATGCACCTTAATGTTAAAAAAACAAAAAACCCAATACAAAAATGGGCAGAAGATCTAAAGAGACGTTTCTTCAAAGAAGACACAGAGAGGGCCAAGACGCACATGAAAAGCTGCTCAAGAGCACTAATTATTAGAGAAATGCAAATCAAAAGTACAATGAGGTATCCCCTCACACCTGTTAGAATCGGCATCATCAGAAAATCTACAAACAACAAATTCTGGGGAGGGTGTGGACAAAAGGAACCCTCTTCCACTATTGGTGGGAATGTAAATTGATACAGTCACTATGGAGAACAGTATGGAGTTTCCTTAAAAACACTAGAAATAGAATTACCATCTGATCCAGCAATCCCACTTCTGGGCATATACCCAGAGAAAACCATAAATCAAAAAGGCACATTCACCACGATGTTCATTGCAGCACTATTTACAATAGCCAGGTAATGGAAGCAACCTAAATGCCCACAGACAGATGAATGGATAAAGATGGGGTACATATATAAAATGGAATATTACTCGGCCATAAAAAGGAATGAAACTGGGTCATTTGTAGAGACATCGATGGATCTAGAGACTGTCATACAGAATGAAGTAAGTCAGAAAGAGGAAAACAAATATTGTATATTAATGCATATATGTGGAACCTAAAAAAATGATACAGATGAACTGGTTTGCAGGGAAGAAATAGAGACGCAGAGGTAGAGAAGAAACGTATGGACACCAAGTGTGGGAAGCCATGGGGTGGTGGTGGTGGGATGAGTTGGGAGATTGGGATTGACCTGTATACATGTATATGCATAAAATACATAAGTGATAATAACCTGCTGTATAAAAAAGTAAATAAAATTAAATTTAAAAATTAAAAAAAATAAAACTTAAAACTAAAACAGAAAAAAGTTCTTCCCTTCACACAGATGTATTTATAGAAATGAATTATTTCCATGCTTATATCTATAAATACATAAAAGAGGAATAAAATCTAAGTTGAACCATAAACGAAAAAATACCTGAACCCACCAGTTATACAGAGGAAAACCCTATCAGGGCACTTGCTCCAGCGGTAAACAATTCTGAAATTGGTCAGAGGTGTGGAATCATCACCCATCCAGCCAGCAACCCACCCCCCACGCAAGGAGCGTCCTCATTGCAAAGCTGGGAGACCGTGCCGAGGCATCTCTGAATAAAGGTGAGCTGAGCCCCAGTCCAGCTGCTGCTGAACTGTTCCCACCCTTCCCAGGTAAAACACCTGAATATGTACAAGGGCTTGAAAGCCTAGAGGAAGGGCCGCGGAGCCACACCAGCGACAGCACGCAGGCCAACATGGTGACTGCAGGTCAGCCAAGGTTGTCCTGGCCCCGTGCGCTCTTCCGGAAGCTTTCCATTATCCTGCCTGAGATACCCCTCCTGTCCCGGTCCCCACTGATTTTTCCTTCCTCACCTCTGTCCGGAGAGAAATTCCAGCGGAAGGTATGGGTGACACATCCTCTTCTTTACAGGTGGCAGCCTGGCAACTCCTGCAGAAAGGCCAGCAGAACCCCACTCACACCAGGCCACCAACAAAGCTGGGGCCCCTATTTCCCTCCCACCAGCTCAGCCCCGAGACTGCTGACGGGGCAGAGAATATGGAGTCAGGCACAGCTTCAGGGGCTATTGCCGCCTGGAGCGCTGTTTATATTGACCTCAACCAGGCACACCTGGGGAGGGCCGGCCGGCAGGGTAAGGCTGCCCAGGTCAGCTAATCCACAACCCTCAGGGAATCACATTGTTGAAAATGGACCTCGCTAAGGCAGAATAGAAGCCAAGGAAAATAAGGACACAATGCCATTTGCAGCACCGTAGATGAGTCTAGAGGTAATCACGTGACTTGTAGTAAGTCAGAAAGTGAAAGACACATATCATATCATATCACTTAGAGGTGTTACCTAAAATAGATAGCAGGGCAGTTATTTCCACTGAGAAGTGCAATCACAGGTTCATTAAACAAGCTTATGGTTCACCAATGGAAAGGTGTGAGGATTGGTTTCATTACGATATCGGGGTTAACAGACCTATACAAACAGAGGTGACATATATAATCACCAAAGACCTATGGAATACCAAGAGAAGACTACTCAACATTCTGTCATAACGTACATGGGTAAAGGATCCCAGGAAGAACAGACATCTGTATATGTGTAAAAGAACCACATCTTCGACACCTACAATAAGCCAAACATTGTAATCATACTTGCTGTAATAAAAAATAAAAAATTAAATTAAAAATACGAACAAGAAGTAGGGAGACAAACTTGAGGGGCTTTCTCCTGGCACATTCCATTCTAAATTCCAATCTAGAACACGACTTCCATTGAGGCTCTGTTGCCCTAGTAACCAGATTTGGTAAGGGATAACTGCTGCCACCTTGTGGCCGTTTCACACAACAGCAGCTTTAATCCCAGCGCTAATGGTCAGTTGATATTCAAAATCTTTGCAGGCCTGTAAATGACACCTGCCCTGAAAACAAATCCTGGGGTCACATATCGACCAAAAAATTCAAAGGACGTCCATATTTCAAAACGACCGTTTCAAAAGGCATATTTTATGCACATTAGTGTTCTGCTTCTTTGTCTTTCTTTCTTTTTTGGTTAAAAAGACGGGAATGGAAAAAGGCATCCCTCAGAATGGGCGAAAATAGTTGCAAACGAATCAATGGACAAAGGTTTAATCTCCAATATATATAAACAGCTCATGCACCTTAATGTTAAAAAAACAAAAAACCCAATACAAAAATGGGCAGAAGATCTAAAGAGACGTTTCTTCAAAGAAGACACAGAGAGGGCCAAGACGCACATGAAAAGCTGCTCAAGAGCACTAATTATTAGAGAAATGCAAATCAAAAGTACAATGAGGTATCCCCTCACACCTGTTAGAATCGGCATCATCAGAAAATCTACAAACAACAAATTCTGGGGAGGGTGTGGACAAAAGGAACCCTCTTCCACTATTGGTGGGAATGTAAATTGATACAGTCACTATGGAGAACAGTATGGAGTTTCCTTAAAAACACTAGAAATAGAATTACCATCTGATCCAGCAATCCCACTTCTGGGCATATACCCAGAGAAAACCATAAATCAAAAAGGCACATTCACCACGGTGTTCATTGCAGCACTATTTACAATAGCCAGGTAATGGAAGCAACCTAAATGCCCACAGACAGATGAATGGATAAAGATGGGGTACATATATAAAATGGAATATTACTCGGCCATAAAAAGGAATGAAACTGGGTCATTTGTAGAGACATCGATGGATCTAGAGACTGTCATACAGAATGAAGTAAGTCAGAAAGAGGAAAACAAATATTGTATATTAATGCATATATGTGGAACCTAAAAAAATGATACAGATGAACTGGTTTGCAGGGAAGAAATAGAGACGCAGAGGTAGAGAAGAAACGTATGGACACCAAGTGTGGGAAGCCATGGGGTGGTGGTGGTGGGATGAGTTGGGAGATTGGGATTGACCTGTATACATGTATATGCATAAAATACATAAGTGATAATAACCTGCTGTATAAAAAAGTAAATAAAATTAAATTTAAAAATTAAAAAAAATAAAACTTAAAACTAAAACAGAAAAAAGTTCTTCCCTTCACACAGATGTATTTATAGAAATGAATTATTTCCATGCTTATATCTATAAATACATAAAAGAGGAATAAAATCTAAGTTGAACCATAAACGAAAAAATACCTGAACCCACCAGTTATACAGAGGAAAACCCTATCAGGGCACTTGCTCCAGCGGTAAACAATTCTGAAATTGGTCAGAGGTGTGGAATCATCACCCATCCAGCCAGCAACCCACCCCCCACGCAAGGAGCGTCCTCATTGCAAAGCTGGGAGACCGTGCCGAGGCATCTCTGAATAAAGGTGAGCTGAGCCCCAGTCCAGCTGCTGCTGAACTGTTCCCACCCTTCCCAGGTAAAACACCTGAATATGTACAAGGGCTTGAAAGCCTAGAGGAAGGGCCGCGGAGCCACACCAGCGACAGCACGCAGGCCAACATGGTGACTGCAGGTCAGCCAAGGTTGTCCTGGCCCCGTGCGCTCTTCCGGAAGCTTTCCATTATCCTGCCTGAGATACCCCTCCTGTCCCGGTCCCCACTGATTTTTCCTTCCTCACCTCTGTCCGGAGAGAAATTCCAGCGGAAGGTATGGGTGACACATCCTCTTCTTTACAGGTGGCAGCCTGGCAACTCCTGCAGAAAGGCCAGCAGAACCCCACTCACACCAGGCCACCAACAAAGCTGGGGCCCCTATTTCCCTCCCACCAGCTCAGCCCCGAGACTGCTGACGGGGCAGAGAATATGGAGTCAGGCACAGCTTCAGGGGCTATTGCCGCCTGGAGCGCTGTTTATATTGACCTCAACCAGGCACACCTGGGGAGGGCCGGCCGGCAGGGTAAGGCTGCCCAGGTCAGCTAATCCACAACCCTCAGGGAATCACATTGTTGAAAATGGACCTCGCTAAGGCAGAATAGAAGCCAAGGAAAATAAGGACACAATGCCATTTGCAGCACCGTAGATGAGTCTAGAGGTAATCACGTGACTTGTAGTATGTCAGAAAGTGAAAGACACATATCATATCATATCACTTAGAGGTGTTACCTAAAATAGATAGCAGGGCAGTTATTTCCACTGAGAAGTGCAATCACAGGTTCATTAAACAAGCTTATGGTTCACCAATGGAAAGGTGTGAGGATTGGTTTCATTACGATATCGGGGTTAACAGACCTATACAAACAGAGGTGACATATATAATCACCAAAGACCTATGGAATACCAAGAGAAGACTACTCAACATTCTGTCATAACGTACATGGGTAAAGGATCCCAGGAAGAACAGACATCTGTATATGTGTAAAAGAACCACATCTTCGACACCTACAATAAGCCAAACATTGTAATCATACTTGCTGTAATAAAAAATAAAAAATTAAATTAAAAATACGAACAAGAAGTAGGGAGACAAACTTGAGGGGCTTTCTCCTGGCACATTCCATTCTAAATTCCAATCTAGAACACGACTTCCATTGAGGCTCTGTTGCCCTAGTAACCAGATTTGGTAAGGGATAACTGCTGCCACCTTGTGGCCGTTTCACACAACAGCAGCTTTAATCCCAGCGCTAATGGTCAGTTGATATTCAAAATCTTTGCAGGCCTGTAAATGACACCTGCCCTGAAAACAAATCCTGGGGTCACATATCGACCAAAAAATTCAAAGGACGTCCATATTTCAAAACGACCGTTTCAAAAGGCATATTTTATGCACATTAGTGTTCTGCTTCTTTGTCTTTCTTTCTTTTTTGGTTAAAAAGACGGGAATGGAAAAAGGCATCCCTCAGAATGGGCGAAAATAGTTGCAAACGAATCAATGGACAAAGGTTTAATCTCCAATATATATAAACAGCTCATGCACCTTAATGTTAAAAAAACAAAAAACCCAATACAAAAATGGGCAGAAGATCTAAAGAGACGTTTCTTCAAAGAAGACACAGAGAGGGCCAAGACGCACATGAAAAGCTGCTCAAGAGCACTAATTATTAGAGAAATGCAAATCAAAAGTACAATGAGGTATCCCCTCACACCTGTTAGAATCGGCATCATCAGAAAATCTACAAACAACAAATTCTGGGGAGGGTGTGGACAAAAGGAACCCTCTTCCACTATTGGTGGGAATGTAAATTGATACAGTCACTATGGAGAACAGTATGGAGTTTCCTTAAAAACACTAGAAATAGAATTACCATCTGATCCAGCAATCCCACTTCTGGGCATATACCCAGAGAAAACCATAAATCAAAAAGGCACATTCACCACGATGTTCATTGCAGCACTATTTACAATAGCCAGGTAATGGAAGCAACCTAAATGCCCACAGACAGATGAATGGATAAAGATGGGGTACATATATAAAATGGAATATTACTCGGCCATAAAAAGGAATGAAACTGGGTCATTTGTAGAGACATCGATGGATCTAGAGACTGTCATACAGAATGAAGTAAGTCAGAAAGAGGAAAACAAATATTGTATATTAATGCATATATGTGGAACCTAAAAAAATGATACAGATGAACTGGTTTGCAGGGAAGAAATAGAGACGCAGAGGTAGAGAAGAAACGTATGGACACCAAGTGTGGGAAGCCATGGGGTGGTGGTGGTGGGATGAGTTGGGAGATTGGGATTGACCTGTATACATGTATATGCATAAAATACATAAGTGATAATAACCTGCTGTATAAAAAAGTAAATAAAATTAAATTTAAAAATTAAAAAAAATAAAACTTAAAACTAAAACAGAAAAAAGTTCTTCCCTTCACACAGATGTATTTATAGAAATGAATTATTTCCATGCTTATATCTATAAATACATAAAAGAGGAATAAAATCTAAGTTGAACCATAAACGAAAAAATACCTGAACCCACCAGTTATACAGAGGAAAAGCCTATCAGGGCACTTGCTCCAGCGGTAAACAATTCTGAAATTGGTCAGAGGTGTGGAATCATCACCCATCCAGCCAGCAACCCACCCCCCACGCAAGGAGCGTCCTCATTGCAAAGCTGGGAGACCGTGCCGAGGCATCTCTGAATAAAGGTGAGCTGAGCCCCAGTCCAGCTGCTGCTGAACTGTTCCCACCCTTCCCAGGTAAAACACCTGAATATGTACAAGGGCTTGAAAGCCTAGAGGAAGGGCCACGGAGCCACACCAGCGACAGCACGCAGGCCAACATGGTGACTGCAGGTCAGCCAAGGTTGTCCTGGCCCCGTGCGCTCTTCCGGAAGCTTTCCATTATCCTGCCTGAGATACCCCTCCTGTCCCGGTCCCCACTGATTTTTCCTTCCTCACCTCTGTCCGGAGAGAAATTCCAGCGGAAGGTATGGGTGACACATCCTCTTCTTTACAGGTGGCAGCCTGGCAACTCCTGCAGAAAGGCCAGCAGAACCCCACTCACACCAGGCCACCAACAAAGCTGGGGCCCCTATTTCCCTCCCACCAGCTCAGCCCCGAGACTGCTGACGGGGCAGAGAATATGGAGTCAGGCACAGCTTCAGGGGCTATTGCCGCCTGGAGCGCTGTTTATATTGACCTCAACCAGGCACACCTGGGGAGGGCCGGCCGGCAGGGTAAGGCTGCCCAGGTCAGCTAATCCACAACCCTCAGGGAATCACATTGTTGAAAATGGACCTCGCTAAGGCAGAATAGAAGCCAAGGAAAATAAGGACACAATGCCATTTGCAGCACCGTAGATGAGTCTAGAGGTAATCACGTGACTTGTAGTAAGTCAGAAAGTGAAAGACACATATCATATCATATCACTTAGAGGTGTTACCTAAAATAGATAGCAGGGCAGTTATTTCCACTGAGAAGTGCAATCACAGGTTCATTAAACAAGCTTATGGTTCACCAATGGAAAGGTGTGAGGATTGGTTTCATTACGATATCGGGGTTAACAGACATATACAAACAGAGGTGACATATATAATCACCAAAGACCTATGGAATACCAAGAGAAGACTACTCAACATTCTGTCATAACGTACATGGGTAAAGGATCCCAGGAAGAACAGACATCTGTATATGTGTAAAAGAACCACATCTTCGACACCTACAATAAGCCAAACATTGTAATCATACTTGCTGTAATAAAAAATAAAAAATTAAATTAAAAATACGAACAAGAAGTAGGGAGACAAACTTGAGGGGCTTTCTCCTGGCACATTCCATTCTAAATTCCAATCTAGAACACGACTTCCATTGAGGCTCTGTTGCCCTAGTAACCAGATTTGGTAAGGGATAACTGCTGCCACCTTGTGGCCGTTTCACACATCAGCAGCTTTAATCCCAGCGCTAATGGTCAGTTGATATTCAAAATCTTTGCAGGCCTGTAAATGACACCTGCCCTGAAAACA
Source organism: Mesoplodon bidens (assembly GCF_964165515.1). Taxonomy (NCBI): domain Eukaryota; kingdom Metazoa; phylum Chordata; class Mammalia; order Artiodactyla; family Ziphiidae; genus Mesoplodon; species Mesoplodon bidens. The sequence continues at coordinate 1,755,033 of NW_027671903.1, forward strand.
AATCCTGGGGTCACATATCGACCAAAAAATTCAAAGGACGTCCATATTTCAAAACGACCGTTTCAAAAGGCATATTTTATGCACATTAGTGTTCTGCTTCTTTGTCTTTCTTTCTTTTTTGGTTAAAAAGACGGGAATGGAAAAAGGCATCCCTCAGAATGGGCGAAAATAGTTGCAAACGAATCAATGGACAAAGGTTTAATCTCCAATATATATAAACAGCTCATGCACCTTAATGTTAAAAAAACAAAAAACCCAATACAAAAATGGGCAGAAGATCTAAAGAGACGTTTCTTCAAAGAAGACACAGAGAGGGCCAAGACGCACATGAAAAGCTGCTCAAGAGCACTAATTATTAGAGAAATGCAAATCAAAAGTACAATGAGGTATCCCCTCACACCTGTTAGAATCGGCATCATCAGAAAATCTACAAACAACAAATTCTGGGGAGGGTGTGGACAAAAGGAACCCTCTTCCACTATTGGTGGGAATGTAAATTGATACAGTCACTATGGAGAACAGTATGGAGTTTCCTTAAAAACACTAGAAATAGAATTACCATCTGATCCAGCAATCCCACTTCTGGGCATATACCCAGAGAAAACCATAAATCAAAAAGGCACATTCACCACGATGTTCATTGCAGCACTATTTACAATAGCCAGGTAATGGAAGCAACCTAAATGCCCACAGACAGATGAATGGATAAAGATGGGGTACATATATAAAATGGAATATTACTCGGCCATAAAAAGGAATGAAACTGGGTCATTTGTAGAGACATCGATGGATCTAGAGACTGTCATACAGAATGAAGTAAGTCAGAAAGAGGAAAACAAATATTGTATATTAATGCATATATGTGGAACCTAAAAAAATGATACAGATGAACTGGTTTGCAGGGAAGAAATAGAGACGCAGAGGTAGAGAAGAAACGTATGGACACCAAGTGTGGGAAGCCATGGGGTGGTGGTGGTGGGATGAGTTGGGAGATTGGGATTGACCTGTATACATGTATATGCATAAAATACATAAGTGATAATAACCTGCTGTATAAAAAAGTAAATAAAATTAAATTTAAAAATTAAAAAAAATAAAACTTAAAACTAAAACAGAAAAAAGTTCTTCCCTTCACACAGATGTATTTATAGAAATGAATTATTTCCATGCTTATATCTATAAATACATAAAAGAGGAATAAAATCTAAGTTGAACCATAAACGAAAAAATACCTGAACCCACCAGTTATACAGAGGAAAACCCTATCAGGGCACTTGCTCCAGCGGTAAACAATTCTGAAATTGGTCAGAGGTGTGGAATCATCACCCATCCAGCCAGCAACCCACCCCCCACGCAAGGAGCGTCCTCATTGCAAAGCTGGGAGACCGTGCCGAGGCATCTCTGAATAAAGGTGAGCTGAGCCCCAGTCCAGCTGCTGCTGAACTGTTCCCACCCTTCCCAGGTAAAACACCTGAATATGTACAAGGGCTTGAAAGCCTAGAGGAAGGGCCGCGGAGCCACACCAGCGACAGCACGCAGGCCAACATGGTGACTGCAGGTCAGCCAAGGTTGTCCTGGCCCTGTGCGCTCTTCCGGAAGCTTTCCATTATCCTGCCTGAGATACCCCTCCTGTCCCGGTCCCCACTGATTTTTCCTTCCTCACCTCTGTCCGGAGAGAAATTCCAGCGGAAGGTATGGGTGACACATCCTCTTCTTTACAGGTGGCAGCCTGGCAACTCCTGCAGAAAGGCCAGCAGAACCCCACTCACACCAGGCCACCAACAAAGCTGGGGCCCCTATTTCCCTCCCACCAGCTCAGCCCCGAGACTGCTGACGGGGCAGAGAATATGGAGTCAGGCACAGCTTCAGGGGCTATTGCCGCCTGGAGCGCTGTTTATATTGACCTCAACCAGGCACACCTGGGGAGGGCCGGCCGGCAGGGTAAGGCTGCCCAGGTCAGCTAATCCACAACCCTCAGGGAATCACATTGTTGAAAATGGACCTCGCTAAGGCAGAATAGAAGCCAAGGAAAATAAGGACACAATGCCATTTGCAGCACCGTAGATGAGTCTAGAGGTAATCACGTGACTTGTAGTAAGTCAGAAAGTGAAAGACACATATCATATCATATCACTTAGAGGTGTTACCTAAAATAGATAGCAGGGCAGTTATTTCCACTGAGAAGTGCAATCACAGGTTCATTAAACAAGCTTATGGTTCACCAATGGAAAGGTGTGAGGATTGGTTTCATTACGATATCGGGGTTAACAGACCTATACAAACAGAGGTGACATATATAATCACCAAAGACCTATGGAATACCAAGAGAAGACTACTCAACATTCTGTCATAACGTACATGGGTAAAGGATCCCAGGAAGAACAGACATCTGTATATGTGTAAAAGAACCACATCTTCGACACCTACAATAAGCCAAACATTGTAATCATACTTGCTGTAATAAAAAATAAAAAATTAAATTAAAAATACGAACAAGAAGTAGGGAGACAAACTTGAGGGGCTTTCTCCTGGCACATTCCATTCTAAATTCCAATCTAGAACACGACTTCCATTGAGGCTCTGTTGCCCTAGTAACCAGATTTGGTAAGGGATAACTGCTGCCACCTTGTGGCCGTTTCACACAACAGCAGCTTTAATCCCAGCGCTAATGGTCAGTTGATATTCAAAATCTTTGCAGGCCTGTAAATGACACCTGCCCTGAAAACAAATCCTGGGGTCACATATCGACCAAAAAATTCAAAGGACGTCCATATTTCAAAACGACCGTTTCAAAAGGCATATTTTATGCACATTAGTGTTCTGCTTCTTTGTCTTTCTTTCTTTTTTGGTTAAAAAGACGGGAATGGAAAAAGGCATCCCTCAGAATGGGCGAAAATAGTTGCAAACGAATCAATGGACAAAGGTTTAATCTCCAATATATATAAACAGCTCATGCACCTTAATGTTAAAAAAACAAAAAACCCAATACAAAAATGGGCAGAAGATCTAAAGAGACGTTTCTTCAAAGAAGACACAGAGAGGGCCAAGACGCACATGAAAAGCTGCTCAAGAGCACTAATTATTAGAGAAATGCAAATCAAAAGTACAATGAGGTATCCCCTCACACCTGTTAGAATCGGCATCATCAGAAAATCTACAAACAACAAATTCTGGGGAGGGTGTGGACAAAAGGAACCCTCTTCCACTATTGGTGGGAATGTAAATTGATACAGTCACTATGGAGAACAGTATGGAGTTTCCTTAAAAACACTAGAAATAGAATTACCATCTGATCCAGCAATCCCACTTCTGGGCATATACCCAGAGAAAACCATAAATCAAAAAGGCACATTCACCACGGTGTTCATTGCAGCACTATTTACAATAGCCAGGTAATGGAAGCAACCTAAATGCCCACAGACAGATGAATGGATAAAGATGGGGTACATATATAAAATGGAATATTACTCGGCCATAAAAAGGAATGAAACTGGGTCATTTGTAGAGACATCGATGGATCTAGAGACTGTCATACAGAATGAAGTAAGTCAGAAAGAGGAAAACAAATATTGTATATTAATGCATATATGTGGAACCTAAAAAAATGATACAGATGAACTGGTTTGCAGGGAAGAAATAGAGACGCAGAGGTAGAGAAGAAACGTATGGACACCAAGTGTGGGAAGCCATGGGGTGGTGGTGGTGGGATGAGTTGGGAGATTGGGATTGACCTGTATACATGTATATGCATAAAATACATAAGTGATAATAACCTGCTGTATAAAAAAGTAAATAAAATTAAATTTAAAAATTAAAAAAAATAAAACTTAAAACTAAAACAGAAAAAAGTTCTTCCCTTCACACAGATGTATTTATAGAAATGAATTATTTCCATGCTTATATCTATAAATACATAAAAGAGGAATAAAATCTAAGTTGAACCATAAACGAAAAAATACCTGAACCCACCAGTTATACAGAGGAAAACCCTATCAGGGCACTTGCTCCAGCGGTAAACAATTCTGAAATTGGTCAGAGGTGTGGAATCATCACCCATCCAGCCAGCAACCCACCCCCCACGCAAGGAGCGTCCTCATTGCAAAGCTGGGAGACCGTGCCGAGGCATCTCTGAATAAAGGTGAGCTGAGCCCCAGTCCAGCTGCTGCTGAACTGTTCCCACCCTTCCCAGGTAAAACACCTGAATATGTACAAGGGCTTGAAAGCCTAGAGGAAGGGCCGCGGAGCCACACCAGCGACAGCACGCAGGCCAACATGGTGACTGCAGGTCAGCCAAGGTTGTCCTGGCCCCGTGCGCTCTTCCGGAAGCTTTCCATTATCCTGCCTGAGATACCCCTCCTGTCCCGGTCCCCACTGATTTTTCCTTCCTCACCTCTGTCCGGAGAGAAATTCCAGCGGAAGGTATGGGTGACACATCCTCTTCTTTACAGGTGGCAGCCTGGCAACTCCTGCAGAAAGGCCAGCAGAACCCCACTCACACCAGGCCACCAACAAAGCTGGGGCCCCTATTTCCCTCCCACCAGCTCAGCCCCGAGACTGCTGACGGGGCAGAGAATATGGAGTCAGGCACAGCTTCAGGGGCTATTGCCGCCTGGAGCGCTGTTTATATTGACCTCAACCAGGCACACCTGGGGAGGGCCGGCCGGCAGGGTAAGGCTGCCCAGGTCAGCTAATCCACAACCCTCAGGGAATCACATTGTTGAAAATGGACCTCGCTAAGGCAGAATAGAAGCCAAGGAAAATAAGGACACAATGCCATTTGCAGCACCGTAGATGAGTCTAGAGGTAATCACGTGACTTGTAGTAAGTCAGAAAGTGAAAGACACATATCATATCATATCACTTAGAGGTGTTACCTAAAATAGATAGCAGGGCAGTTATTTCCACTGAGAAGTGCAATCACAGGTTCATTAAACAAGCTTATGGTTCACCAATGGAAAGGTGTGAGGATTGGTTTCATTACGATATCGGGGTTAACAGACATATACAAACAGAGGTGACATATATAATCACCAAAGACCTATGGAATACCAAGAGAAGACTACTCAACATTCTGTCATAACGTACATGGGTAAAGGATCCCAGGAAGAACAGACATCTGTATATGTGTAAAAGAACCACATCTTCGACACCTACAATAAGCCAAACATTGTAATCATACTTGCTGTAATAAAAAATAAAAAATTAAATTAAAAATACGAACAAGAAGTAGGGAGACAAACTTGAGGGGCTTTCTCCTGGCACATTCCATTCTAAATTCCAATCTAGAACACGACTTCCATTGAGGCTCTGTTGCCCTAGTAACCAGATTTGGTAAGGGAGAACTGCTGCCACCTTGTGGCCGTTTCACACAACAGCAGCTTTAATCCCAGCGCTAATGGTCAGTTGATATTCAAAATCTTTGCAGGCCTGTAAATGACACCTGCCCTGAAAACAAATCCTGGGGTCACATATCGACCAAAAAATTCAAAGGACGTCCATATTTCAAAACGACCGTTTCAAAAGGCATATTTTATGCACATTAGTGTTCTGCTTCTTTGTCTTTCTTTCTTTTTTGGTTAAAAAGACGGGAATGGAAAAAGGCATCCCTCAGAATGGGCGAAAATAGTTGCAAACGAATCAATGGACAAAGGTTTACTCTCCAATATATATAAACAGCTCATGCACCTTAATGTTAAAAAAACAAAAAACCCAATACAAAAATGGGCAGAAGATCTAAAGAGACGTTTCTTCAAAGAAGACACAGAGAGGGCCAAGACGCACATGAAAAGCTGCTCAAGAGCACTAATTATTAGAGAAATGCAAATCAAAAGTACAATGAGGTATCCCCTCACACCTGTTAGAATCGGCATCATCAGAAAATCTACAAACAACAAATTCTGGGGAGGGTGTGGACAAAAGGAACCCTCTTCCACTATTGGTGGGAATGTAAATTGATACAGTCACTATGGAGAACAGTATGGAGTTTCCTTAAAAACACTAGAAATAGAATTACCATCTGATCCAGCAATCCCACTTCTGGGCATATACCCAGAGAAAACCATAAATCAAAAAGGCACATTCACCACGATGTTCATTGCAGCACTATTTACAATAGCCAGGTAATGGAAGCAACCTAAATGCCCACAGACAGATGAATGGATAAAGATGGGGTACATATATAAAATGGAATATTACTCGGCCATAAAAAGGAATGAAACTGGGTCATTTGTAGAGACATCGATGGATCTAGAGACTGTCATACAGAATGAAGTAAGTCAGAAAGAGGAAAACAAATATTGTATATTAATGCATATATGTGGAACCTAAAAAAATGATACAGATGAACTGGTTTGCAGGGAAGAAATAGAGACGCAGAGGTAGAGAAGAAACGTATGGACACCAAGTGTGGGAAGCCATGGGGTGGTGGTGGTGGGATGAGTTGGGAGATTGGGATTGACCTGTATACATGTATATGCATAAAATACATAAGTGATAATAACCTGCTGTATAAAAAAGTAAATAAAATTAAATTTAAAAATTAAAAAAAATAAAACTTAAAACTAAAACAGAAAAAAGTTCTTCCCTTCACACAGATGTATTTATAGAAATGAATTATTTCCACGCTTATATCTATAAATACATAAAAGAGGAATAAAATCTAAGTTGAACCATAAACGACAAAATACCTGAACCCACCAGTTATACAGAGGAAAACCCTATCAGGGCACTTGCTCCAGCGGTAAACAATTCTGAAATTGGTCAGAGGTGTGGAATCATCACCCATCCAGCCAGCAACCCACCCCCCACGCAAGGAGCGTCCTCATTGCAAAGCTGGGAGACCGTGCCGAGGCATCTCTGAATAAAGGTGAGCTGAGCCCCAGTCCAGCTGCTGCTGAACTGTTCCCACCCTTCCCAGGTAAAACACCTGAATATGTACAAGGGCTTGAAAGCCTAGAGGAAGGGCCGCGGAGCCACACCAGCGACAGCACGCAGGCCAACATGGTGACTGCAGGTCAGCCAAGGTTGTCCTGGCCCCGTGCGCTCTTCCGGAAGCTTTCCATTATCCTGCCTGAGATACCCCTCCTGTCCCGGTCCCCACTGATTTTTCCTTCCTCACCTCTGTCCGGAGAGAAATTCCAGCGGAAGGTATGGGTGACACATCCTCTTCTTTACAGGTGGCAGCCTGGCAACTCCTGCAGAAAGGCCAGCAGAACCCCACTCACACCAGGCCACCAACAAAGCTGGGGCCCCTATTTCCCTCCCACCAGCTCAGCCCCGAGACTGCTGACGGGGCAGAGAATATGGAGTCAGGCACAGCTTCAGGGGCTATTGCCGCCTGGAGCGCTGTTTATATTGACCTCAACCAGGCACACCTGGGGAGGGCCGGCCGGCAGGGTAAGGCTGCCCAGGTCAGCTAATCCACAACCCTCAGGGAATCACATTGTTGAAAATGGACCTCGCTAAGGCAGAATAGAAGCCAAGGAAAATAAGGACACAATGCCATTTGCAGCACCGTAGATGAGTCTAGAGGTAATCACGTGACTTGTAGTAAGTCAGAAAGTGAAAGACACATATCATATCATATCACTTAGAGGTGTTACCTAAAATAGATAGCAGGGCAGTTATTTCCACTGAGAAGTGCAATCACAGGTTCATTAAACAAGCTTATGGTTCACCAATGGAAAGGTGTGAGGATTGGTTTCATTACGATATCGGGGTTAACAGACCTATACAAACAGAGGTGACATATATAATCACCAAAGACCTATGGAATACCAAGAGAAGACTACTCAACATTCTGTCATAACGTACATGGGTAAAGGATCCCAGGAAGAACAGACATCTGTATATGTGTAAAAGAACCACATCTTCGACACCTACAATAAGCCAAACATTGTAATCATACTTGCTGTAATAAAAAATAAAAAATTAAATTAAAAATACGAACAAGAAGTAGGGAGACAAACTTGAGGGGCTTTCTCCTGGCACATTCCATTCTAAATTCCAATCTAGAACACGACTTCCATTGAGGCTCTGTTGCCCTAGTAACCAGATTTGGTAAGGGAGAACTGCTGCCACCTTGTGGCCGTTTCACACAACAGCAGCTTTAATCCCAGCGCTAATGGTCAGTTGATATTCAAAATCTTTGCAGGCCTGTAAATGACACCTGCCCTGAAAACAAATCCTGGGGTCACATATCGACCAAAAAATTCAAAGGACGTCCATATTTCAAAACGACCGTTTCAAAAGGCATATTTTATGCACATTAGTGTTCTGCTTCTTTGTCTTTCTTTCTTTTTTGGTTAAAAAGACGGGAATGGAAAAAGGCATCCCTCAGAATGGGCGAAAATAGTTGCAAACCAATCAATGGACAAAGGTTTAATCTCCAATATATATAAACAGCTCATGCACCTTAATGTTAAAAAAACAAACAACCCAATACAAAAATGGGCAGAAGATCTAAAGAGACGTTTCTTCAAAGAAGACACAGAGAGGGCCAAGACGCACATGAAAAGCTGCTCAAGAGCACTAATTATTAGAGAAATGCAAATCAAAAGTACAATGAGGTATCCCCTCACACCTGTTAGAATCGGCATCATCAGAAAATCTACAAACAACAAATTCTGGGGAGGGTGTGGACAAAAGGAACCCTCTTCCACTATTGGTGGGAATGTAAATTGATACAGTCACTATGGAGAACAGTATGGAGTTTCCTTAAAAACACTAGAAATAGAATTACCATCTGATCCAGCAATCCCACTTCTGGGCATATACCCAGAGAAAACCATAAATCAAAAAGGCACATTCACCACGATGTTCATTGCAGCACTATTTACAATAGCCAGGTAATGGAAGCAACCTAAATGCCCACAGACAGATGAATGGATAAAGATGGGGTACATATATAAAATGGAATATTACTCGGCCATAAAAAGGAATGAAACTGGGTCATTTGTAGAGACATCGATGGATCTAGAGACTGTCATACAGAATGAAGTAAGTCAGAAAGAGGAAAACAAATATTGTATATTAATGCATATATGTGGAACCTAAAAAAATGATACAGATGAACTGGTTTGCAGGGAAGAAATAGAGACGCAGAGGTAGAGAAGAAACGTATGGACACCAAGTGTGGGAAGCCATGGGGTGGTGGTGGTGGGATGAGTTGGGAGATTGGGATTGACCTGTATACATGTATATGCATAAAATACATAAGTGATAATAACCTGCTGTATAAAAAAGTAAATAAAATTAAATTTAAAAATTAAAAAAAATAAAACTTAAAACTAAAACAGAAAAAAGTTCTTCCCTTCACACAGATGTATTTATAGAAATGAATTATTTCCACGCTTATATCTATAAATACATAAAAGAGGAATAAAATCTAAGTTGAACCATAAACGACAAAATACCTGAACCCACCAGTTATACAGAGGAAAACCCTATCAGGGCACTTGCTCCAGCGGTAAACAATTCTGAAATTGGTCAGAGGTGTGGAATCATCACCCATCCAGCCAGCAACCCACCCCCCACGCAAGGAGCGTCCTCATTGCAAAGCTGGGAGACCGTGCCGAGGCATCTCTGAATAAAGGTGAGCTGAGCCCCAGTCCAGCTGCTGCTGAACTGTTCCCACCCTTCCCAGGTAAAACACCTGAATATGTACAAGGGCTTGAAAGCCTAGAGGAAGGGCCGCGGAGCCACACCAGCGACAGCACGCAGGCCAACATGGTGACTGCAGGTCAGCCAAGGTTGTCCTGGCCCCGTGCGCTCTTCCGGAAGCTTTCCATTATCCTGCCTGAGATACCCCTCCTGTCCCGGTCCCCACTGATTTTTCCTTCCTCACCTCTGTCCGGAGAGAAATTCCAGCGGAAGGTATGGGTGACACATCCTCTTCTTTACAGGTGGCAGCCTGGCAACTCCTGCAGAAAGGCCAGCAGAACCCCACTCACACCAGGCCACCAACAAAGCTGGGGCCCCTATTTCCCTCCCACCAGCTCAGCCCCGAGACTGCTGACGGGGCAGAGAATATGGAGTCAGGCACAGCTTCAGGGGCTATTGCCGCCTGGAGCGCTGTTTATATTGACCTCAACCAGGCACACCTGGGGAGGGCCGGCCGGCAGGGTAAGGCTGCCCAGGTCAGCTAATCCACAACCCTCAGGGAATCACATTGTTGAAAATGGACCTCGCTAAGGCAGAATAGAAGCCAAGGAAAATAAGGACACAATGCCATTTGCAGCACCGTAGATGAGTCTAGAGGTAATCACGTGACTTGTAGTAAGTCAGAAAGTGAAAGACACATATCATATCATATCACTTAGAGGTGTTACCTAAAATAGATAGCAGGGCAGTTATTTCCACTGAGAAGTGCAATCACAGGTTCATTAAACAAGCTTATGGTTCACCAATGGAAAGGTGTGAGGATTGGTTTCATTACGATATCGGGGTTAACAGACCTATACAAACAGAGGTGACATATATAATCACCAAAGACCTATGGAATACCAAGAGAAGACTACTCAACATTCTGTCATAACGTACATGGGTAAAGGATCCCAGGAAGAACAGACATCTGTATATGTGTAAAAGAACCACATCTTCGACACCTACAATAAGCCAAACATTGTAATCATACTTGCTGTAATAAAAAATAAAAAATTAAATTAAAAATACGAACAAGAAGTAGGGAGACAAACTTGAGGGGCTTTCTCCTGGCACATTCCATTCTAAATTCCAATCTAGAACACGACTTCCATTGAGGCTCTGTTGCCCTAGTAACCAGATTTGGTAAGGGAGAACTGCTGCCACCTTGTGGCCGTTTCACACAACAGCAGCTTTAATCCCAGCGCTAATGGTCAGTTGATATTCAAAATCTTTGCAGGCCTGTAAATGACACCTGCCCTGAAAACAAATCCTGGGGTCACATATCGACCAAAAAATTCAAAGGACGTCCATATTTCAAAACGACCGTTTCAAAAGGCATATTTTATGCACATTAGTGTTCTGCTTCTTTGTCTTTCTTTCTTTTTTGGTTAAAAAGACGGGAATGGAAAAAGGCATCCCTCAGAATGGGCGAAAATAGTTGCAAACGAATCAATGGACAAAGGTTTAATCTCCAATATATATAAACAGCTCATGCACCTTAATGTTAAAAAAACAAAAAACCCAATACAAAAATGGGCAGAAGATCTAAAGAGACGTTTCTTCAAAGAAGACACAGAGAGGGCCAAGACGCACATGAAAAGCTGCTCAAGAGCACTAATTATTAGAGAAATGCAAATCAAAAGTACAATGAGGTATCCCCTCACACCTGTTAGAATCGGCATCATCAGAAAATCTACAAACAACAAATTCTGGGGAGGGTGTGGACAAAAGGAACCCTCTTCCACTATTGGTGGGAATGTAAATTGATACAGTCACTATGGAGAACAGTATGGAGTTTCCTTAAAAACACTAGAAATAGAATTACCATCTGATCCAGCAATCCCACTTCTGGGCATATACCCAGAGAAAACCATAAATCAAAAAGGCACATTCACCACGATGTTCATTGCAGCACTATTTACAATAGCCAGGTAATGGAAGCAACCTAAATGCCCACAGACAGATGAATGGATAAAGATGGGGTACATATATAAAATGGAATATTACTCGGCCATAAAAAGGAATGAAACTGGGTCATTTGTAGAGACATCGATGGATCTAGAGACTGTCATACAGAATGAAGTAAGTCAGAAAGAGGAAAACAAATATTGTATATTAATGCATATATGTGGAACCTAAAAAAATGATACAGATGAACTGGTTTGCAGGGAAGAAATAGAGACGCAGAGGTAGAGAAGAAACGTATGGACACCAAGTGTGGGAAGCCATGGGGTGGTGGTGGTGGGATGAGTTGGGAGATTGGGATTGACCTGTATACATGTATATGCATAAAATACATAAGTGATAATAACCTGCTGTATAAAAAAGTAAATAAAATTAAATTTAAAAATTAAAAAAAATAAAACTTAAAACTAAAACAGAAAAAAGTTCTTCCCTTCACACAGATGTATTTATAGAAATGAATTATTTCCACGCTTATATCTATAAATACATAAAAGAGGAATAAAATCTAAGTTGAACCATAAACGACAAAATACCTGAACCCACCAGTTATACAGAGGAAAACCCTATCAGGGCACTTGCTCCAGCGGTAAACAATTCTGAAATTGGTCAGAGGTGTGGAATCATCACCCATCCAGCCAGCAACCCACCCCCCACGCAAGGAGCGTCCTCATTGCAAAGCTGGGAGACCGTGCCGAGGCATCTCTGAATAAAGGTGAGCTGAGCCCCAGTCCAGCTGCTGCTGAACTGTTCCCACCCTTCCCAGGTAAAACACCTGAATATGTACAAGGGCTTGAAAGCCTAGAGGAAGGGCCGCGGAGCCACACCAGCGACAGCACGCAGGCCAACATGGTGACTGCAGGTCAGCCAAGGTTGTCCTGGCCCCGTGCGCTCTTCCGGAAGCTTTCCATTATCCTGCCTGAGATACCCCTCCTGTCCCGGTCCCCACTGATTTTTCCTTCCTCACCTCTGTCCGGAGAGAAATTCCAGCGGAAGGTATGGGTGACACATCCTCTTCTTTACAGGTGGCAGCCTGGCAACTCCTGCAGAAAGGCCAGCAGAACCCCACTCACACCAGGCCACCAACAAAGCTGGGGCCCCTATTTCCCTCCCACCAGCTCAGCCCCGAGACTGCTGACGGGGCAGAGAATATGGAGTCAGGCACAGCTTCAGGGGCTATTGCCGCCTGGAGCGCTGTTTATATTGACCTCAACCAGGCACACCTGGGGAGGGCCGGCCGGCAGGGTAAGGCTGCCCAGGTCAGCTAATCCACAACCCTCAGGGAATCACATTGTTGAAAATGGACCTCGCTAAGGCAGAATAGAAGCCAAGGAAAATAAGGACACAATGCCATTTGCAGCACCGTAGATGAGTCTAGAGGTAATCACGTGACTTGTAGTAAGTCAGAAAGTGAAAGACACATATCATATCATATCACTTAGAGGTGTTACCTAAAATAGATAGCAGGGCAGTTATTTCCACTGAGAAGTGCAATCACAGGTTCATTAAACAAGCTTATGGTTCACCAATGGAAAGGTGTGAGGATTGGTTTCATTACGATATCGGGGTTAACAGACCTATACAAACAGAGGTGACATATATAATCACCAAAGACCTATGGAATACCAAGAGAAGACTACTCAACATTCTGTCATAACGTACATGGGTAAAGGATCCCAGGAAGAACAGACATCTGTATATGTGTAAAAGAACCACATCTTCGACACCTACAATAAGCCAAACATTGTAATCATACTTGCTGTAATAAAAAATAAAAAATTAAATTAAAAATACGAACAAGAAGTAGGGAGACAAACTTGAGGGGCTTTCTCCTGGCACATTCCATTCTAAATTCCAATCTAGAACACGACTTCCATTGAGGCTCTGTTGCCCTAGTAACCAGATTTGGTAAGGGATAACTGCTGCCACCTTGTGGCCGTTTCACACAACAGCAGCTTTAATCCCAGCGCTAATGGTCAGTTGATATTCAAAATCTTTGCAGGCCTGTAAATGACACCTGCCCTGAAAACAAATCCTGGGGTCACATATCGACCAAAAAATTCAAAGGACGTCCATATTTCAAAACGACCATTTCAAAAGGCATATTTTATGCACATTAGTGTTCTGCTTCTTTGTCTTTCTTTCTTTTTTGGTTAAAAAGACGGGAATGGAAAAAGGCATCCCTCAGAATGGGCGAAAATAGTTGCAAACGAATCAATGGACAAAGGTTTAATCTCCAATATATATAAACAGCTCATGCACCTTAATGTTAAAAAAACAAAAAACCCAATACAAAAATGGGCAGAAGATCTAAAGAGACGTTTCTTCAAAGAAGACACAGAGAGGGCCAAGACGCACATGAAAAGCTGCTCAAGAGCACTAATTATTAGAGAAATGCAAATCAAAAGTACAATGAGGTATCCCCTCACACCTGTTAGAATCGGCATCATCAGAAAATCTACAAACAACAAATTCTGGGGAGGGTGTGGACAAAAGGAACCCTCTTCCACTATTGGTGGGAATGTAAATTGATACAGTCACTATGGAGAACAGTATGGAGTTTCCTTAAAAACACTAGAAATAGAATTACCATCTGATCCAGCAATCCCACTTCTGGGCATATACCCAGAGAAAACCATAAATCAAAAAGGCACATTCACCACGATGTTCATTGCAGCACTATTTACAATAGCCAGGTAATGGAAGCAACCTAAATGCCCACAGACAGATGAATGGATAAAGATGGGGTACATATATAAAATGGAATATTACTCGGCCATAAAAAGGAATGAAACTGGGTCATTTGTAGAGACATCGATGGATCTAGAGACTGTCATACAGAATGAAGTAAGTCAGAAAGAGGAAAACAAATATTGTATATTAATGCATATATGTGGAACCTAAAAAAATGATACAGATGAACTGGTTTGCAGGGAAGAAATAGAGACGCAGAGGTAGAGAAGAAACGTATGGACACCAAGTGTGGGAAGCCATGGGGTGGTGGTGGTGGGATGAGTTGGGAGATTGGGATTGACCTGTATACATGTATATGCATAAAATACATAAGTGATAATAACCTGCTGTATAAAAAAGTAAATAAAATTAAATTTAAAAATTAAAAAAAATAAAACTTAAAACTAAAACAGAAAAAAGTTCTTCCCTTCACACAGATGTATTTATAGAAATGAATTATTTCCATGCTTATATCTATAAATACATAAAAGAGGAATAAAATCTAAGTTGAACCATAAACGACAAAATACCTGAACCCACCAGTTATACAGAGGAAAACCCTATCAGGGCACTTGCTCCAGCGGTAAACAATTCTGAAATTGGTCAGAGGTGTGGAATCATCACCCATCCAGCCAGCAACCCACCCCCCACGCAAGGAGCGTCCTCATTGCAAAGCTGGGAGACCGTGCCGAGGCATCTCTGAATAAAGGTGAGCTGAGCCCCAGTCCAGCTGCTGCTGAACTGTTCCCACCCTTCCCAGGTAAAACACCTGAATATGTACAAGGGCTTGAAAGCCTAGAGGAAGGGCCGCGGAGCCACACCAGCGACAGCATGCAGGCCAACATGGTGACTGCAGGTCAGCCAAGGTTGTCCTGGCCCCGTGCGCTCTTCCGGAAGCTTTCCATTATCCTGCCTGAGATACCCCTCCTGTCCCGGTCCCCACTGATTTTTCCTTCCTCACCTCTGTCCGGAGAGAAATTCCAGCGGAAGGTATGGGTGACACATCCTCTTCTTTACAGGTGGCAGCCTGGCAACTCCTGCAGAAAGGCCAGCAGAACCCCACTCACACCAGGCCACCAACAAAGCTGGGGCCCCTATTTCCCTCCCACCAGCTCAGCCCCGAGACTGCTGACGGGGCAGAGAATATGGAGTCAGGCACAGCTTCAGGGGCTATTGCCGCCTGGAGCGCTGTTTATATTGACCTCAACCAGGCACACCTGGGGAGGGCCGGCCGGCAGGGTAAGGCTGCCCAGGTCAGCTAATCCACAACCCTCAGGGAATCACATTGTTGAAAATGGACCTCGCTAAGGCAGAATAGAAGCCAAGGAAAATAAGGACACAATGCCATTTGCAGCACCGTAGATGAGTCTAGAGGTAATCACGTGACTTGTAGTAAGTCAGAAAGTGAAAGACACATATCATATCATATCACTTAGAGGTGTTACCTAAAATAGATAGCAGGGCAGTTATTTCCACTGAGAAGTGCAATCACAGGTTCATTAAACAAGCTTATGGTTCACCAATGGAAAGGTGTGAGGATTGGTTTCATTACGATATCGGGGTTAACAGACCTATACAAACAGAGGTGACATATATAATCACCAAAGACCTATGGAATACCAAGAGAAGACTACTCAACATTCTGTCATAACGTACATGGGTAAAGGATCCCAGGAAGAACAGACATCTGTATATGTGTAAAAGAACCACATCTTCGACACCTACAATAAGCCAAACATTGTAATCATACTTGCTGTAATAAAAAATAAAAAATTAAATTAAAAATACGAACAAGAAGTAGGGAGACAAACTTGAGGGGCTTTCTCCTGGCACATTCCATTCTAAATTCCAATCTAGAACACGACTTCCATTGAGGCTCTGTTGCCCTAGTAACCAGATTTGGTAAGGGATAACTGCTGCCACCTTGTGGCCGTTTCACACAACAGCAGCTTTAATCCCAGCGCTAATGGTCAGTTGATATTCAAAATCTTTGCAGGCCTGTAAATGACACCTGCCCTGAAAACAAATCCTGGGGTCACATATCGACCAAAAAATTCAAAGGACGTCCATATTTCAAAACGACCGTTTCAAAAGGCATATTTTATGCACATTAGTGTTCTGCTTCTTTGTCTTTCTTTCTTTTTTGGTTAAAAAGACGGGAATGGAAAAAGGCATCCCTCAGAATGGGCGAAAATAGTTGCAAACGAATCAATGGACAAAGGTTTAATCTCCAATATATATAAACAGCTCATGCACCTTAATGTTAAAAAAACAAAAAACCCAATACAAAAATGGGCAGAAGATCTAAAGAGACGTTTCTTCAAAGAAGACACAGAGAGGGCCAAGACGCACATGAAAAGCTGCTCAAGAGCACTAATTATTAGAGAAATGCAAATCAAAAGTACAATGAGGTATCCCCTCACACCTGTTAGAATCGGCATCATCAGAAAATCTACAAACAACAAATTCTGGGGAGGGTGTGGACAAAAGGAACCCTCTTCCACTATTGGTGGGAATGTAAATTGATACAGTCACTATGGAGAACAGTATGGAGTTTCCTTAAAAACACTAGAAATAGAATTACCATCTGATCCAGCAATCCCACTTCTGGGCATATACCCAGAGAAAACCATAAATCAAAAAGGCACATTCACCACGATGTTCATTGCAGCACTATTTACAATAGCCAGGTAATGGAAGCAACCTAAATGCCCACAGACAGATGAATGGATAAAGATGGGGTACATATATAAAATGGAATATTACTCGGCCATAAAAAGGAATGAAACTGGGTCATTTGTAGAGACATCGATGGATCTAGAGACTGTCATACAGAATGAAGTAAGTCAGAAAGAGGAAAACAAATATTGTATATTAATGCATATATGTGGAACCTAAAAAAATGATACAGATGAACTGGTTTGCAGGGAAGAAATAGAGACGCAGAGGTAGAGAAGAAACGTATGGACACCAAGTGTGGGAAGCCATGGGGTGGTGGTGGTGGGATGAGTTGGGAGATTGGGATTGACCTGTATACATGTATATGCATAAAATACATAAGTGATAATAACCTGCTGTATAAAAAAGTAAATAAAATTAAATTTAAAAATTAAAAAAAATAAAACTTAAAACTAAAACAGAAAAAAGTTCTTCCCTTCACACAGATGTATTTATAGAAATGAATTATTTCCACGCTTATATCTATAAATACATAAAAGAGGAATAAAATCTAAGTTGAACCATAAACGACAAAATACCTGAACCCACCAGTTATACAGAGGAAAACCCTATCAGGGCACTTGCTCCAGCGGTAAACAATTCTGAAATTGGTCAGAGGTGTGGAATCATCACCCATCCAGCCAGCAACCCACCCCCCACGCAAGGAGCGTCCTCATTGCAAAGCTGGGAGACCGTGCCGAGGCATCTCTGAATAAAGGTGAGCTGAGCCCCAGTCCAGCTGCTGCTGAACTGTTCCCACCCTTCCCAGGTAAAACACCTGAATATGTACAAGGGCTTGAAAGCCTAGAGGAAGGGCCGCGGAGCCACACCAGCGACAGCACGCAGGCCAACATGGTGACTGCAGGTCAGCCAAGGTTGTCCTGGCCCCGTGCGCTCTTCCGGAAGCTTTCCATTATCCTGCCTGAGATACCCCTCCTGTCCCGGTCCCCACTGATTTTTCCTTCCTCACCTCTGTCCGGAGAGAAATTCCAGCGGAAGGTATGGGTGACACATCCTCTTCTTTACAGGTGGCAGCCTGGCAACTCCTGCAGAAAGGCCAGCAGAACCCCACTCACACCAGGCCACCAACAAAGCTGGGGCCCCTATTTCCCTCCCACCAGCTCAGCCCCGAGACTGCTGACGGGGCAGAGAATATGGAGTCAGGCACAGCTTCAGGGGCTATTGCCGCCTGGAGCGCTGTTTATATTGACCTCAACCAGGCACACCTGGGGAGGGCCGGCCGGCAGGGTAAGGCTGCCCAGGTCAGCTAATCCACAACCCTCAGGGAATCACATTGTTGAAAATGGACCTCGCTAAGGCAGAATAGAAGCCAAGGAAAATAAGGACACAATGCCATTTGCAGCACCGTAGATGAGTCTAGAGGTAATCACGTGACTTGTAGTAAGTCAGAAAGTGAAAGACACATATCATATCATATCACTTAGAGGTGTTACCTAAAATAGATAGCAGGGCAGTTATTTCCACTGAGAAGTGCAATCACAGGTTCATTAAACAAGCTTATGGTTCACCAATGGAAAGGTGTGAGGATTGGTTTCATTACGATATCGGGGTTAACAGACCTATACAAACAGAGGTGACATATATAATCACCAAAGACCTATGGAATACCAAGAGAAGACTACTCAACATTCTGTCATAACGTACATGGGTAAAGGATCCCAGGAAGAACAGACATCTGTATATGTGTAAAAGAACCACATCTTCGACACCTACAATAAGCCAAACATTGTAATCATACTTGCTGTAATAAAAAATAAAAAATTAAATTAAAAATACGAACAAGAAGTAGGGAGACAAACTTGAGGGGCTTTCTCCTGGCACATTCCATTCTAAATTCCAATCTAGAACACGACTTCCATTGAGGCTCTGTTGCCCTAGTAACCAGATTTGGTAAGGGATAACTGCTGCCACCTTGTGGCCGTTTCACACAACAGCAGCTTTAATCCCAGCGCTAATGGTCAGTTGATATTCAAAATCTTTGCAGGCCTGTAAATGACACCTGCCCTGAAAACAAATCCTGGGGTCACATATCGACCAAAAAATTCAAAGGACGTCCATATTTCAAAACGACCGTTTCAAAAGGCATATTTTATGCACATTAGTGTTCTGCTTCTTTGTCTTTCTTTCTTTTTTGGTTAAAAAGACGGGAATGGAAAAAGGCATCCCTCAGAATGGGCGAAAATAGTTGCAAACCAATCAATGGACAAAGGTTTAATCTCCAATATATATAAACAGCTCATGCACCTTAATGTTAAAAAAACAAACAACCCAATACAAAAATGGGCAGAAGATCTAAAGAGACGTTTCTTCAAAGAAGACACAGAGAGGGCCAAGACGCACATGAAAAGCTGCTCAAGAGCACTAATTATTAGAGAAATGCAAATCAAAAGTACAATGAGGTATCCCCTCACACCTGTTAGAATCGGCATCATCAGAAAATCTACAAACAACAAATTCTGGGGAGGGTGTGGACAAAAGGAACCCTCTTCCACTATTGGTGGGAATGTAAATTGATACAGTCACTATGGAGAACAGTATGGAGTTTCCTTAAAAACACTAGAAATAGAATTACCATCTGATCCAGCAATCCCACTTCTGGGCATATACCCAGAGAAAACCATAAATCAAAAAGGCACATTCACCACGATGTTCATTGCAGCACTATTTACAATAGCCAGGTAATGGAAGCAACCTAAATGCCCACAGACAGATGAATGGATAAAGATGGGGTACATATATAAAATGGAATATTACTCGGCCATAAAAAGGAATGAAACTGGGTCATTTGTAGAGACATCGATGGATCTAGAGACTGTCATACAGAATGAAGTAAGTCAGAAAGAGGAAAACAAATATTGTATATTAATGCATATATGTGGAACCTAAAAAAATGATACAGATGAACTGGTTTGCAGGGAAGAAATAGAGACGCAGAGGTAGAGAAGAAACGTATGGACACCAAGTGTGGGAAGCCATGGGGTGGTGGTGGTGGGATGAGTTGGGAGATTGGGATTGACCTGTATACATGTATATGCATAAAATACATAAGTGATAATAACCTGCTGTATAAAAAAGTAAATAAAATTAAATTTAAAAATTAAAAAAAATAAAACTTAAAACTAAAACAGAAAAAAGTTCTTCCCTTCACACAGATGTATTTATAGAAATGAATTATTTCCACGCTTATATCTATAAATACATAAAAGAGGAATAAAATCTAAGTTGAACCATAAACGAAAAAATACCTGAACCCACCAGTTATACAGAGGAAAACCCTATCAGGGCACTTGCTCCAGCGGTAAACAATTCTGAAATTGGTCAGAGGTGTGGAATCATCACCCATCCAGCCAGCAACCCACCCCCCACGCAAGGAGCGTCCTCATTGCAAAGCTGGGAGACCGTGCCGAGGCATCTCTGAATAAAGGTGAGCTGAGCCCCAGTCCAGCTGCTGCTGAACTGTTCCCACCCTTCCCAGGTAAAACACCTGAATATGTACAAGGGCTTGAAAGCCTAGAGGAAGGGCCGCGGAGCCACACCAGCGACAGCACGCAGGCCAACATGGTGACTGCAGGGCAGCCAAGGTTGTCCTGGCCCCGTGCGCTCTTCCGGAAGCTTTCCATTATCCTGCCTGAGATACCCCTCCTGTCCCGGTCCCCACTGATTTTTCCTTCCTCACCTCTGTCCGGAGAGAAATTCCAGCGGAAGGTATGGGTGACACATCCTCTTCTTTACAGGTGGCAGCCTGGCAACTCCTGCAGAAAGGCCAGCAGAACCCCACTCACACCAGGCCACCAACAAAGCTGGGGCCCCTATTTCCCTCCCACCAGCTCAGCCCCGAGACTGCTGACGGGGCAGAGAATATGGAGTCAGGCACAGCTTCAGGGGCTATTGCCGCCTGGAGCGCTGTTTATATTGACCTCAACCAGGCACACCTGGGGAGGGCCGGCCGGCAGGGTAAGGCTGCCCAGGTCAGCTAATCCACAACCCTCAGGGAATCACATTGTTGAAAATGGACCTCGCTAAGGCAGAATAGAAGCCAAGGAAAATAAGGACACAATGCCATTTGCAGCACCGTAGATGAGTCTAGAGGTAATCACGTGACTTGTAGTAAGTCAGAAAGTGAAAGACACATATCATATCATATCACTTAGAGGTGTTACCTAAAATAGATAGCAGGGCAGTTATTTCCACTGAGAAGTGCAATCACAGGTTCATTAAACAAGCTTATGGTTCACCAATGGAAAGGTGTGAGGATTGGTTTCATTACGATATCGGGGTTAACAGACCTATACAAACAGAGGTGACATATATAATCACCAAAGACCTATGGAATACCAAGAGAAGACTACTCAACATTCTGTCATAACGTACATGGGTAAAGGATCCCAGGAAGAACAGACATCTGTATATGTGTAAAAGAACCACATCTTCGACACCTACAATAAGCCAAACATTGTAATCATACTTGCTGTAATAAAAAATAAAAAATTAAATTAAAAATACGAACAAGAAGTAGGGAGACAAACTTGAGGGGCTTTCTCCTGGCACATTCCATTCTAAATTCCAATCTAGAACACGACTTCCATTGAGGCTCTGTTGCCCTAGTAACCAGATTTGGTAAGGGATAACTGCTGCCACCTTGTGGCCGTTTCACACAACAGCAGCTTTAATCCCAGCGCTAATGGTCAGTTGATATTCAAAATCTTTGCAGGCCTGTAAATGACACCTGCCCTGAAAACAAATCCTGGGGTCACATATCGACCAAAAAATTCAAAGGACGTCCATATTTCAAAACGACCGTTTCAAAAGGCATATTTTATGCACATTAGTGTTCTGCTTCTTTGTCTTTCTTTCTTTTTTGGTTAAAAAGACGGGAATGGAAAAAGGCATCCCTCAGAATGGGCGAAAATAGTTGCAAACGAATCAATGGACAAAGGTTTAATCTCCAATATATATAAACAGCTCATGCACCTTAATGTTAAAAAAACAAAAAACCCAATACAAAAATGGGCAGAAGATCTAAAGAGACGTTTCTTCAAAGAAGACACAGAGAGGGCCAAGACGCACATGAAAAGCTGCTCAAGAGCACTAATTATTAGAGAAATGCAAATCAAAAGTACAATGAGGTATCCCCTCACACCTGTTAGAATCGGCATCATCAGAAAATCTACAAACAACAAATTCTGGGGAGGGTGTGGACAAAAGGAACCCTCTTCCACTATTGGTGGGAATGTAAATTGATACAGTCACTATGGAGAACAGTATGGAGTTTCCTTAAAAACACTAGAAATAGAATTACCATCTGATCCAGCAATCCCACTTCTGGGCATATACCCAGAGAAAACCATAAATCAAAAAGGCACATTCACCACGATGTTCATTGCAGCACTATTTACAATAGCCAGGTAATGGAAGCAACCTAAATGCCCACAGACAGATGAATGGATAAAGATGGGGTACATATATAAAATGGAATATTACTCGGCCATAAAAAGGAATGAAACTGGGTCATTTGTAGAGACATCGATGGATCTAGAGACTGTCATACAGAATGAAGTAAGTCAGAAAGAGGAAAACAAATATTGTATATTAATGCATATATGTGGAACCTAAAAAAATGATACAGATGAACTGGTTTGCAGGGAAGAAATAGAGACGCAGAGGTAGAGAAGAAACGTATGGACACCAAGTGTGGGAAGCCATGGGGTGGTGGTGGTGGGATGAGTTGGGAGATTGGGATTGACCTGTATACATGTATATGCATAAAATACATAAGTGATAATAACCTGCTGTATAAAAAAGTAAATAAAATTAAATTTAAAAATTAAAAAAAATAAAACTTAAAACTAAAACAGAAAAAAGTTCTTCCCTTCACACAGATGTATTTATAGAAATGAATTATTTCCACGCTTATATCTATAAATACATAAAAGAGGAATAAAATCTAAGTTGAACCATAAACGAAAAAATACCTGAACCCACCAGTTATACAGAGGAAAACCCTATCAGGGCACTTGCTCCAGCGGTAAACAATTCTGAAATTGGTCAGAGGTGTGGAATCATCACCCATCCAGCCAGCAACCCACCCCCCACGCAAGGAGCGTCCTCATTGCAAAGCTGGGAGACCGTGCCGAGGCATCTCTGAATAAAGGTGAGCTGAGCCCCAGTCCAGCTGCTGCTGAACTGTTCCCACCCTTCCCAGGTAAAACACCTGAATATGTACAAGGGCTTGAAAGCCTAGAGGAAGGGCCGCGGAGCCACACCAGCGACAGCACGCAGGCCAACATGGTGACTGCAGGTCAGCCAAGGTTGTCCTGGCCCCGTGCGCTCTTCCGGAAGCTTTCCATTATCCTGCCTGAGATACCCCTCCTGTCCCGGTCCCCACTGATTTTTCCTTCCTCACCTCTGTCCGGAGAGAAATTCCAGCGGAAGGTATGGGTGACACATCCTCTTCTTTACAGGTGGCAGCCTGGCAACTCCTGCAGAAAGGCCAGCAGAACCCCACTCACACCAGGCCACCAACAAAGCTGTGGCCCCTATTTCCCTCCCACCAGCTCAGCCCCGAGACTGCTGACGGGGCAGAGAATATGGAGTCAGGCACAGCTTCAGGGGCTATTGCCGCCTGGAGCGCTGTTTATATTGACCTCAACCAGGCACACCTGGGGAGGGCCGGCCGGCAGGGTAAGGCTGCCCAGGTCAGCTAATCCACAACCCTCAGGGAATCACATTGTTGAAAATGGACCTCGCTAAGGCAGAATAGAAGCCAAGGAAAATAAGGACACAATGCCATTTGCAGCACCGTAGATGAGTCTAGAGGTAATCACGTGACTTGTAGTAAGTCAGAAAGTGAAAGACACATATCATATCATATCACTTAGAGGTGTTACCTAAAATAGATAGCAGGGCAGTTATTTCCACTGAGAAGTGCAATCACAGGTTCATTAAACAAGCTTATGGTTCACCAATGGAAAGGTGTGAGGATTGGTTTCATTACGATATCGGGGTTAACAGACATATACAAACAGAGGTGACATATATAATCACCAAAGACCTATGGAATACCAAGAGAAGACTACTCAACATTCTGTCATAACGTACATGGGTAAAGGATCCCAGGAAGAACAGACATCTGTATATGTGTAAAAGAACCACATCTTCGACACCTACAATAAGCCAAACATTGTAATCATACTTGCTGTAATAAAAAATAAAAAATTAAATTAAAAATACGAACAAGAAGTAGGGAGACAAACTTGAGGGGCTTTCTCCTGGCACATTCCATTCTAAATTCCAATCTAGAACACGACTTCCATTGAGGCTCTGTTGCCCTAGTAACCAGATTTGGTAAGGGAGAACTGCTGCCACCTTGTGGCCGTTTCACACAACAGCAGGTTTAATCCCAGCGCTAATGGTCACTTGATATTCAAAATCATTGCAGGCCTGTAAATGACACCTGCCCTGAAAACAAATCCTGGGGTCACATATCGACCAAAAAATTCAAAGGACTTCCATATTTCAAAACGACCGTTTCAAAAGGCATATTTTATGCACATTAGTGTTCTGCTTCTTTGTCTTTCTTTCTTTTTTGGTTAAAAAGACGGGAATGGAAAAAGGCATCCCTCAGAATGGGCGAAAATAGTTGCAAAGGAATCAATGGACAAAGGTTTAATCTCCAATATATATAAACAGCTCATGCACCTTAATGTTAAAAAAACAAAAAACCCAATACAAAAATGGGCAGAAGATCTAAAGAGACGTTTCTTCAAAGAAGACACAGAGAGGGCCAAGACGCACATGAAAAGCTGCTCAAGAGCACTAATTATTAGAGAAATGCAAATCAAAAGTACAATGAGGTATCCCCTCACACCTGTTAGAATCGGCATCATCAGAAAATCTACAAACAACAAATTCTGGGGAGGGTGTGGACAAAAGGAACCCTCTTCCACTATTGGTGGGAATGTAAATTGATACAGTCACTATGGAGAACAGTATGGAGTTTCCTTAAAAACACTAGAAATAGAATTACCATCTGATCCAGCAATCCCACTTCTGGGCATATACCCAGAGAAAACCATAAATCAAAAAGGCACATTCACCACGATGTTCATTGCAGCACTATTTACAATAGCCAGGTAATGGAAGCAACCTAAATGCCCACAGACAGATGAATGGATAAAGATGGGGTACATATATAAAATGGAATATTACTCGGCCATAAAAAGGAATGAAACTGGGTCATTTGTAGAGACATCGATGGATCTAGAGACTGTCATACAGAATGAAGTAAGTCAGAAAGAGGAAAACAAATATTGTATATTAATGCATATATGTGGAACCTAAAAAATGATACAGATGAACTGGTTTGCAGGGAAGAAATAGAGACGCAGAGGTAGAGAAGAAACGTATGGACACCAAGTGTGGGAAGCCATGGGGTGGTGGTGGTGGGATGAGTTGGGAGATTGGGATTGACCTGTATACATGTATATGCATAAAATACATAAGTGATAATAACCTGCTGTATAAAAAAGTAAATAAAATTAAATTTAAAAATTAAAAAAAATAAAACTTAAAACTAAAACAGAAAAAAGTTCTTCCCTTCACACAGATGTATTTATAGAAATGAATTATTTCCATGCTTATATCTATAAATACATAAAAGAGGAATAAAATCTAAGTTGAACCATAAACGAAAAAATACCTGAACCCACCAGTTATACAGAGGAAAACCCTATCAGGGCACTTGCTCCAGCGGTAAACAATTCTGAAATTGGTCAGAGGTGTGGAATCATCACCCATCCAGCCAGCAACCCACCCCCCACGCAAGGAGCGTCCTCATTGCAAAGCTGGGAGACCGTGCCGAGGCATCTCTGAATAAAGGTGAGCTGAGCCCCAGTCCAGCTGCTGCTGAACTGTTCCCACCCTTCCCAGGTAAAACACCTGAATATGTACAAGGGCTTGAAAGCCTAGAGGAAGGGCCGCGGAGCCACACCAGCGACAGCACGCAGGCCAACATGGTGACTGCAGGTCAGCCAAGGTTGTCCTGGCCCCGTGCGCTCTTCCGGAAGCTTTCCATTATCCTGCCTGAGATACCCCTCCTGTCCCGGTCCCCACTGATTTTTCCTTCCTCACCTCTGTCCGGAGAGAAATTCCAGCGGAAGGTATGGGTGACACATCCTCTTCTTTACAGGTGGCAGCCTGGCAACTCCTGCAGAAAGGCCAGCAGAACCCCACTCACACCAGGCCACCAACAAAGCTGGGGCCCCTATTTCCCTCCCACCAGCTCAGCCCCGAGACTGCTGACGGGGCAGAGAATATGGAGTCAGGCACAGCTTCAGGGGCTATTGCCGCCTGGAGCGCTGTTTATATTGACCTCAACCAGGCACACCTGGGGAGGGCCGGCCGGCAGGGTAAGGCTGCCCAGGTCAGCTAATCCACAACCCTCAGGGAATCACATTGTTGAAAATGGACCTCGCTAAGGCAGAATAGAAGCCAAGGAAAATAAGGACACAATGCCATTTGCAGCACCGTAGATGAGTCTAGAGGTAATCACGTGACTTGTAGTAAGTCAGAAAGTGAAAGACACATATCATATCATATCACTTAGAGGTGTTACCTAAAATAGATAGCAGGGCAGTTATTTCCACTGAGAAGTGCAATCACAGGTTCATTAAACAAGCTTATGGTTCACCAATGGAAAGGTGTGAGGATTGGTTTCATTACGATATCGGGGTTAACAGACATATACAAACAGAGGTGACATATATAATCACCAAAGACCTATGGAATACCAAGAGAAGACTACTCAACATTCTGTCATAACGTACATGGGTAAAGGATCCCAGGAAGAACAGACATCTGTATATGTGTAAAAGAACCACATCTTCGACACCTACAATAAGCCAAACATTGTAATCATACTTGCTGTAATAAAAAATAAAAAATTAAATTAAAAATACGAACAAGAAGTAGGGAGACAAACTTGAGGGGCTTTCTCCTGGCACATTCCATTCTAAATTCCAATCTAGAACACGACTTCCATTGAGGCTCTGTTGCCCTAGTAACCAGATTTGGTAAGGGAGAACTGCTGCCACCTTGTGGCCGTTTCACACAACAGCAGGTTTAATCCCAGCGCTAATGGTCACTTGATATTCAAAATCATTGCAGGCCTGTAAATGACACCTGCCCTGAAAACAAATCCTGGGGTCACATATCGACCAAAAAATTCAAAGGACTTCCATATTTCAAAACGACCGTTTCAAAAGGCATATTTTATGCACATTAGTGTTCTGCTTCTTTGTCTTTCTTTCTTTTTTGGTTAAAAAGACGGGAATGGAAAAAGGCATCCCTCAGAATGGGCGAAAATAGTTGCAAAGGAATCAATGGACAAAGGTTTAATCTCCAATATATATAAACAGCTCATGCACCTTAATGTTAAAAAAACAAAAAACCCAATACAAAAATGGGCAGAAGATCTAAAGAGACGTTTCTTCAAAGAAGACACAGAGAGGGCCAAGACGCACATGAAAAGCTGCTCAAGAGCACTAATTATTAGAGAAATGCAAATCAAAAGTACAATGAGGTATCCCCTCACACCTGTTAGAATCGGCATCATCAGAAAATCTACAAACAACAAATTCTGGGGAGGGTGTGGACAAAAGGAACCCTCTTCCACTATTGGTGGGAATGTAAATTGATACAGTCACTATGGAGAACAGTATGGAGTTTCCTTAAAAACACTAGAAATAGAATTACCATCTGATCCAGCAATCCCACTTCTGGGCATATACCCAGAGAAAACCATAAATCAAAAAGGCACATTCACCACGATGTTCATTGCAGCACTATTTACAATAGCCAGGTAATGGAAGCAACCTAAATGCCCACAGACAGATGAATGGATAAAGATGGGGTACATATATAAAATGGAATATTACTCGGCCATAAAAAGGAATGAAACTGGGTCATTTGTAGAGACATCGATGGATCTAGAGACTGTCATACAGAATGAAGTAAGTCAGAAAGAGGAAAACAAATATTGTATATTAATGCATATATGTGGAACCTAAAAAAATGATACAGATGAACTGGTTTGCAGGGAAGAAATAGAGACGCAGAGGTAGAGAAGAAACGTATGGACACCAAGTGTGGGAAGCCATGGGGTGGTGGTGGTGGGATGAGTTGGGAGATTGGGATTGACCTGTATACATGTATATGCATAAAATACATAAGTGATAATAACCTGCTGTATAAAAAAGTAAATAAAATTAAATTTAAAAATTAAAAAAAATAAAACTTAAAACTAAAACAGAAAAAAGTTCTTCCCTTCACACAGATGTATTTATAGAAATGAATTATTTCCATGCTTATATCTATAAATACATAAAAGAGGAATAAAATCTAAGTTGAACCATAAACGAAAAAATACCTGAACCCACCAGTTATACAGAGGAAAACCCTATCAGGGCACTTGCTCCAGCGGTAAACAATTCTGAAATTGGTCAGAGGTGTGGAATCATCACCCATCCAGCCAGCAACCCACCCCCCACGCAAGGAGCGTCCTCATTGCAAAGCTGGGAGACCGTGCCGAGGCATCTCTGAATAAAGGTGAGCTGAGCCCCAGTCCAGCTGCTGCTGAACTGTTCCCACCCTTCCCAGGTAAAACACCTGAATATGTACAAGGGCTTGAAAGCCTAGAGGAAGGGCCGCGGAGCCACACCAGCGACAGCACGCAGGCCAACATGGTGACTGCAGGTCAGCCAAGGTTGTCCTGGCCCCGTGCGCTCTTCCGGAAGCTTTCCATTATCCTGCCTGAGATACCCCTCCTGTCCCGGTCCCCACTGATTTTTCCTTCCTCACCTCTGTCCGGAGAGAAATTCCAGCGGAAGGTATGGGTGACACATCCTCTTCTTTACAGGTGGCAGCCTGGCAACTCCTGCAGAAAGGCCAGCAGAACCCCACTCACACCAGGCCACCAACAAAGCTGGGGCCCCTATTTCCCTCCCACCAGCTCAGCCCCGAGACTGCTGACGGGGCAGAGAATATGGAGTCAGGCACAGCTTCAGGGGCTATTGCCGCCTGGAGCGCTGTTTATATTGACCTCAACCAGGCACACCTGGGGAGGGCCGGCCGGCAGGGTAAGGCTGCCCAGGTCAGCTAATCCACAACCCTCAGGGAATCACATTGTTGAAAATGGACCTCGCTAAGGCAGAATAGAAGCCAAGGAAAATAAGGACACAATGCCATTTGCAGCACCGTAGATGAGTCTAGAGGTAATCACGTGACTTGTAGTAAGTCAGAAAGTGAAAGACACATATCATATCATATCACTTAGAGGTGTTACCTAAAATAGATAGCAGGGCAGTTATTTCCACTGAGAAGTGCAATCACAGGTTCATTAAACAAGCTTATGGTTCACCAATGGAAAGGTGTGAGGATTGGTTTCATTACGATATCGGGGTTAACAGACCTATACAAACAGAGGTGACATATATAATCACCAAAGACCTATGGAATACCAAGAGAAGACTACTCAACATTCTGTCATAACGTACATGGGTAAAGGATCCCAGGAAGAACAGACATCTGTATATGTGTAAAAGAACCACATCTTCGACACCTACAATAAGCCAAACATTGTAATCATACTTGCTGTAATAAAAAATAAAAAATTAAATTAAAAATACGAACAAGAAGTAGGGAGACAAACTTGAGGGGCTTTCTCCTGGCACATTCCATTCTAAATTCCAATCTAGAACACGACTTCCATTGAGGCTCTGTTGCCCTAGTAACCAGATTTGGTAAGGGAGAACTGCTGCCACCTTGTGGCCGTTTCACACAACAGCAGGTTTAATCCCAGCGCTAATGGTCACTTGATATTCAAAATCATTGCAGGCCTGTAAATGACACCTGCCCTGAAAACAAATCCTGGGGTCACATATCGACCAAAAAATTCAAAGGACTTCCATATTTCAAAACGACCGTTTCAAAAGGCATATTTTATGCACATTAGTGTTCTGCTTCTTTGTCTTTCTTTCTTTTTTGGTTAAAAAGACGGGAATGGAAAAAGGCATCCCTCAGAATGGGCGAAAATAGTTGCAAAGGAATCAATGGACAAAGGTTTAATCTCCAATATATATAAACAGCTCATGCACCTTAATGTTAAAAAAACAAAAAACCCAATACAAAAATGGGCAGAAGATCTAAAGAGACGTTTCTTCAAAGAAGACACAGAGAGGGCCAAGACGCACATGAAAAGCTGCTCAAGAGCACTAATTATTAGAGAAATGCAAATCAAAAGTACAATGAGGTATCCCCTCACACCTGTTAGAATCGGCATCATCAGAAAATCTACAAACAACAAATTCTGGGGAGGGTGTGGACAAAAGGAACCCTCTTCCACTATTGGTGGGAATGTAAATTGATACAGTCACTATGGAGAACAGTATGGAGTTTCCTTAAAAACACTAGAAATAGAATTACCATCTGATCCAGCAATCCCACTTCTGGGCATATACCCAGAGAAAACCATAAATCAAAAAGGCACATTCACCACGATGTTCATTGCAGCACTATTTACAATAGCCAGGTAATGGAAGCAACCTAAATGCCCACAGACAGATGAATGGATAAAGATGGGGTACATATATAAAATGGAATATTACTCGGCCATAAAAAGGAATGAAACTGGGTCATTTGTAGAGACATCGATGGATCTAGAGACTGTCATACAGAATGAAGTAAGTCAGAAAGAGGAAAACAAATATTGTATATTAATGCATATATGTGGAACCTAAAAAAATGATACAGATGAACTGGTTTGCAGGGAAGAAATAGAGACGCAGAGGTAGAGAAGAAACGTATGGACACCAAGTGTGGGAAGCCATGGGGTGGTGGTGGTGGGATGAGTTGGGAGATTGGGATTGACCTGTATACATGTATATGCATAAAATACATAAGTGATAATAACCTGCTGTATAAAAAAGTAAATAAAATTAAATTTAAAAATTAAAAAAAATAAAACTTAAAACTAAAACAGAAAAAAGTTCTTCCCTTCACACAGATGTATTTATAGAAATGAATTATTTCCATGCTTATATCTATAAATACATAAAAGAGGAATAAAATCTAAGTTGAACCATAAACGAAAAAATACCTGAACCCACCAGTTATACAGAGGAAAACCCTATCAGGGCACTTGCTCCAGCGGTAAACAATTCTGAAATTGGTCAGAGGTGTGGAATCATCACCCATCCAGCCAGCAACCCACCCCCCACGCAAGGAGCGTCCTCATTGCAAAGCTGGGAGACCGTGCCGAGGCATCTCTGAATAAAGGTGAGCTGAGCCCCAGTCCAGCTGCTGCTGAACTGTTCCCACCCTTCCCAGGTAAAACACCTGAATATGTACAAGGGCTTGAAAGCCTAGAGGAAGGGCCGCGGAGCCACACCAGCGACAGCACGCAGGCCAACATGGTGACTGCAGGTCAGCCAAGGTTGTCCTGGCCCCGTGCGCTCTTCCGGAAGCTTTCCATTATCCTGCCTGAGATACCCCTCCTGTCCCGGTCCCCACTGATTTTTCCTTCCTCACCTCTGTCCGGAGAGAAATTCCAGCGGAAGGTATGGGTGACACATCCTCTTCTTTACAGGTGGCAGCCTGGCAACTCCTGCAGAAAGGCCAGCAGAACCCCACTCACACCAGGCCACCAACAAAGCTGGGGCCCCTATTTCCCTCCCACCAGCTCAGCCCCGAGACTGCTGACGGGGCAGAGAATATGGAGTCAGGCACAGCTTCAGGGGCTATTGCCGCCTGGAGCGCTGTTTATATTGACCTCAACCAGGCACACCTGGGGAGGGCCGGCCGGCAGGGTAAGGCTGCCCAGGTCAGCTAATCCACAACCCTCAGGGAATCACATTGTTGAAAATGGACCTCGCTAAGGCAGAATAGAAGCCAAGGAAAATAAGGACACAATGCCATTTGCAGCACCGTAGATGAGTCTAGAGGTAATCACGTGACTTGTAGTAAGTCAGAAAGTGAAAGACACATATCATATCATATCACTTAGAGGTGTTACCTAAAATAGATAGCAGGGCAGTTATTTCCACTGAGAAGTGCAATCACAGGTTCATTAAACAAGCTTATGGTTCACCAATGGAAAGGTGTGAGGATTGGTTTCATTACGATATCGGGGTTAACAGACCTATACAAACAGAGGTGACATATATAATCACCAAAGACCTATGGAATACCAAGAGAAGACTACTCAACATTCTGTCATAACGTACATGGGTAAAGGATCCCAGGAAGAACAGACATCTGTATATGTGTAAAAGAACCACATCTTCGACACCTACAATAAGCCAAACATTGTAATCATACTTGCTGTAATAAAAAATAAAAAATTAAATTAAAAATACGAACAAGAAGTAGGGAGACAAACTTGAGGGGCTTTCTCCTGGCACATTCCATTCTAAATTCCAATCTAGAACACGACTTCTATTGAGGCTCTGTTGCCCTAGTAACCAGATTTGGTAAGGGAGAACTGCTGCCACCTTGTGGCCGTTTCACACAACAGCAGCTTTAATCCCAGCGCTAATGGTCAGTTGATATTCAAAATCATTGCAGGCCTGTAAATGACACCTGCCCTGAAAACAAATCCTGGGGTCACATATCGACCAAAAAATTCAAAGGACGTCCATATTTCAAAACGACCGTTTCAAAAGGCATATTTTATGCACATTAGTGTTCTGCTTCTTTGTCTTTCTTTCTTTTTTGGTTAAAAAGACGGGAATGGAAAAAGGCATCCCTCAGAATGGGCGAAAATAGTTGCAAAGGAATCAATGGACAAAGGTTTAATCTCCAATATATATAAACAGCTCATGCACCTTAATGTTAAAAAAACAAAAAACCCAATACAAAAATGGGCAGAAGATCTAAAGAGACGTTTCTTCAAAGAAGACACAGAGAGGGCCAAGACGCACATGAAAAGCTGCTCAAGAGCACTAATTATTAGAGAAATGCAAATCAAAACTACAATGAGGTATCCCCTCACACCTGTTAGAATCGGCATCATCAGAAAATCTACAAACAACAAATTCTGGGGAGGGTGTGGACAAAAGGAACCCTCTTCCACTATTGGTGGGAATGTAAATTGATACAGTCACTATGGAGAACAGTATGGAGTTTCCTTAAAAACACTAGAAATAGAATTACCATCTGATCCAGCAATCCCACTTCTGGGCATATACCCAGAGAAAACCATAAATCAAAAAGGCACATTCACCACGATGTTCATTGCAGCACTATTTACAATAGCCAGGTAATGGAAGCAACCTAAATGCCCACAGACAGATGAATGGATAAAGATGGGGTACATATATAAAATGGAATATTACTCGGCCATAAAAAGGAATGAAACTGGGTCATTTGTAGAGACATCGATGGATCTAGAGACTGTCATACAGAATGAAGTAAGTCAGAAAGAGGAAAACAAATATTGTATATTAATGCATATATGTGGAACCTAAAAAAATGATACAGATGAACTGGTTTGCAGGGAAGAAATAGAGACGCAGAGGTAGAGAAGAAACGTATGGACACCAAGTGTGGGAAGCCATGGGGTGGTGGTGGTGGGATGAGTTGGGAGATTGGGATTGACCTGTATACATGTATATGCATAAAATACATAAGTGATAATAACCTGCTGTATAAAAAAGTAAATAAAATTAAATTTAAAAATTAAAAAAAATAAAACTTAAAACTAAAACAGAAAAAAGTTCTTCCCTTCACACAGATGTATTTATAGAAATGAATTATTTCCATGCTTATATCTATAAATACATAAAAGAGGAATAAAATCTAAGTTGAACCATAAACGAAAAAATACCTGAACCCACCAGTTATACAGAGGAAAACCCTATCAGGGCACTTGCTCCAGCGGTAAACAATTCTGAAATTGGTCAGAGGTGTGGAATCATCACCCATCCAGCCAGCAACCCACCCCCCACGCAAGGAGCGTCCTCATTGCAAAGCTGGGAGACCGTGCCGAGGCATCTCTGAATAAAGGTGAGCTGAGCCCCAGTCCAGCTGCTGCTGAACTGTTCCCACCCTTCCCAGGTAAAACACCTGAATATGTACAAGGGTTTGAAAGCCTAGACGAAGGGCCGCGGAGCCACACCAGCGACAGCACGCAGGCCAACATGGTGACTGCAGGTCAGCCAAGGATGTCCTGGCCCCGTGCGCTCTTCCGGAAGCTTTCCATTATCCTGCCTGAGATACCCCTCCTGTCCCGGTCCCCACTGATTTTTCCTTCCTCACCTCTGTCCGGAGAGAAATTCCAGCGGAAGGTATGGGTGACACATCCTCTTCTTTACAGGTGGCAGCCTGGCAACTCCTGCAGAAAGGCCAGCAGAACCCCACTCACACCAGGCCACCAACAAAGCTGTGGCCCCTATTTCCCTCCCACCGGCTCAGCCCCGAGACTGCTGACGGGGCAGAGAATATGGAGTCAGGCACAGCTTCAGGGGCTATTGCCGCCTGGAGCGCTGTTTATATTGACCTCAACCAGGCACACCTGGGGAGGGCCGGCCGGCAGGGTAAGGCTGCCCAGGTCAGCTAATCCACAACCCTCAGGGAATCACATTGTTGAAAATGGACCTCGCTAAGGCAGAAGAGAAGCCAAGGAAAATAAGGACACAATGCCATTTGCAGCACCGTAGATGAGTCTAGAGGTAATCACGTGACTTGTAGTAAGTCAGAAAGTGAAAGACACATATCATATCATATCACTTAGAGGTGTTACCTAAAATAGATAGCAGGGCAGTTATTTCCACTGAGAAGTGCAATCACAGGTTCATTAAACAAGCTTATGGTTCACCAATGGAAAGGTGTGAGGATTGGTTTCATTACGATATCGGGGTTAACAGACATATACAAACAGAGGTGACATATATAATCAACAAAGACGTATGGAATACCAAGAGAAGACTACTCAACATTCTGTCATAACGTACATGGGTAAAGGATCCCAGGAAGAACAGACATCTGTATATGTGTAAAAGAACCACATCTTCGACACCTACAATAAGCCAAACATTGTAATCATACTTGCTGTAATAAAAAATAAAAAATTAAATTAAAAATACGAACAAGAAGTAGGGAGACAAACTTGAGGGGCTTTCTCCTGGCACATTCCATTCTAAATTCCAATCTAGAACACGACTTCCATTGAGGCTCTGTTGCCCTAGTAACCAGATTTGGTAAGGGATAACTGCTGCCACCTTGTGGCCGTTTCACACAACAGCAGCTTTAATCCCAGCGCTAATGGTCAGTTGATATTCAAAATCTTTGCAGGCCTGCAAATGACACCTGCCCTGAAAACAAATCCTGGGGTCACATATCGACCAAAAAATTCAAAGGACGTCCATATTTCAAAACGACCGTTTCAAAAGGCATATTTTATGCACATTAGTGTTCTGCTTCTTTGTCTTTCTTTCTTTTTTGGTTAAAAAGACGGGAATGGAAAAAGGCATCCCTCAGAATGGGCGAAAATAGTTGCAAACGAATCAATGGACAAAGGTTTAATCTCCAATATATATAAACAGCTCATGTACCTTAATGTTAAAAAAACAAAAAACCCAATACAAAAATGGGCAGAAGATCTAAAGAGACGTTTCTTCAAAGAAGACACAGAGAGGGCCAAGACGCACATGAAAAGCTGCTCAAGAGCACTAATTATTAGAGAAATGCAAATCAAAAGTACAATGAGGTATCCCCTCACACCTGTTAGAATCGGCATCATCAGAAAATCTACAAACAACAAATTCTGGGGAGGGTGTGGACAAAAGGAACCCTCTTCCACTATTGGTGGGAATGTAAATTGATACAGTCACTATGGAGAACAGTATGGAGTTTCCTTAAAAACACTAGAAATAGAATTACCATCTGATCCAGCAATCCCACTTCTGGGCATATACCCAGAGAAAACCATAAATCAAAAAGGCACATTCACCACGATGTTCATTGCAGCACTATTTACAATAGCCAGGTAATGGAAGCAACCTAAATGCCCACAGACAGATGAATGGATAAAGATGGGGTACATATATAAAATGGAATATTACTCGGCCATAAAAAGGAATGAAACTGGGTCATTTGTAGAGACATCGATGGATCTAGAGACTGTCATACAGAATGAAGTAAGTCAGAAAGAGGAAAACAAATATTGTATATTAATGCATATATGTGGAACCTAAAAAAATGATACAGATGAACTGGTTTGCAGGGAAGAAATAGAGACGCAGAGGTAGAGAAGAAACGTATGGACACCAAGTGTGGGAAGCCATGGGGTGGTGGTGGTGGGATGAGTTGGGAGATTGGGATTGACCTGTATACATGTATATGCATAAAATACATAAGTGATAATAACCTGCTGTATAAAAAAGTAAATAAAATTAAATTTAAAAATTAAAAAAAATAAAACTTAAAACTAAAACAGAAAAAAGTTCTTCCCTTCACACAGATGTATTTATAGAAATGAATTATTTCCATGCTTATATCTATAAATACATAAAAGAGGAATAAAATCTAAGTTGAACCATAAACGAAAAAATACCTGAACCCACCAGTTATACAGAGGAAAACCCTATCAGGGCACTTGCTCCAGCGGTAAACAATTCTGAAATTGGTCAGAGGTGTGGAATCATCACCCATCCAGCCAGCAACCCACCCCCCACGCAAGGAGCGTCCTCATTGCAAAGCTGGGAGACCGTGCCGAGGCATCTCTGAATAAAGGTGAGCTGAGCCCCAGTCCAGCTGCTGCTGAACTGTTCCCACCCTTCCCAGGTAAAACACCTGAATATGTACAAGGGCTTGAAAGCCTAGAGGAAGGGCCGCGGAGCCACACCAGCGACAGCACGCAGGCCAACATGGTGACTGCAGGTCAGCCAAGGTTGTCCTGGCCCCGTGCGCTCTTCCGGAAGCTTTCCATTATCCTGCCTGAGATACCCCTCCTGTCCCGGTCCCCACTGATTTTTCCTTCCTCACCTCTGTCCGGAGAGAAATTCCAGCGGAAGGTATGGGTGACACATCCTCTTCTTTACAGGTGGCAGCCTGGCAACTCCTGCAGAAAGGCCAGCAGAACCCCACTCACACCAGGCCACCAACAAAGCTGTGGCCCCTATTTCCCTCCCACCAGCTCAGCCCCGAGACTGCTGACGGGGCAGAGAATATGGAGTCAGGCACAGCTTCAGGGGCTATTGCCGCCTGGAGCGCTGTTTATATTGACCTCAACCAGGCACACCTGGGGAGGGCCGGCCGGCAGGGTAAGGCTGCCCAGGTCAGCTAATCCACAACCCTCAGGGAATCACATTGTTGAAAATGGACCTCGCTAAGGCAGAATAGAAGCCAAGGAAAATAAGGACACAATGCCATTTGCAGCACCGTAGATGAGTCTAGAGGTAATCACGTGACTTGTAGTAAGTCAGAAAGTGAAAGACACATATCATATCATATCACTTAGAGGTGTTACCTAAAATAGATAGCAGGGCAGTTATTTCCACTGAGAAGTGCAATCACAGGTTCATTAAACAAGCTTATGGTTCACCAATGGAAAGGTGTGAGGATTGGTTTCATTACGATATCGGGGTTAACAGACATATACAAACAGAGGTGACATATATAATCACCAAAGACCTATGGAATACCAAGAGAAGACTACTCAACATTCTGTCATAACGTACATGGGTAAAGGATCCCAGGAAGAACAGACATCTGTATATGTGTAAAAGAACCACATCTTCGACACCTACAATAAGCTAAACATTGTAATCATACTTGCTGTAATAAAAAATAAAAAATTAAATTAAAAATACGAACAAGAAGTAGGGAGACAAACTTGAGGGGCTTTCTCCTGGCACATTCCATTCTAAATTTCAATCTAGAACACGACTTCCATTGAGGCTCTGTTGCCCTAGTAACCAGATTTGGTAAGGGAGAACTGCTGCCACCTTGTGGCCGTTTCACACAACAGCAGCTTTAATCCCAGCGCTAATGGTCAGTTGATATTCAAAATCATTGCAGGCCTGTAAATGACACCTGCCCTGAAAACAAATCCTGGGGTCACATATCGCCCAAAAAATTCAAAGGACGTCCATATTTCAAAACGACCGTTTCAAAAGGCATATTTTATGCACATTAGTGTTCTGCTTCTTTGTCTTTCTTTCTTTTTTGGTTAAAAAGACGGGAATGGAAAAAGGCATCCCTCAGAATGGGCGAAAATAGTTGCAAACGAATCAATGGACAAAGGTTTAATCTCCAATATATATAAACAGCTCATGCACCTTAATGTTAAAAAAACAAAAAACCCAATACAAAAATGGGCAGAAGATCTAAAGAGACGTTTCTTCAAAGAAGACACAGAGAGGGCCAAGACGCACATGAAAAGCTGCTCAAGAGCACTAATTATTAGAGAAATGCAAATCAAAACTACAATGAGGTATCCCCTCACACCTGTTAGAATCGGCATCATCAGAAAATCTACAAACAACAAATTCTGGGGAGGGTGTGGACAAAAGGAACCCTCTTCCACTATTGGTGGGAATGTAAATTGATACAGTCACTATGGAGAACAGTATGGAGTTTCCTTAAAAACACTAGAAATAGAATTACCATCTGATCCAGCAATCCCACTTCTGGGCATATACCCAGAGAAAACCATAAATCAAAAAGGCACATTCACCACGATGTTCATTGCAGCACTATTTACAATAGCCAGGTAATGGAAGCAACCTAAATGCCCTCAGACAGATGAATGGATAAAGATGGGGTACATATATAAAATGGAATATTACTCGGCCATAAAAAGGAATGAAACTGGGTCATTTGTAGAGACATCGATGGATCTAGAGACTGTCATACAGAATGAAGTAAGTCAGAAAGAGGAAAACAAATATTGTATATTAATGCATATATGTGGAACCTAAAAAAATGATACAGATGAACTGGTTTGCAGGGAAGAAATAGAGACGCAGAGGTAGAGAACAAACGTATGGACACCAAGTGTGGGAGCCATGGGGTGGTGGTGGTGGGATGAGTTGGGAGATTGGGATTGACCTGTATACATGTATATGCATAAAATACATAAGTGATAATAACCTGCTGTATAAAAAAGTAAATAAAATTAAATTTAAAAATTAAAAAAAATAAAACTTAAAACTAAAACAGAAAAAAGTTCTTCCCTTCACACAGATGTATTTATAGAAATGAATTATTTCCATGCTTATATCTATAAATACATAAAAGAGGAATAAAATCTAAGTTGAACCATAAACGAAAAAATACCTGAACCCACCAGTTATACAGAGGAAAACCCTATCAGGGCACTTGCTCCAGCGGTAAACAATTCTGAAATTGGTCAGAGGTGTGGAATCATCACCCATCCAGCCAGCAACCCACCCCCCACGCAAGGAGCGTCCTCATTGCAAAGCTGGGAGACCGTGCCGAGGCATCTCTGAATAAAGGTGAGCTGAGCCCCAGTCCAGCTGCTGCTGAACTGTTCCCACCCTTCCCAGGTAAAACACCTGAATATGTACAAGGGCTTGAAAGCCTAGAGGAAGGGCCGCGGAGCCACACCAGCGACAGCACGCAGGCCAACATGGTGACTGCAGGTCAGCCAAGGTTGTCCTGGCCCCGTGCGCTCTTCCGGAAGCTTTCCATTATCCTGCCTGAGATACCCCTCCTGTCCCGGTCCCCACTGATTTTTCCTTCCTCACCTCTGTCTGGAGAGAAATTCCAGCGGAAGGTATGGGTGACACATCCTCTTCTTTACAGGTGGCAGCCTGGCAACTCCTGCAGAAAGGCCAGCAGAACCCCACTCACACCAGGCCACCAACAAAGCTGTGGCCCCTATTTCCCTCCCACCAGCTCAGCCCCGAGACTGCTGACGGGGCAGAGAATATGGAGTCAGGCACAGCTTCAGGGGCTATTGCCGCCTGGAGCGCTGTTTATATTGACCTCAACCAGGCACACCTGGGGAGGGCCAGCCGGCAGGGTAAGGCTGCCCAGGTCAGCTAATCCACAACCCTCAGGGAATCACATTGTTGAAAATGGACCTCGCTAAGGCAGAATAGAAGCCAAGGAAAATAAGGACACAATGCCATTTGCAGCACCGTAGATGAGTCTAGAGGTAATCACGTGACTTGTAGTAAGTCAGAAAGTGAAAGACACATATCATATCATATCACTTAGAGGTGTTACCTAAAATAGATAGCAGGGCAGTTATTTCCACTGAGAAGTGCAATCACAGGTTCATTAAACAAGCTTATGGTTCACCAATGGAAAGGTGTGAGGATTGGTTTCATTACGATATCGGGGTTAACAGACCTATACAAACAGAGGTGACATATATAATCACCAAAGACCTATGGAATACCAAGAGAAGACTACTCAACATTCTGTCATAACGTACATGGGTAAAGGATCCCAGGAAGAACAGACATCTGTATATGTGTAAAAGAACCACATCTTCGACACCTACAATAAGCCAAACATTGTAATCATACTTGCTGTAATAAAAAATAAAAAATTAAATTAAAAATACGAACAAGAAGTAGGGAGACAAACTTGAGGGGCTTTCTCCTGGCACATTCCATTCTAAATTCCAATCTAGAACACGACTTCCATTGAGGCTCTGTTGCCCTAGTAACCAGATTTGGTAAGGGATAACTGCTGCCACCTTGTGGCCGTTTCACACAACAGCAGCTTTAATCCCAGCGCTAATGGTCAGTTGATATTCAAAATCTTTGCAGGCCTGCAAATGACACCTGCCCTGAAAACAAATCCTGGGGTCACATATCGACCAAAAAATTCAAAGGACGTCCATATTTCAAAACGACCGTTTCAAAAGGCATATTTTATGCACATTAGTGTTCTGCTTCTTTGTCTTTCTTTCTTTTTTGGTTAAAAAGACGGGAATGGAAAAAGGCATCCCTCAGAATGGGCGAAAATAGTTGCAAACGAATCAATGGACAAAGGTTTAATCTCCAATATATATAAACAGCTCATGTACCTTAATGTTAAAAAAACAAAAAACCCAATACAAAAATGGGCAGAAGATCTAAAGAGACGTTTCTTCAAAGAAGACACAGAGAGGGCCAAGACGCACATGAAAAGCTGCTCAAGAGCACTAATTATTAGAGAAATGCAAATCAAAAGTACAATGAGGTATCCCCTCACACCTGTTAGAATCGGCATCATCAGAAAATCTACAAACAACAAATTCTGGGGAGGGTGTGGACAAAAGGAACCCTCTTCCACTATTGGTGGGAATGTAAATTGATACAGTCACTATGGAGAACAGTATGGAGTTTCCTTAAAAACACTAGAAATAGAATTACCATCTGATCCAGCAATCCCACTTCTGGGCATATACCCAGAGAAAACCATAAATCAAAAAGGCACATTCACCACGATGTTCATTGCAGCACTATTTACAATAGCCAGGTAATGGAAGCAACCTAAATGCCCACAGACAGATGAATGGATAAAGATGGGGTACATATATAAAATGGAATATTACTCGGCCATAAAAAGGAATGAAACTGGGTCATTTGTAGAGACATCGATGGATCTAGAGACTGTCATACAGAATGAAGTAAGTCAGAAAGAGGAAAACAAATATTGTATATTAATGCATATATGTGGAACCTAAAAAAATGATACAGATGAACTGGTTTGCAGGGAAGAAATAGAGACGCAGAGGTAGAGAAGAAACGTATGGACACCAAGTGTGGGAAGCCATGGGGTGGTGGTGGTGGGATGAGTTGGGAGATTGGGATTGACCTGTATACATGTATATGCATAAAATACATAAGTGATAATAACCTGCTGTATAAAAAAGTAAATAAAATTAAATTTAAAAATTAAAAAAAATAAAACTTAAAACTAAAACAGAAAAAAGTTCTTCCCTTCACACAGATGTATTTATAGAAATGAATTATTTCCATGCTTATATCTATAAATACATAAAAGAGGAATAAAATCTAAGTTGAACCATAAACGAAAAAATACCTGAACCCACCAGTTATACAGAGGAAAACCCTATCAGGGCACTTGCTCCAGCGGTAAACAATTCTGAAATTGGTCAGAGGTGTGGAATCATCACCCATCCAGCCAGCAACCCACCCCCCACGCAAGGAGCGTCCTCATTGCAAAGCTGGGAGACCGTGCCGAGGCATCTCTGAATAAAGGTGAGCTGAGCCCCAGTCCAGCTGCTGCTGAACTGTTCCCACCCTTCCCAGGTAAAACACCTGAATATGTACAAGGGCTTGAAAGCCTAGAGGAAGGGCCGCGGAGCCACACCAGCGACAGCACGCAGGCCAACATGGTGACTGCAGGTCAGCCAAGGTTGTCCTGGCCCCGTGCGCTCTTCCGGAAGCTTTCCATTATCCTGCCTGAGATACCCCTCCT
This sequence comes from Mesoplodon bidens, assembly GCF_964165515.1. Lineage (NCBI taxonomy): Eukaryota > Metazoa > Chordata > Mammalia > Artiodactyla > Ziphiidae > Mesoplodon > Mesoplodon bidens. Next base: position 1,797,567 of record NW_027671903.1, read on the forward strand.
GTCCCGGTCCCCACTGATTTTTCCTTCCTCACCTCTGTCCGGAGAGAAATTCCAGCGGAAGGTATGGGTGACACATCCTCTTCTTTACAGGTGGCAGCCTGGCAACTCCTGCAGAAAGGCCAGCAGAACCCCACTCACACCAGGCCACCAACAAAGCTGTGGCCCCTATTTCCCTCCCACCAGCTCAGCCCCGAGACTGCTGACGGGGCAGAGAATATGGAGTCAGGCACAGCTTCAGGGGCTATTGCCGCCTGGAGCGCTGTTTATATTGACCTCAACCAGGCACACCTGGGGAGGGCCGGCCGGCAGGGTAAGGCTGCCCAGGTCAGCTAATCCACAACCCTCAGGGAATCACATTGTTGAAAATGGACCTCGCTAAGGCAGAATAGAAGCCAAGGAAAATAAGGACACAATGCCATTTGCAGCACCGTAGATGAGTCTAGAGGTAATCACGTGACTTGTAGTAAGTCAGAAAGTGAAAGACACATATCATATCATATCACTTAGAGGTGTTACCTAAAATAGATAGCAGGGCAGTTATTTCCACTGAGAAGTGCAATCACAGGTTCATTAAACAAGCTTATGGTTCACCAATGGAAAGGTGTGAGGATTGGTTTCATTACGATATCGGGGTTAACAGACATATACAAACAGAGGTGACATATATAATCACCAAAGACCTATGGAATACCAAGAGAAGACTACTCAACATTCTGTCATAACGTACATGGGTAAAGGATCCCAGGAAGAACAGACATCTGTATATGTGTAAAAGAACCACATCTTCGACACCTACAATAAGCTAAACATTGTAATCATACTTGCTGTAATAAAAAATAAAAAATTAAATTAAAAATACGAACAAGAAGTAGGGAGACAAACTTGAGGGGCTTTCTCCTGGCACATTCCATTCTAAATTTCAATCTAGAACACGACTTCCATTGAGGCTCTGTTGCCCTAGTAACCAGATTTGGTAAGGGAGAACTGCTGCCACCTTGTGGCCGTTTCACACAACAGCAGCTTTAATCCCAGCGCTAATGGTCAGTTGATATTCAAAATCTTTGCAGGCCTGTAAATGACACCTGCCCTGAAAACAAATCCTGGGGTCACATATCGCCCAAAAAATTCAAAGGACGTCCATATTTCAAAACGACCGTTTCAAAAGGCATATTTTATGCACATTAGTGTTCTGCTTCTTTGTCTTTCTTTCTTTTTTGGTTAAAAAGACGGGAATGGAAAAAGGCATCCCTCAGAATGGGCGAAAATAGTTGCAAACGAATCAATGGACAAAGGTTTAATCTCCAATATATATAAACAGCTCATGCACCTTAATGTTAAAAAAACAAAAAACCCAATACAAAAATGGGCAGAAGATCTAAAGAGACGTTTCTTCAAAGAAGACACAGAGAGGGCCAAGACGCACATGAAAAGCTGCTCAAGAGCACTAATTATTAGAGAAATGCAAATCAAAACTACAATGAGGTATCCCCTCACACCTGTTAGAATCGGCATCATCAGAAAATCTACAAACAACAAATTCTGGGGAGGGTGTGGACAAAAGGAACCCTCTTCCACTATTGGTGGGAATGTAAATTGATACAGTCACTATGGAGAACAGTATGGAGTTTCCTTAAAAACACTAGAAATAGAATTACCATCTGATCCAGCAATCCCACTTCTGGGCATATACCCAGAGAAAACCATAAATCAAAAAGGCACATTCACCACGATGTTCATTGCAGCACTATTTACAATAGCCAGGTAATGGAAGCAACCTAAATGCCCTCAGACAGATGAATGGATAAAGATGGGGTACATATATAAAATGGAATATTACTCGGCCATAAAAAGGAATGAAACTGGGTCATTTGTAGAGACATCGATGGATCTAGAGACTGTCATACAGAATGAAGTAAGTCAGAAAGAGGAAAACAAATATTGTATATTAATGCATATATGTGGAACCTAAAAAAATGATACAGATGAACTGGTTTGCAGGGAAGAAATAGAGACGCAGAGGTAGAGAACAAACGTATGGACACCAAGTGTGGGAGCCATGGGGTGGTGGTGGTGGGATGAGTTGGGAGATTGGGATTGACCTGTATACATGTATATGCATAAAATAGATAACTAATAATAACCTACTGTATAAAAAAAGATAAATAAAATAAAATTTCAAAAATTTTAAAAATAAAATGTAAAAATAAAACAGAAAAAATGTTCTTCCATTCACACTGATGTATTTATAAGAATGAATTATTTCCATGCTTATATCCATAAATACATAAAAGAGGAATAAAATCTAAGTTGAACCATAAACGAAAAAATACCTGAACCCACCAGTTATACAGAGGAAAACCCTATCAGGGCACTTGCTCCAGCGGTAAACAATTCTGAAATTGGTCAGAGGTGTGGAATCATCACCCATCCAGCC